>NC_083364.1:43154166-43462083 GCF_030254825.1 Meriones unguiculatus | reverse complement strand
TATTCAAAGGAAGCATATTGGCTCCTCAGTTTTCAAGTGGGTCCCCTAGTAAGGTGTACAGGGGCTGTATCTGACATGAACTCAGAGGCTGGCTTTTTGATCACCTCCCCCTGGGGTGTGCATTCTTGCCAGGGCACAGTGAATGATGCAGCCAGCCTTGATTGAGAACTGATAAGCTAGAGTCAGATACAAGGGGAGGAGGTCCTCCCTATCAAGAGACTAGGGGAGGGGCATAAGAGAAGAAGAGGGTGGATGGGTGGGACTGGAATGAGACAAAGGAGGGGCCTGAAGTGGGGGTACAAAGTGAATAAACTGTAATAAATGAATATATAAATAAAATTAAAATAAAAAACAAACAAAAAAGATCCTTTAACTAATAAACTCAAACTCCTAGCTGTAAATGTGATACGCGATATTAAGTTCTCACAGGTAAATAAATGAGCAATGACATAGATATCAGTGGAATTGATAAATATTAATTGATGATTTAGTTCTTGAAGGTAATGGAAAAAGTTCAGAATCATAAATATCCCCTCAGGAGGGCTAGCCCATCAATGTCATTTAATGTCAAAACAAGATATGTCCTTAAAAATGAAAAGCAGTTTGGGCTTATGATAACTCATAATAATTCAACTAATCACTACCAAAGTGCTTTCAAAATTAGATATACTACTTGAGTTTGGCTTATTGTAAAAAGAAATGTTATGTATAACCAAAAGCCAAATTTCTATGTTCTGAATATGCTAATACACTATTTTCTAAAATAACTTATAAAAGTTAATTATAGTAAGTTGGGTAATCTTGTTACACGAATAACCAAACTGTAAGTATTACTATTTTTCTTTCTCTGTTCTGATCGTAACCTTCATCAGCACTCTGAACTGAGATGTAACAACTGCCTTTACCAGAACTTCAAAGCTTCTCTAAGTATTTATGACACTTGGAGCTTTTAGAAAAGTATTCTCACGGCTCTAGAGCTCTGGAGATGTTTCTGAATGTTTCCTCTGAGTCTCTCACTCTTCTTCTCGTCATACCTTGTATGTATTCTTGTACCTTAATTGCCTCTGGTATTTCCTGCATTCATTCTATAGTGTCTCTCTAAAGTTGTCCTTCCTCTATAATATAGTCACAAAGAAGGTGAAAGATCAATCTCTGCTGGTAATAGCCCACCTCACAACTATTAGAAAAAAGAAAAAGAAAAAAAAAAACAGGGCTCTGAAGCTCTTCTGTGAGCTAGCTGAGTGTCTTTATTATCACCAACAACTGGAGCTATAAATTTAGCAAAAGTAGAGTCGGTATTGATTTAATTTTGTACTGAGGTTTCATGGCAATGACAGTGCCTCTCAGAAGACAGAAATAAAATACCCAATAGCATTCTGCTAATGAGGAACTCAGTAGTATGGAAATCTTTGTCCAATGACGGCAGTAAGAGTTCTCTACTCAGGTATGTCCAGTAGTGGAAAGGAAGGGTATGTAGAAGCATGCTCAGGACCATGAGAATGTAGCAAAAAACATCAATCAGTTGAAGACATTTCCAGAAGTAGTTCTTTTTTACTTCTGGGTGAAAAAAAAAATTACTCCAATTACTGGAAATTTAGTATGTTCAAATTACCACATAGAATAAGAAAAAGAGTCAATCTCACACGTATTTATTTATCAAGTGGTGAAGTTTTATTTTAGTGTAAGCCAAAATATAATTGTGTAACATGTAACATTAAGGAAAACAATTCCTTATTCTAAAAAATCATAGCACTTTTGTGCTTGAATTTTGGGATAAGGCAATTTCTGCTCATTTTAATTATGATATTTATTGGAAGCCTATATTGAGAAGGAAGAAAGAAGAAGTTTAAATACCTTTGGAGGAAATGCATTCAGAGCAAAATTTTCTTGGCAGTGGCAATCAGTTGACAAAGGTAGAGGAAAAAATAGACTTTATTTTTTGATGTTCTAAGAATGTAGTTTTATTGACATAATATTCTTTTTTGTGTTTATTTTTTTCTTCACAATTTATTCATTATATATCCTGATTAAAACCTCCTCCCTCAACTCCCGGAGTCCTACCCTCCCTCCCTCTTCCCCTCAACCCCTTATCATGAGGTGGGGAGAGGTAATGTCCTAGGATATAGCCATCAGAGAGTTGAAGGCAAAATGAGCCATGGCTCTCTGTTTTGTCTTCTTTGAAGCTCAGATAATGTGAGTAGTGATTTGATTTGGGGACTGGGGACAAAAGACACCATAACCCCGCCTTAGTTCAGGATGAAAATATGTCTTAAGAGATACTCACCTTAGCCTGAAGCTGTTAGTAATGACACACAAACAGTAACTAGTAAAGGCCTTTGTAGTATTGGACCTGGACCTTTGTAGCTCCCTGCTTCCAATTAGAATAAAAGGCTGAGTCACACTGTGATGAAGGATAAAGAAACTTGACCCAGGTGTTCTATTCAAAGCGGAGACAACCAGTGAAAGAAGACAAAGGAAAAAAAACAAAAACAAAAACAAAAAAAAAACAAACAAAAAACAGGCACATGGACCTAAAGAGGATCTAGTGGATAAAGTGGGACAGACTGCTGGCTACAGGGTTGTGATGAGCTACTCTACCTGCTGAATCTAAAATGCACGAAAATCTCTTGGAAATTGGAAACAGGCCAGTTCTTTTCTTTTTCTTTCTTTCTTTTTTTTCAGTTTAACTTAATTTTTATAATTTATTTACTTTATATACCAATTGTAGCCTCCTACCTCATCTTATCCTGGTCCCTCCCTTCTTCCTTCCCTTTTTTCCCAATATTCCCTTTCTCTATTTCTGAGAAATGGGGAGTCTTATATTTTTGCTTGTGAGCCCAGCCTTTAACTGCCCTGCTGGGTCGCAGAGGAGGACTTTGCAGCCAGTCCTGAAGATATCTGATAAACCAGGGTCAGATGAAAGGGGAGGAGGTCCTCCTTATCAGTGGACTTGGAAAGGGGCAGGGAGGAGATGAAGGAGGGAGGATGGCATTGGGAGGGAATGAGGGAACAGGATACAGCTAGGATACAAATTTAATAAGCTGTAACTAATATTAAAAACATTAAAAAAAAAGAAAGGGGGAGTCTTCTTCCACTACCATCTACCTCAGCCTTTCAAGTCTCACTAGGACTGCCTACATCCTCTCCCTCTGTGGCCTGATAACAGTCCTCCCCTGACCGGGGTGACAAGATCAAAAAGCAGGCAGCAGAGTCCATATCAGAGGCAGCCCCTGCTCCCCTTACCAGGGAACCCAAATGGAGACTGAGCTGCCCAGTGGCCACATCTGAGCAGGGGGGTCTAAGTCCTCTTCGTGCATGGCTATTTGTTGGTGCATCAGTCTCAGCCGTTCCCCACAGGCCCAGATTTGTTGGTTCTCTTGGCCTTCAAATGGAGTTCCCGTATACTCGGGTCATTTTATCCTTCTACTCTTTACTTCAACTCCGTGGACTCTGCCCTAAGTTTGTCTGTGAGTCTTAGCATCTGCTTCGATACCATTTTGGGTGGAGTGTTTCAGAGGCTTCCATCCTATTCTTCCTCTTTAACGGCTTCCTGTGTCTGTTCTAGCTGCCCTTCAGAATGAGAATTAAGCATCCGCCTTAGCGTCTTCCTTGTTAGTTAACTTCTTTAGGTCTGTGGGTTGTAGTACGGGTGCTTTCTCAGACAGCTGGGAATAGCTCTACCTCAAGACCCAGCTATACCACTGCTGGCCATGTACCCAACAGATATTCCACCATACAGCAAGGACATTTGCTCCACTATGTTTATCAGAGCCTTATTCAAAACAGCCAGAAACTAAAAACAACCTAGATGTCCCTCAACTGAAAAATGGATATAGAAATTGTGGTACATTTACACAACGGAATACTACTCAGCTATTAAAAACAAGTAAATCATAAAATTTGCAAGCAAATGGATAGAACTAGAAAAGATGATCCTGAGTGAGGTAACCCAAACCCAGAAAGACAGACAAGGAATATATTCACTTATAAGCAGATACTAACCATATAATACCAGATAACCCATACTACAATCCACAAACATGCCAGTTTTACTGGTTATCTTATCCATCTCTCTCATATCTTATCTTCTACCTTTCACTCTCACTCTCTCTATGTCAGATACTCTCTTCTTCATGCATGCTGCAGGTAACTCAATATATGAAATGTAAATTATTATCTAATATAATGGTTGGAGTCCCCCACATATAATAACCTAGAGGTTAATAAATTTATAGTTATTCTACATGGATCCTACAAGGAAGATAGATCTGACCCAAGCAGTGCATAAAACATAGATAAGTCTACTTCGGGAATATAAGTTACATGATGACAGAAACATCACATCATAAAAATACAGAAAGGTATCAGAATGAAATAGAGATAAAATGATGGCTCAGAGCTTAGAGTAAGTAAAAAACATAGTCAGACAGTTCTGAAACCTGTGTTTTTCAATGTTTATGAGAGCTGGCAGTCCTGTTCTTTCACTGCATGTTTTGATTTCCATCTTATATCTTCCATTCTTTTCAATCAAACGTTAGGCAACTGACCAATACTTTTCTTTTCATTTTTGATTAGACACATTGTAAACCTTCATAACTTTTCAATTCTTTGAGATTGTATGTTTTCAATATCTCTAGCAGTTACCAGCATAGGAACCAAACTCAGTGAACAGTTTTAGTTTTCACAATCTATCAACCTCTGCAATGCCCAACTGAGTATAGATTGACCTTCCTCTCACATATCCTCAACCTGTATTCTCTTTGGTTTCATGTCTACCTCTTTTCATTCCACCCTGATAATCTTCATTTAAAAAGAATTTCAAAATCAGAAAGCAAAACACACAGTTTTGAATTTGTAGTTTCATCTCAAATGATGAACTCCTGCTCTCGGGAGTTTAACTGGAGTACTCATTTGCCTTCTCAAGAGGGATACCAAAGTTAGGGATGTTACGGATACCAGGAATCTGTGAGGGTTCCATGATGGTACTGTACAGATTGCCAAAGGTAATTACGATAGAGATGGTTGTAGTTGAACCATATAGAGTTAGTTAAGCCCTAACTACTCTTCAAAGAGAGATCCAGGAGCTATTGTTGATTCTCATACAAGTTGTATATGGGAATTGGGAGGTGTAAGAGTATTTGAGACTTAGGGTTTTACAACCAGAGGGTGGATTTTTTTTCTAAGATGTTTAGGTATCAAGAATGAGAAAATTAGGGGAGAAGCTCAGGGGTTCAGGACTTCCTGTTTTATTTTAAGTATTTATGAAGACCAACCAGCGAATAGGCAGTAAATAACATGAATCTGGAATACTGGATAAGAACTCAGGATAAGGATTGAAAGCTGAACCTCTTTGGCATTCACGGAGACACACGAGGTAGACAACAAATGTCAGCCAAAAAAAAGATCTCCAAAGTATTTCAGATGTTAAGTTAATAAATATGTATTAAGCACTGCCCATTTTACAGACTGCAATAAGGAACTTCAAGTATTTAATTTCACAGAATCCTTATGTAAACCTTATATGAAGTTTGATGTTATAAATAATACAATGAAGGAATAGAGGCTTGAAGAAGTGAACATTTTTTTTTTCTAAAGCTGCATTAGATGTTGCAAGATAAAAATATTCAAGCCAGTGATTTAAAAGAAAATTGTTATTATAGCCTTCCTATTTAACTTTCAATAACTGTCATAGGATGAGGTCAAAATTCTTGCCCAGGACTTTGTAGACAACGTGCCACAGAAAGTATTACTCAATGACTGCCTGGCTCTTTTTCCCCCAGTGGATCCACCACACACCCAGTGGTGTGGATATTTTCTATATGAAGAGAAAAACCTGCCTTTTCCCAAGTGCTATAAAGTACACATGGTACTCTAATCTCTCCCAGGTACAAACACTGTGACTATAGGTATGTCCTTGCTTTTGAATCTTGGAGAAGAGAATTACCTGATAGTGGTTGGCTTTAGTATCATGCAAAGGAAGGTGGCACTAGGGTAAATGTTACTTTTTATTGTTGTTGTTATGACATGATAACTGACTGAGGAGATTTAAAGAGAAGGGTTTATTTTGGCTCATGGTTGCGATATCAAGGTGGCAAGTTTGTGAGATGGCTCTTCCTGCCTGCAAGAGGAACAGGGCGAGATGGATAGTGGGGCTCAGAGCACTTTCTCCTTCTCCCCCTTTTAACGAGTATGGAATGCTTGCTCATAGATGGTACCAAACTCATTCAGGATAGAACGTTCCCTCTTTAGGTAAAACTCCCTCAATATGCCCTCATAGACATGGCCAGAGATGTGCCTCCTACCTCGATCCAGGATCCAGTCAGTCTGACAACAGAGATTAACCATCACAAGTTTATCAACACAACACACACACCATTTTTAAATTACACCAAGCAGAGGGAAGACAGAACATTAAAAAGGGAATGTGCCAGGCTGGGGTTGGTGGCACACACCTTTAATCCCAGCACTCAGGAGTCAGAGACAGGCAGTTCTCTGTGAGATAGAGACCAGCCTGGTCTACAGAAGAAAACACACATACCACACAAACAGTATCAGAATTGAATGCACCTTGTTTACTTCTTTTTTGAATTTGTGATCAAAGACACAGACCATGAAGTGTATATTCTCTTTCTGCTCTGATTTAAAGTCTCTGAGCTTGAGATATATCTATCATTTCTTCTGAATTTCAGGAAATCTTTTAGCTTGGGGGTCAAGTGTCATCCTCATCTACTCTATATTTTTCATTACCTGTTGCACCAGGCATAGCACAATTGCCCATTTATTTTTCTAATTCCAATCTCTTTGCTACTCCTTTCTCCTACTAGATCCTAATTTATTCAAAGACAGAATCTTGTCTTCAGTGTAGCCACTTCTAGGTGACCTATCCTAGGCTTTCAGGAAGTGCTTTAAGCATAACTGGCATTTAATCACATTTTCATACTCTATGATGGTGCTGAGATAGCCATGTACCGTGGAACAAAAGATAACAAATCTTCCAACCTTTTGGGCACAGACAGAATGTTGAGAAAGCTGCTGTAATTTAAATATGAATTTCCCACAATCATATGTTGGACAGTTAAGCATTATTTCAGTTTTAGGGAATGGAATTCTTTCCTAAGAGTCGGATGCTATCTAGCCTTGATCTTTCTTTTGGCTTCTACTCCCAGTATCTGGACATCAAAGGAGGTGTCCACAAATACCTCAGCCTGCAAATAACCACAGATCAAGTAAATATATCATACATCTAATTAATCCCTTAAGCATTTACATTTTCTGTCAAAAGCAATTCACTTCCCACTTATGTAAGAAAACCTTTGGGAAGTCACTTTATGACAGGTCCTTTCCACAATGCCTTTAAAAGGCTTTTTGTTTTTCCCATGTCCATCTCGCCTGTCACTCCTTTGGTTTCTCTATCATGCAGCTTCTCAGGTTCCAATATCTTCCTTCATTAAATGCATTCTTTATATGGCATCAGTTATCCTTTTAATCTAACCAGTGTCTTAAAAGATTCACTGGGTGACAGCTGACAGGGCACAGAGAATGAGGCACAGAACATAACCATGTAGGGTGACTCCATGGTCCCGCTAATCTTTGCCACAGATAACACTCACAAAACATTTTCACACCCTCCCCATCTATAAATACTATTTCCTGAAACTTGCTTTTGTGTCTTTATCCTTCATTTTTTTCTGGGGTGCTCCACACTGTGCCTATCCTTCATGATTGAAAAAACAAAAACAAAAACAATACAACATCTATCAAAGCCACAAAATTCCATTTCTGATAAGATAGTACTGAACTCTATGAGTGTTATTAATTATTCTTTCCTTCTTGCATCTATAATTTTGTTTTTGTTTCTGTTTTTTTGTTTTTGGTGTTTAAATCTGACCATTGCATCCACTCACTTTTCTTCAAAGATAAATTCCGAGAGATTGCATTCTGGGTGGATCATGAGCTTCTTGAAGGCAACAGCTGCATCTCATTCATCTCGGAAGCCTATACATATGCCCAGCATAGGGCTGGACGTATAATAGGCCCTCAGAAAACGTTTTCTGAATTAAACTTAATTTAAATGATGCATAATGGAAATATAATATTACCCATACAGAAGTGACAAAATCCACTTTAGAAACAACCGAGTGACATACCCATCCCTAAAATGAGATGCTTCAACAAATGTAGTGCAAACGGAAGTAATTAGGTCTGCCAGAGATTCAAACTTAACTTCTGCACTTTACAAAAAAATGACTTCAGAAGAGATTTTGAACAAAAAAAAAAAAAAATGCTGCTTTCCTTCTAGTAAGATGACAGAAAAAAAATAAGCCTTTGGAGCTTGCTATATTTTTCTTATGGAGGAATGTAGCTGGCAATTCTTGCGGCAACTTTTAGGTGGGTTATAGACATCTTGACATGAAATACGACCTGGAAGACATGCCTATCCCCAGGGATGTCACTCCTGATATGTAGAGGCAGAGTGTTGCTTAGAATTGTGCTGTGGAAACTGACTTAGAGGTTTGCATGTCATATCTCTGTAAGTGACTAATAATCTTCAAAATCCTGGAATTGCCACACTTGCCTTTTCCTGGGATGCTGTATCATTTGATTGCTGCTCCACAAAAGCAAGGATAGCACTTCAGCCAAGCAGGTGAAACGCTCTGAAGTGCACCTATATTTCAGAAGTGTTTTATTAGTAAAATATATCTAAACATTAAGATGAGTTAATATATTTATTCAGTGCAAAATTATATATATATGCTTGCTTTTCCGTTTGTGGTGCTAGAAATAAAACCTAGAGCTTTTGTATGTTAGGCAAGTATTCTGCCACAGAAATTTATCCCAAGCTATCTATCATCTATCTATCATCTATCTATCTGTCTATCTATCTATCTATCTATCTATCTATCTATCTATTTGTATATGCATTAAATATGCTTATTATGTTATTATTTGCAATTCTCTTTTGTATTGGATTCTGATTGTGACAGTGGCAGAGTTTGTATCTTCATTTTTATATTACTTCAGATGCTACAAAGTCATTGAGCTTTTACTTGATATTTGCAAGCACACTCAGCTTTCCTATCCAGAGCTGAGCAGGCTTTGTGTAAAAAACAAAACAAAACAACACAATATGTCCTATTTACTCTCTCTCTCATCTCAGGCATAAACAAGTACATCATCTAAATGTTTATGAAATTCTGTTGGAACCAGAGACTATTTAGACCTTCTTTTCAAATAATTATCATGGGTACACGGTGCAATAAGCCCAGGAATAGAACCCAGCTCTCTGTGTTCTTAACCTAGTGGTTTCTGCATATGTTCTGAACAATGTAAAAGGGGAGTATAGACATATGTCAAGGACAATGGACAAAGGGGTGGGTGTGGGTGTGGAAGGAATCAGATGAGAGCTGGGAACTGAAGGAGTAGACGAGGAAAGCAATAAAAGCAAGCCGTTCTCAGGTGGCCTTAGCTCTAAAGAGCTATCTTCCTGGTCTATCCACCAATGGCACTTGAGGCCAGCAGAGGATGATTAAAGGAGGAGCATTTCAGATTGTAAAGAACCCAAATGGAAGATATAACAGATTCCAAATCCTAAAGTGAATTTGAAATCTGACGTTCTTTTTTCATTCTTTTCATTTCTTCTCTATTTTTTTTCTTTTCTTTTCTTTGTTTTTTTTTTTTTTTAAACACAGAGGGAATCTGATTGAATGAACATCTTAGCTTGTAGCCCAGCCAAGAGTTCACAAGGCCCTGAGAAAAACCTTCTGCTTGCCTCTCCCCGGGCCTTTGAGGATCCCCTAGGCTCGGTGGCTGACAGGAGAAGCTGCTGGAATGTGAGGAGCAGTGCCAAGGCTGTCAGCGCTGGCCCAGTTTCGGAGACAGTTCATTCACTGTCTCAGCTTAAGGGGCCTTGGTGGGGAATGGTGATTCGCAGGGTGAATTTCAATAGGAACGTTAAATCTCCCAGAGATTTTTTTTCTTTGCCAAGGAAATTTCCCACTGTCAAATACTTGTAGATTGACAGCTTTGCAGATACCCCTCTAATACAGCTGTCCCTGCTTAACTCTGTATCATACCTGGAGCTGTATTTCCAGATTCTGTGTGTGTGTGTGTGTGTGTGTGTGTATGTGTGTGTGTGTTCGTGCGCGCATGTGTGCGGGTGCTCACAAGCACACATGGGTGCACACATACACCCATATAGAGCAATATACTGAATTCATCTTAGTTTGATTCATCTTTCTTTTCAAACCAGCATCAACCTTAAATTAAAATGAATTGGATGCTGGCACCATACAGAAATATTGTTTTTATAGGTTTCTCAAAGTAAGATGTATGAAAGGAGACATATCAAGTTTCAAAGGCTAATGTTTCCATAGCAACCAGTTTAGGCCCAGTTTGGAGGATGGAGACTGGGGACAACAAGATATCACCTAAACATGATTTCTTCAACCCTAAAGCTTCTGAGGGAGTTTGGATCTGCTTTCTTTATGGTCTTAAGACAGAAAAGGCAGAGGATGGGTGTATGTGAACATGCAAGTATAGATTCACCCGGAACGAAGTCAGGGCTACGTCACCAAGAAGCACAGAAATGGTCCATTGTGCCTCACAGAGTCACAAAAGAAATTTGATCCTGCAAACATGCAAGGAAACAGGTGCACGTAACATTAGATCTATGGCCAAAGGTGAAAGCTCTTTCTTTCTCCACTCAGAGATTTGTGTTCCATAGAACTGTGGCTGATTCCCACTGAAGCAGTGATCATTTCTTACAGGAGAAACTGGACAAATGGATTACCCATTTCCATAAAGAATTTAAAAAGACAAAGGCAAATTAACCTAACACTATTTGGACACTGCAATTTTTTTTTTCAGGAAATGGAAGAAATATGAGAGGTAGCACTATTGCATGAATCTTCTGAGTGAATATGGTCCATACCAGAGGAAAGGACGCACCATATTATTCCATGCTCTTTTATGCTGTGAGCTGGTTATATGGCATCTCATAACCAGTTAGCCCTTTATGACAACAGCAAAGAAGGGCCTTCCACTCTCCCCTCAAAGAAATCCACAACTAAGAAGTACTGAGTCCTTCCAAGTCCACCATTGCTTACAGCTCTTTATGGTTTTCTTTGCTTACACTACATCTCTGTTTCTGGGCATTCCACAGAAATATACTTAGAGGCAGGAACATAAGTTTGAATTTATACTCCCACTTTTATGTAAAAGTGGGAGTATAAATTAATTTACATGTAAAAACAAACATGTAAATTAATTTCCTAATTTTTGTTTCATTTTGTATGTAAGATATTATCTTAATATAAAATAAATATAAAAGTGCTTGTGGGAAAGTAGTGGTTTTCAAACCAAAGAGCAGATATGTGGTGTTCTCTTTAAACTTGTAAGCATTCTCAGCATGGACTAGCTTTTTGTCAAGAGCTTAGTGGCTACAGCACTAGGCACTGCAGGGCTGGACTTTGAGAATGTGTTGTTTAGGGTCAGCAGTGAAGGAAAAAAAAAAAGAACAAACATTTCTCCCTACTGAAACTTTCCTCAGCCCGCCATAACACTGCATCAATATTATACATAGATGGTCTTCTTCAAGTCGCAGCAGGATATAATTTACCATCTCATTAGGGGTTTCTCCTCATCCAATTTTGTTGCTGTGAACTCAAGTATATGCAATACAAACCTAAATTTTTAAGCTTTGAATAGAAACGTGGATGTGTGCATAAATATAAAGCTTTTTTAAAATAATAAAATCTACATTATTTACTTTTTGTTGCTTTTGCCTTTGTGATCAGATAATTATCCTACTTTCTCCTTTAAATCTTTGTTGGAACAAGAAGAAGCAAAAATAGCAACAGCTCTACTGGCATATCTTCCTTCCCTCCTACAACCACAAAATTAATATAAAAAATAGTTTCATGAAATGAAACATCTTCTAGAAACATGGTGTTTTGTTTAATCATAGATGATTTTTTAAAGCCAAACACTTATGGCCTCTTTTTATTGAGGCATATATTAATGATACAAAGAAATACAAAGAGAAAGTTTGAATCAGTGGATAATGAATGGCCTGAGGTCTAGAGTCAGCCTCTTGTTTGGAATGCTGTATGCATAGTGAGAAGGGGCAGAACACCCATGGTACCAATGCTTTTTGGGTTTTGTTTGTTTGTTCATTTGTTTTTCCATTGCTCAGTTCACATTTTTCCTACTACCTCAACATTTAACACCTACATATAACTAGCTAATGTGTTAAACCCACACCTTTACCATGTTAATGGGGAAAGAGTAGAAAAGCTCATTTGGGGGCTATATCTGTCTTCCTAGGTCCCAGATCTCAGAAGATATGCTAAGAGCATTTGTTGTACAGCTGCTTCCTTTACTGATGAACAAATCTGAAAAGTATTGCTAGATGAGAGCTTTGGATAAAGAGGACTCGAAGCTATGTTAAGGCAGGTCAAAGAAGACTGGAGGCTAAGTCAAGGCAGATCAGAAGCAGAAAGCATGGTGTGGGGGACCACAACAAGAATGTCTTTGTTTCACCAAATGTTCATTAGTATATAAAATGTATGCTATTTCTGCGTGGGATGTGCAACTGTTAAGGACAAAGTAATTTCTTTGCTTTTTTTTAATGAATACAAAGACAGCCAAAAGGAAATATCTTGCATTGATAAATTAATAACTATTTTAAAGCAGATTACATATAACAAAGCCAGAAATAAGTTGTAAAATAGCTCAATACTTAATGCAAAATAATTTCATCAAGACATGATTGATCATACTGTTTGCTATCCATTGAGCTCCTTTGTGTATTTGTATGTGTACACGTTTGTCTCTCTCTCTCTCTCTCTCTCTCTCTCTCTCTCTCTCTGTGTGTGTGTGTGTTTGTGTGTTCTAGGTTTAAAGTTCTACTGGCAGAATCCAATCCAAGTCACATCACCAAATTATGATGTTTTAAATAGCATGAACTTCAAAGCAAATTTTATCACATCAAACATCCTTAGCTTCTGCAACAGGAACATATCATCTCTTGCTGGAATCGTGGCTATAATTAAACTTATCAGTAGAAAAGCAAAACAGAAAAGGAAAAATGGACATGTCCAACTAAGGTAAAGAAAAAAAAAAGACTGTAGAATAGTAGGAGAATAAAAATGGTAGAAATGTAGGGGCTTGTGATGGGAGTGAATCAGGCCACTAGCTCTATGAACTAGATGAGATTTCAGAGGTTCTTCTAGGGAAATTGACAGAAATCCATACACTGCTTATGCTTTCTGTTGTAAAGTTAGGCTGAATGATATGGCACAAGCTTGAACTCTTCACAGTTACTCATTATGATCATTTCTCAGTTTCCATTAAAAAATGTAATTTGATGCTACAAAAGGTTAGCTATTCAAATCAGTTCGTTGCCATCATAGAACCCTTCTCCTTCCATTTTAGAAGGATCAGAACTTTTTTCTTACAATTATCAACCTGACATGGGTAATCTTTTCCAAAATTACAGTCCTAGGATGCAAAGCAATGCTCTAGTTGATGCCAGGCTGCATATATAATGACCAACCTACAATAGTATCATAAAGCTGAAAAAGAATCCTATCACTTCATGAAATCCTAGCCATCGTAACATTGTGGCACAGCACACCACTCACGTGTTTGTGGAGATACCGCTGTAAGTAAACCTAATGTCCTATCCATCTTATAAAAATACAATTATTTGCAGGCAATGGAGATAAAGACTGATATCAGATTTTGTGCTTATGACAAGATAAGTTTTGGCACAATATTACCATGTGTTTCTTATTCATACAGCAACATGTTTATTGTTGAACAATATCCCATGTTATGCCAACAGCAACCCAATATATCTCACGCTCAACGCATTTCTTGATTGCATCTCAAGACAATGTCAAATGTTGACCCCCACACTCTAGGTTTGTGTAAGCGCACTGTATGGATGTTCAGAAAATTACATAACAACGCATTTTTCAGAACATATTCTTGTTGCTAAAGCCATGCACGACTACACATGATCCCCTCTTTTTGTTGATACTTGACTGAAACAGGAATGCAAATGCCTAGGCCGGAGAGCTCGGGGGAAGAAACAGGCGTTACATGCTTTCAGAAACCCTTCAGATGATGAGTTATGCAAAACATCTTTTGTTACACTCCCATAACTTCGTTCATCCTTTTGAAAGTGGCAATGTAGTCATCGCCTCACAGGAGGTTAAGAGCACAGACTCCAGGATGAGGTATCTACAATCCAAACAGTATATAAGTAATAGAAGCCTGTCTGTCTCTGCATTTCTCTTTATAAAAAATGAATACCGCACTTGGAATTGTTGAGAAGTTAAATAAGATAAGTGAAGTATTCAGAGGAGTATCTAGCACATAGAAATTTGTTTTGTAATTATTATTGAACAGCAGAAACTGAGAGCTGACAGGCAAAAATGACATCTTTCCTAAGTACCTATACTAGGACACCAGTGATCTAACTTGAAATCTAAGGTTTTCTTCATGATACCAGTTAACATTTTAAAAAAACCAAATGCATATGTCTTATTTCTCATTTTTATGCCATGCTTCTATGAGCATGGCTTTATACACTTAGTGGGTATTAAACCAATGAAGTTGAGAAGCAGATTATTTAATTATCTGAAAGTATTTTAAGACTGGTTTTCCACCTACAACTGTCCAAAACATCAAAAAGAAGGACTTTGCATTCTTTGTTTGATACTATAAGCCAGGACAGAAGCTAGTACCTTCTGCCTTCATTTTCACCAGCTGTTTCCAGCCATCAAAACCGCATAGAGGGAAGCAAGTCCACTGAACACACAGGAACACTCATTTATTTATCCACAGAAAAGCAGAATATGGCAAGGGGAATTTGGGAGGAGCGAAATGAGGGTTGTCAGACTTACAGTGACAAATGGGATGCAATTGTTTTCCAAAAGCTTGGAGCCAAGGGGTCTTCCTTTTTCCCTCCCCTTAATCCCCATCACTGCCACCCAGTCTGCACAGAGAGAAGGTGGTTAACAGAGGAAAGCCCCATGAATAAGCCATGACAGCCTTACATTCAGAAACTGATGTCATTTCCCTAAATACTGTTTGTAAAATGGTAATTATCTGCCAAGCAATGACAGCTGGCACTTAGCACAGACACGCAGAGAGACAGAAAGGGAGAGAATGAGAATAAAGGGTCCCTGTGTAATGTACCAAAGGGCTGAAAGAGAGAAGAAAACATAATCAGAAAATAAAATGATTACCAGTGTGTGATGGGGTGAAAATTGCTCTGGGCATTTTTTTTTCCTTCTGAGAACACAAAATTGAAATGAAAGGATGAAACTAGAACTCCATGGCATCCACTCGAAGAAAAAAAGATTGGGTTAAGGAGATATTAGGGGGAAGGTCACTGAAAGTTCTGGTATGTGGCAAATCACTATGAGACGATGCAAGACATGCAGTATTAGGTCCCATGCATGATAGCCTGGAATAAAACTAGAGCGGAGCCTAAGTCCCATTTCCTATTGCTTACTGCAATGGCCACTTACAGATTAATGTGCCTAGTCTCTAGTGCTCAGCGACTCAATAGAAAATGAGTCCAGGTTCTAGGAGAGTATTTTGCAGATAGTATTAACTTGTTGAATCAGCCTTGTGTCAAGTGGATAACCCTTTATTAAATAGGACAAGTAATTTTGATCCAGGCAAAGGCTTACGGTTGGAGTATTCCCTGCACACCCCAAGCAATAAGAGCTTCTCGTTGTGTGATAAAGCATTATCCTGTGCCCAAGAGTCTGCACTCTTCAACTTTCTTTTCTCCTCTCTCTTCCATGTGTGTGTCATGCCTGGGTGGTGTATGTAGATAGGCATGCAAGCTCATAACCGTCATGACGAATTCTTTCTCTGTTGCTTAGTGCTTTGAGACAAAGTCTGTCAATGAACAGGATACTGGCACTCTTAGCTAGGTTGGTGAGTCAGAAATCACTCCCACTGCTGGGGTTACAAGCATGCACAGCCTTGTCTGCTTTATTTTTTATTTATTTATTTTTTTGTGTAGATGGTTGAGATTTAAACATGTCTTTCTGCTTGCAGAGTAAGCACCCTTACTCAAGAAACAGTCTCAATAGCTTCTGCTAGAGAGTTTTCAAGTTATCCTTCCCAAAAATCTGTATGTACACTGGGGATTTCTATTGAGATTTTATAGTTCTTTCTTTCTATAAATATCAATGTGTATATGAAAGATATACATAAACACATCTATACTTATATATACAAGTATATACATATGTTTGTATATATAAGTACGTATATATGTGCTCTTCCCTACCTGCCTCTTACCCCACTGTCACCACACACACACACACACACACACACACACACACACACACACACCACTTGTCTGATGTCTCTGGTGGGATCCTGTTGAACTCCTAACCCCCAGCACCTCGAGATGTGATATTATTTAGAAATGGGGTCATTTCATATGAAGTTATTTAAGCTGATTAGGGACTAATTCAATATAAAGGGTGTCCTTGCAGAACAATAGTGTTTGGAATACAAAAATTCACATGGACTGTACCGGATAACGAATACAGAGATCACAGTGACACTCCCCAGGCAAATGAGCAGCAGAGATGGCTATGAAAAAAGGGAAAAAGAAAAACAAAAAGCAAAAACATGTCCTGTCTACATGGTACAGGACAGGCAGGGAACAGCGTATCTCACAACCATCAGAATTACAACCCCGCACTGACACACTGCTATTGCTCATATAAGTTCTAAAATAGTGAAATAATAAATTTTTGTGTATTATCTGGTTTGCTGCATGATGTTACATCAACCCTAAAAATCAGAATCGCACATTAGTCAAAACAAAAACAAAAACTAAAACAAAACAAAACAAAAACCAGACTTGTATTGAGGGGCAGAAATTTCAGAGACCTCCATGTGTTTATTGTACAAACTTATCCTCTTTTGTACTTAATTAATGAGTTTGTAACTTGATGGCATTATTGGGAAGTGGGGCCTACGTAGAGGAAGCTAGTCACTGGAAGTTTCACGGAAGGGTCTTGAGTCTTCCTTTTCTCATTGCAATGAGGTAAGTAACTTTTTCCCATCCATGCATCACTTTATGATGGTCAGCCCCACCCCGCTCCCAGAAACAGAGAAATGTGGCCCTGGACTACAACCATTGAAACCATGAGCCGACACAAATATTCTTCGTGAAAGTTGATTTTCCTAGAAAATTTTCGTTAGAACAATGGAAACGTGACCATGCTAACACTTGTGATTAGTATTAGCCACCCAGGAATAAGCTTGGATAATTAAACTAAAAATTATAAAGCTGTATAAATATGCAAGATGTGCCTGAAAGTAGTTATTTTCTCTGTACTTGAATTGGGGTCTCTATTTCAGACATCAGATGTAATAGAATAACATTCACACATTCATTCCTCTATTTGTGTCCTCACGGAATAGCTTTTTCTCAATTGGTTTTAATCACCACTGCGTGTTCTTTCCCTTGTATAGTAATGTTAACAGCAGTCCAAAGAAAGGAATAGGAGTAAATAGTGTCTAGGGTTCCAGAAATGGTTTATAACTAAATAGCGCTGCAAGCAGCATTCTACACCCAATGGTCTTTCTCAGGCATTGTGAGTTATTAAGCCATGTGATTCCTTCTGAAGATTATTTCTCTGTAAAGTTATGTGCAAAGTTTTCCTCTAGAGTGAAGGACTGTGACTTTGATACCTGGTTCATACTTTCCAATTATGTTTCTCCATCACTAGAGGGAAATTTTGTCAAATGAGCAGCTTTGAAGTTGTATATTCACAAAACTAACTTCAGTATAGTTTAAAGAGCTTACTCAGACACAATGATTTTCAGCATGTGTATGGGTTATAATGGCCAAATTATTTAACTTGGTTAGACTTCATTTCTAACATAAGTAATGGAGTGGTGCCTCTTTGGTAGGCCGTTGTGCAAATGGCTTGAGATCACACAGATGGGAAGATGTCATAAGGGGTTGTGAGACAAATGTCACTTCGTAAACTAATGTTCTGTATTTCAGTCTTTTCTTTTATGTGAACACTAGAGAAAAAAAGGGTCATCGAATATCCATTTAGGTTATATCTGACCTCTTTAGGGACTTATACTTTACCTGGGTGTGTTCAAGTGATTATGTTTATACAAACTTTGAATATCAAGTCAGTGCAAAAGTCCTTTCACCCAAAGCTTTTTGGGACCTAGTAGTTTATGGAGGCCTCTGCTGTGCACTACCTATGACCCCACGTGTACAGACTGTTCACTTCAGTCCTTCCATTCTCAGTAGCACTAACAAAAGAAAAGATGACATTTTGGTATGTGTTATTTCCTATGTGATAGACACTTGGTTTATTTGTGTGTGTATTTGTGTGTGTGTGGTAGACAACATGATTTAAAATATGCTACTGAATGGATATTTGACTAAGTAGTACAGTCTAATTCAATTCTGCTGCAGCCCTAACGATGCCAATAAAAATTTAAGAAGAAACAAGCAGGTTGACTGTAGATATAACTTTAATATGATAAATGTGATGTTTTTGAAAATAGTCCATTACTAAAACGGTAAGTAAAATTCCCTACGCTCTGGAAACTTTATTTACTGTTAGTATATTAATTTATATGTTTCCCCTGCGTCTAATGGAACTCATTTATGAAAAAGAAATTTATGCATATCAACGTTCTAGGCTATGGAGTGGTTTGAAATTATGACGAAGAGAGGAACTTGTTGAAAGCGTGCAGCATGAAGCTGTCAGGTATGAAATTTAATTGTAGATTTCCGGATGTAAATGGTTGTCATCTGAGCAAGATTACAAGTATCACATTTACCAAGAAACCTTCCTTATTTAAGATGGTAATAATGACTTCAGAGCGGGAGTAAGTTAAAACACTGCAGATACTGACAGAACTTGCTAGCTAAGTAGAGAGAGCGGGAAGGCTTCAGGGATCAATTACATCAACTCAGCTTTTCTCACATGTGGTCACCCTTGCTTACCACTTTTGCCATATTTGCCTGCCATTTTTACTGTCATTCATTCAGGTATGGTCCTCTTCAATACACTTTGGCTTAACTGTACTCATTTTAACTATAGATTATATTATCATCACATAGAGAAGATAAATATTAACTTGCTATAAATAAATCAACTTTTAAAAACTCTGAAAAACATGAATATTCTCATCTCTGTAGAGTTTCTTGGAAACTCAGAGAGCTAGGCCCATATTGCATAAACACATTTTAAAGAAATTACTACCAGGTGCATAAATATACATGTAGGTAAAACACTCAAACACATAAGAAATAAATATTTTTTTCCAAAAGAAATTATAATGCTGTTTATAAAGCTGTTAGAAGCCTAATTCTGGCTCCTTTGCTGTAATCAAAGCATAGAGATGTGGGAAAGGGGAACAACTGTTGGGAGAGATTAAGGGAGGGGGCTACAGCTGATATACAAAGTGAATAAACTGTAATTAATATAAAAAATTAAAATTAAAAAAAAATAGTATAGTAAACCAGGATGCACATTCACCATCTTGAGTCAAGAAACTAGTAGAGGAACATGGAGCGTCATTTTGCTTTTTCAGATTCTGAGTGTTAAAGTATTAGTACTTTTAATGTTTGCTCAGTACACTGAATGCGGTGGAATTCAAGATGGACACATAGATGTTTTACACCTATAGGCAAAAGATCAGTAACTAGAAGTAAGTATTGTACCAAAAGGAGTTCATTTTGAAGAAAAAGGTAAGATTCCTGGGCTTTCAGTTAAGGGTAAGGCCTCAGAGTCTGAGCTTTCTAACAACCATAAAATGGAGACAGGCTCCAAGCAAAACAAGACTGCCCTTGTCTTCATTGCTGGCCCAGCCTATTCCACAGAGGTGGCTCTGCTTTTATTATTTTCTATTAAAAACTGGGAGGGAATCTTAAAATGCTTACACTATTTTGGAAAGAAATTTCAGACATACCTGTAAAGTAAAATTCTAAAACATTTTGCCTCAGCAAGGGTCTCAGCCGTGGCGTAAGAAGACAAGCTGGGGGATGGGAAGACGGCTCACTGGTTGAGACCCTGAGACTCTCTGAAAATGTATAAAGGAAAACGTAAAAGACCATTTGCCGTTCTTCCTGAAGACCGTGATGTGGGTTCTCAGCACCCACATGTTGGCTCACAACTACATGTAACTCCATTTCTAGGTGAGATTGCATACCTTTCCTGGCCTCCAAAGACAGCAATACCCACATGGTATAGTACATGCATACAGGTGGGCAAACATAATGAGTGAATGAGTGAATGAACAGATGGATGGATGGATGGATGGATGGATGGATGGATGGATAAGCAAATCAAGCTTAAAAAAGAGATATAGACAGCTCATTATTTCAGACAGCATTTTCAATGGAGGTGGACTAGCTCTTCTTAAAGGCATAATGTACCACCCTCTGTCTATATTAATGTATTTCTCAACTTTTCTCTAGTTTGGCACCTGATTCAATCTCTTCGTTAGGCCTATGTCCTTGATGGGATCCTCATTCTCATTTGAATTTCTCTGTTGTTGGGTAGGTCTCATAGTTTCTTGGTTTAGTCTTGTTTTTCCTCTTTCTGGTTCTTCCTGTGCTTAACACGACCAGAGATCACTGCTTCACACACGTTCATCTGGGCTTCACATTTCATTTCCATTCTTTAATGTATACTTTTGATGGTGAGTGAAACATGTTGCCATCCTGGTCTGCTTTCAATACACTGTATGCTCAACAGGAGCCTAGCACTGTGACCTCTAGGGTCTCAACTCGTCGATCAGGGAACTGAGGCCTTGAATTGAGCCTTCTTGGCAAAAGGAGTTGTAACTGTTTCTAAAACACTTTTCAAAGGCAGGGCGCCACGGAAATGATAAATGAGAGTAATGTGCATCGGCAGTAGTGACTGGCCGTGGTTATCTCCTCATTCCTGGCTGCTCTTCACTGAAATGCTATTATACTTGAAAAATTTACCCAAATCCAATGAGTCTAATCAGAACAAGGGGAATAAAACTATTTCTTGCAATTCTAAACAAATGATAACTTTCCATCCCCAATTAGGTTTATATAGCCTCATCCCTTCTTAATAAATTGGCTTTGCTCTCCTATTCTTCTCTATTTTATTTTATTTTCACTTGAATCAGGTGAGTTTGCCATGCGATTACAAATGCATTTCTGTTTTCTCCTGTGAGAGTCTAGATTACGATTCAGCCTGCCTTCCTAGAAATCATAGGTATAGGTCTGTATTTTCTAACATTGATGGCTGAAAAGAGCATATACTATATAACATTATTCCTATTATTACCAGAAGTACCAATCAAATAATACTTTTGATAGCATACTTTGTATCCTGTTGTGTAACTGCTTGTTTGTTAGATACAAAGTAATATACTATTTCATGTTAGATGAGAAACTGTAGGCAAAAGTACAAAGCAAATTTAATTCCGTTCCATACTCTATGTATTCTAATTTGTAAGAATTGTTTAGCAACTCTGGCCCTCTCTCCTCATTTCCCAATTTTGGGAAATCCTTAAAGCATTTGTGTAAAAGAGTGAGACTCAAGTCTTATAACACTGTATTAGCCTGGAAATAATGCAAGTTCACATTCCCATCACCAGTACCACATGTGGTAATAGCCACAGCTGTGTAGTGTCCTGCATCACATCATGTCCTGTTTGTCATCAAACGCTTATCAGAATCAGGGGACAAGAAAAAGTGCTGTTGTCTACATAAATCAGCAAGAGTTTAGCATTTCAATAAGCTCCCATAGTGTTTAAATAAAAGCACTGATTTAATATGCCAGTCCTTGATGTCAGAAAGGAATTAAAGAGTGGAAATATGCTTTTTGTATGAGTGTTGCCATTCTTTGATCACAGAATGGTATTTAGTCTTTCATAATGAATAAAGATTCATCACAGGGAATCAATAAAGGGAATTATTATTATTCATGTGTACATAATAACCCAATATAGATATATACCTCCAGGCCCCAAGAAGTTTAGGTTAAACTTAAAAGGAAATTAAAGTCTTAGAATACAAAAATTTCAGTAAAATCCATACTTTTGTTCAATAAAAATCATAATAATTTTTAAACATTTTTAAAATGGTAGCCAATAGATATATTGTTAGATTTCCAAGACAGTTCTAGGCAAATTTCTGCTATTTACATTGATTGCTTGGAGCTTCACATAAATCATGCATATACCATTCTATTTACATGACATATTTTTTGCTTGCCACATTTTAATTGTAGATGAGTTACAAGAAATATGTGGCAGTCTCCACTACTCCTGACCACACACCACCTCTTGTCAATTCAGCTAAGCAAAAACTTTTGTTTGTTTACAATGCAGTGTTCCTTTCTGAGTTGGTTATATAAGAAGTAATGAAGGAAAAGGTGGAAGTACTTGTCAAGTGTATTATTTCTATTCACAGCTTATTATTAGACCAATATGTTTCTATGGTATCAGTTCTTAATTAGCATTGATATGAAATTTGAGGATTTCTAGCGAGAATATCTTCTACTTTTATAAGAAGTGGCACCACGTATATTTAGTACATTTTGTGTGTGGTGAGTTCTCAGAAGGAATCTGAGACACGGATGACATCGGTAACTTGAATTCAGTTTTAAAATTGGGAGGTTTGAATTATTTATTACAGGTGGTGTGAGTCTTCTCCGGTTCATAAATAAATTAAAAGCTCTACAGTAGAGAAATCGGTAGTTAATTAGGAAGGATTGAAGAATTGTTAAATATGTGGTGCCAAATTTGTTTCTTATTCTAGTTTTGAGCATTTTTTTAACATAGAAAGACCAATGAAACCAGAAAAAAACCAAAAGAAACAAAAATAAAAAACAAACAAACTGGAATCAACAAACATACAGCAAAGCAGAAGAAGAGCTAGTTGGAGGACTGAGTTTTCTCCTACAGGATAGAAATGAGGAGCATTTCAGTATTCATTCAGTCATCCAGACATGCGTTATTTTCCAGCTATGATGTTTCCACTGTGCAAGGCAGTCAGGCTGTGAGACTGTAAGTTAGAGACAAGCCTTGTTCTTCTGCTGCTTACAACCCAATGAAAGACACAGAGAATAGATACGAGCCAACAAATGAAGGTCTACCTAACTAAATAGTCATACTCTAGATGTGAATATGATCTTGCTATGTTAGATTGTAAGGGACAAAAACATATCTGAAACTAGAAGTTATAAATGAAAACCTTCAGAAGATAAGCTTGTCCTTCACTTTATATGATCCAAAAAGGGCAGCTGCAAAAACAATGAGAGACTTTGCAGACAGAAATGAAAATGGACAGGGAAGGCTCCAGATAACAAGTGCTTCATGTGCTGACAACTGAAAGATTAAGCAATTTGCTTGCCTTTGGCATGGAAAGGGGCAGTGGTTTCCAGTAAAATTGAATGCAAACACAGAATGATGGGAAATTTAAAGTTATGGTAAGAGATAGGAAGCTAACTTGAGGCAACTGAAGAGTAGGATAGAACTCTGGCTATTTCGTGAAGGATTGTGACTGAATATAGCCGGGTGGGTCAGAAAAGAACCAGCAACAGTCTCTTATAGTCACTTCAGTTTACAAAGAACTGGTGTCTTCTCGCCTTCAGATTCTTCACTATCCCTAACATCAGTCACCCTCTACAGAGCCTTATCCTGTCTGAGGCTTTGGCACAGCCCCCCGAGAACTCATCTCACTTGAAAGGAATCCAATACTGTATTATCAAAGGACTCAGCATCAGGGTAGTGAGCGTGGGATCACAGTAAGAGCTGAGAAGGCTCCTTGTCAACAACAGAGTAAACAGAACCACTGCAGCTCTGGGAAGTGAAACTGCCGTATAATAAAGATACAGTGTAAATACCAATTTTAGAAATCAGAGATGATGGTAATCTTATATAAATAATGTAATCTAAAACAGGTGTTTCCCATGATTCGTGCCAGCCATGGTTTCTGAAAGCACTTATGGGAGGAATTCTGAAATCAAAACATTGATAGAAATAACAAAATTCTGAGAATGTTAACGTGTGTGTGTTTTCTGTTAGCATAGCAAAGTCCTTGTGTAACATAAAAAAAAGAGAATAGATTATTATTATTATTATTATCATTATCATTATCATTATTTTAGCTCACAGTCTTGGTTGATCAATGGAAAAGCTTAAATATTGGCTCAGCTCTAGTGAGAATAGCAAAGTTCTAGCTACCACTGAGAGAATGAGAAATCTCATCACCACAGAGAAGTATAGCCTAAGATACAGGGATCTGGCTTGTCCTTGTTATCAAAATCCTTTTGAAGAAACTAATCCAATGCTCTACACAGATTCCTCAGTTTCTTTAGAGAATAGTATCCCCAGCACCCTCATTGTCTCCTGCTAGGTTTTATTCCACCACCTCTTCCCATGAAGGGACCATGTTTCCCACACATAAGTCTTTGAAGTCAAATCTCATATGCCCTGGTTTTATCTATGTTCAACAAAAGTTTCTGCTTTCAAAGACAATGCAATATACCGATAATAAAGAGTATTGACTAAGAAATCATCAAACCAAGATTGGAACGGAAAAACAGAGACTCATTCCTGACGACCTAAAATGCAGGTCCAATGAGGCTGGAATTTGTATCATTTGTTCTTATTACTATAGCTTACCCTTATAAGGAAAAACAAAGGGGCTACTGAATCTCTCATTGAGACAGTGCTTAGCTTTTCATGTATATGGTGTGTTCATCTAGTTCCACCAAAGTCACACATATAATTAAAACTAACACATCAAGCCCTGTCTTTGGAAGCCCCTGTGAAGTACTCTGCTCACCTTAGCTTCCCAAATGAGGAAGTTTTGAACACACAGAAAGTCTTGTTATAAAACTTTAACTCAGAGAATATGTTGACATCACTCAGTACCATCCCTGTTTACATTGTGGACAATGCCATGTGGATAAAAAAAAATCTGGATCAATGAATGGAATGCACTGAAGGGGGGGGAAATCCTGAAGGTTTTGCTGAGGTAATTATCACAGAGGATCTACAAGAGAAGAAATATTTAACAATGAAGAAGCCTGCTAGATAAAATCAGGATGGATACCTAGGTGTTAGATTCAAGAGAGTGGTGCTGACACAAATTGTCCTTCAGGGAAGAGGTTTTTAAGGCAGCTATTAATGCTATTTGAAGTACCATGGAGTCCTTAGACCAGAGAGTTCAAATCCTCTAGACAACACAGGGCTCCGCTTATCAAATAATCCCAAGGCACCAGGGAGTCTCCACATCCTGAGGCCCCAGGAGTGTTTACTAAGTAGCCCATGCTACATGGACACAGTATGGCCCCCTGATTACCGGGTGACATGGAAAAGTGTGAGGGTTCTGTCCTTTGACTGTTGGGTTATAGCATATGATACCTGCCAGCTCCTGGTAAAAGAGGCTGCAGCGGTTGTGGCCAGCCCTGTGAGTCAATTGATTTCATCTATACTCATGTAAGGGGAATCGTGCTTTATAGGTATATTTCTACAGCTTTGATTTATACACACAGGGGCAGATATATGCTGGGTCATCTCTTCCCCGTCTAAGCTTGGCACTTCAAAGTTCTGGGCTTTTCTTTAATTACGGCAATACTTTATTCCCATGCTAAATGGCTCTTTACTCACAAAGCTGCCTGTCATATTCAAACTATGTTTTATCTGCTGTAGTTCAAGTCTACTCCACTCAATACTGAGTGACTGGTGGGAGCAATCGATCCCTTCTCTCATTTCCAGTATCTTTTCCTGATGTGTGAGCCGCTACCTCGCATCTCTGTTATCTTTCTTCCAGTCTGAATAGACTCAGTTCCCTTAATGTTTCCTCATAGATCTCATTTTCGGAGGCTTCTTCTTTTTTTTTTTTTTTTATCATTTTTGTTGCTCTCTTCTGAACGGATTCAAAGTTATCTCTAATTCTCTTTCAACTAAGGAAAAATACTGAATACGGTTACCCCGTTGAGGCGTAAGAGTGCTGATCGAGCAAAATAATTACCTGATTTTATCTGCATTGCCCTTGTTAATGTACCCACAGCGGTACCCAGGATTTATATGGCAGCAGCGCAGTGTGGATTTATTCTCAGCTCCTCATGCATTCTAGTCCCACACCCACCTCCATGGACCTGTTGTTGGTGCGGTTCACATTTGTTTTCACTGAATCCCGTTTTATTGATCTCAGCCTTTTGTTCCATTTATCAGGAGGATTGCTCAAAACACTAACCGCTGATTTGCTTTCAGGGACACAAGATTTCCAAATTCTTAATTGGGTAAATGATTAACATTTTTTGTTTATCTGAGCAAATGTCTGGGTACACAGTTTGTGTGTGTGTGTGTGTGTGTGTGTGTCTGTGTGCGTGCACACACACACATGCATTTTTGTCTAGCAAATTGTATTAGAAGTTTAGACAACTTATTATTTACACTGTTGACCACAAAAAACTATGATTTACCGAGTTCCAGCTATATTGTTGGAAGGGTTGGCTGTCATATCAAAGCCTGCCTGATAATATTTTCAGGGCCTAATCAGTTAAACTGTATAGGAAAACTTTTGCCTCCGCTTCTGTATGGGCCAGAAGTATTTAGTAAAGTTCTCAAAGTTTACATAAGAAGGAGAAAAGCTAAATTTGGACTAGGTATTGAACCCACAACCAAGCCTCTCTGATAGGACTGTACCTACTAACAATTCAATTCACACGCAGTTGCACATGCCTCTCTTACTCTTATTGGACAAGATTTTATGAAAAGCATAGCAGTGTTTACACCCCTGGAGGCCTGTGCTGGTGTTGTGAGTGATGAGGCCTTTGTTTCTGGGGACAGAGATGACTCCAAAAGCAAAATTACTGTTTACTATGGAAAGCCCTGGTGTCTGAAAGCCTACTGAATAGAGTGATCATAGGTTGTCCCTGCCCCTTTCTCTAAATTAAAAAGGCATCCCAGCCACAGCAATATGATAATTAACTCTACTTCTATTTCTTTTCTTATTCTAAAGTAATTGAATCCCAACACTATCCATCCAATTCACTGGCCTGAGTCAATGGTTGGTAAATGAGGTGCTGGGGCTCTGTTGAGTATTTTAAAAGTTCCTAAGGGATATTGCAGATTTTAGCACACTAGAATTAAGAGATTGCAATGCTTGTTTAATTAAGGCTTTATGAGCTGACTATGTGACTTGCCCACATCAGCAACTTATCCCCGATGTTTTCAAACCCAAAGTGCACGTATGCTCACAGAATGATGAACTCAGGAGGCAACTGCTTCAGGAAATGGAAACTAAGGCCAATTCTGTACAGTGGACTTTCTCATGTTAATATGAATGTGTCCACTTAGAAAAGGATAGGTGAACACAAGTAACAGGAGCAACTGACGAATAATACAACTTTACTAAATCTGGTCGTTTTGTATAATTATCAAAGTATCTGAGATTGAAGGACAGTTGTATCATACTAGGTTCTCCTTAGTACCTGCATGTGTTACATTCTTTCCTTGAATTCACTGCTGATGGACAGAAATATTCCACAGTATCTGGGTATTGGTAGGCAGATGAAAACAGTATCTGCTAAACAAGGTTGCATTTTGGGAAGCCAATTTAGAAGCTGCTGTGTTTGCAGTTTAGATTTTAGTACAAACACACAGGAGTTATTAATGAAATATAAGATGACTCTAAGCTCAAGATTCCTGCCAAAGATAGGGAGGGCAAAGAAAGTGAAATGATAGGTGGTGAAGGGAGTGACTAGCTAAAGGATGCTGCCCAAGAAGCTGGTTGTGTCCCTTAAGTAGACTCCACATTCCTTGAGAGCTCCAGAGACAAGTGGGGTCAGTGTGTGCTTTGTGTTTGATAAACTGTTCTTCCTAGATGGATGAGCCATCTCTACGTGAGGTGTAAGATCAAAGAGGCACAGTGGATAGTGGGGGAAGTAAGTTTTCCTTCATATATTTCCTGACCACTTCCTGCACTTTCCTTCTTTGTTAATGAAGTTTGGTTTGGAAGCAATAAACAAATACTTTAAAACTCAGTGCAGACATTATAATTTCCAAGGGCTTGTGATCTACATTAAAGCACATTAAAATGTGTTTCCTGGGAAACCAGTAGTAAGACTATACCGCTGTTTTTGGATTACGAAATAGTTTTTCATTTAGAACTGTTTGATAGCATCATTTGACTTTGCTTTTCTACTTGCGTCGAGTGAGTTTTGCTTTGCTTTAGCTTTTCTTCCAACCCTTCTTTTGAATAGGAATCTTTCAGATTATGGTTTCCAATTTCCATATATATTGCAATCTGTAAAAGAAACTGCATTAAGGAGTTCTAGCATACACTGAGCCAACTAATGTGGCACTATGACATGCTGAGTGCAGGAGTTTGGAGAAGGTTCAGAAGTAAAGTCTTCCTGACTCCCATATTATCTCCTGTTTCCTGTTGTCCACAAAAATCAGTGTTACCAGAAGGAGTCTGTTAATGAAGAGACTAATATCTGGTCAAAGTACTGACAATAACTTACTGGTGGTTGCTCCATCCTAAAGTAGAGATCTATATTAATTCCTATGGCCCAGGGCATACCAATTTTCTCCTACTGTAGAAGACTACTATATGAGCAGGAGGATCGGGGAAGTACCTGAAATCCAGACAGCACGCTTTCACTGCCATCACAAATGCACAGAAGCGAGGGGTAACTACCAAATTTGACCTTTTAACATTATATCACAGATAGAGGAGGAGCTCATGTGGTGTTTTGAATAAGGATGACCCTCATAGGATCATTTACTAGAAAGCTTAGTTCCCAGTTGATGGAACTGTTTGAGGCATATTAGGATGTGTGGCCTTGTTGTAGGAGGTATGTAACCTGGAGTGGGCTGTGAGGTTTCAAAAGCCTTCACCATCCCCAGTTGTGCCTCCTGCTTGTAGATTAGATGTAAGTTCTCGTATACTGCTCCAGCACCATGCTTGCTTGCCTGCTGCCTCGATTCATGACAGAGTGGTCATGGACACACACTCTTAAACTGAAATACTCCATAAATTCTTTCTTCTACAAGTCGTCTTGATCACTGTGTCACTTCACAGCAATAGAAAAGTAAATAAGGCACAGCACTACTTTTTCAGAAGGTATTGATTGTCAAATGTTCACACACACAAAGAGTTGTCATTTTTACATGTAATAAACAGTAAGTAGTTGGGAAGAAAAAGAAGTCCAGAGGCAACAACAGGTAAGGGGCTTAAATATAATCAATAACACAAATATAAAAAACTGAGTGACTTAAATTTTATCCCTTCTTTTCCTTCATGTCAGTGTGATTTCCACAGAAATGTTCATTTGCCATGGGATCCACCAATAAAAGTCATCCTCCCCAACACACCTATGTATCTATTTCTGAAAGCTGTTATGCTATGGAAAACTTGGATTAAGTAAGTGCATTTTCTCTTGATGGTGTGCCGTTTGTCAGAATGGTGTGAGGCACTTACGTCAAATAAAAAATACTATTACACTTTTCTCTAATGTAGGACTAAAGATGGTATGGATGTCTACTTAAATTATCTTCATGGAATAGTTCATTCAGGAAAGACCTGTTTCAAATGTCAAAAATGGTTTATTGGACACCACAAGTCTACTTGTGTGATAGAAGATAATAAGACAGAATTGACTGTTAAATATAAAAAGAAAGAATACGCAGGATTAAGTTGAATTGTGGAAAGGATAGAAGTCAAGAGATTCTTATCCAATATAATTACCATGGCAATAGGATCCAAACAGTTCCAGCTGCAGCTACAAGGTCATGAGAAGGTCAAAGTACCTTATTAATAAGGGCAGATATTGTTCCTTGTAAGGTTGATCTAATGAGTTAGATTTTAAACTTCCTTCTAGATTTTTTCCAATACTAAAAGATTCAGTTAAAAGCATGCTTTATTCAAATATTGTTTATTCCAATCCTAAAATAATTGACTTTATATTAGACACACAACATGCACTCTCATACATACATATCAAGCTCCATGTAAATGAAGATATACCTCATACATAAACCATTATAAAGACATGCAGGAGCTACTAAGTTAAAAAAAATTCTGCAACACCAAAAGTAAATATACAGATACTTCATTCTGAGTCTTTAGGGCTGGGGTGAAAAAAATGAATAATGTGTTAAAAGGTACTTTTTATTTTTATTTTTTAATTAATTACACTTTATTTACTTTGTATCTCCCCTGTAGTTCCCTCCCTCCTCCCCTTCCAATCCCTCACTTTCTCCTACTTCTCCACCCATGTCCCTCTCCAAGTCCACTGGTAGGGGAGATCTTGTTTACCTTTCTTTGATCCTAGTCTGTTAGGTCTCATCAGAAGTGGCTGGCTGCATTGTCTTCCTCTGCGGCCTGGTAAGGCTGCTCTCCCCTCAGGGGGAGGTGATCAAAGAGCAGGCCAATCAGTTCATGTCAGAGACAGTCCCTGTTCCCATTACTATGGAACCACTTGGACACTGAACTGCCATGGGCTACATCTATGCATGCTACTTGGTTGGAGTATCAGTCTCAGGGAAGACCCTTGTGCTCAGATTTTTGGTTCTGTTGCTCTCCTTTGGAGCTTCTTTCCTATCCAGATCTTACTATTTCCCACTTCTTTCATAAGATTCCCTGCAGTCTGACCAAAGGTTGTCTGTAAGTCTCAGCATCTGCTTTGATAGTCTGCAGGGCAGAGCCTTTCAGAGACCCTCTGTGGCAGGTTCCTAACTTGTTCTTTGTTTTCTCCTTCTTCTGATGTCCATCCTCTTTGCCTTTGGCTTGGCAAGATTAACATAATAAAAGGTACTTTTTTGAGATTTTGTTTTGTCAATAAGCTTACTGACATAGACAGACATTTTTACATTGTTCATTGGGAAAATTGGTATTACTAAGTTGTTTGGTTTCCTTCATACATTTAAGGGTATTAAAGAGTGGAAGAAATTTTTCTCTCTCTCTTAGTTCTGACAACAAAACATTAAATGAATGTTTTTACTCTGTTGACAAATCTTCTTCATGGCTTTATAAATTGCTGCAAAGCAAAGCTAATTGTATAATTTTCTTATCAGTGTCAATGCTAATGACTTGCTATTAACATTGTTTTTAATTTGAATACAAGAAGGTATCCGAGTGTATTGCAAAATATTCAGAAGGAAATTCTAACCTCATTAAAATAAAACTAAAAGGAAAGTAAGAGGAAAAAATTATTCATTTCAGGATATATTTGAACTAAGAGAAAATAAATTGCCTACTGTATTTGCTACCTCATATTCAGCTCCTTTGCTTTTCATTCAGTGTTGTTTTTTAGTAATATTATGTTTTTTGCTAACTAATAAAGTATGCTAATTAAGTGTATGCCATTGTTAACCAATTGCTATCAGAATCCATGATACATTTTCATTATTAGGTCATTTATTTTTAGTGATACAAACTTTGTCCTAGTTTTGTGCCATACTCTTTACATCAGTACTGTATCATTGACTGATTTAACTATCACGTTAACTATTGACTGATTTAACTATGCTCATGAAGAAAAATCAATGTACACGGCATTCATATAATTAAACCTATGTAGAGATCAGGCTAGACAACAACTATACATCCAAAATTTTGGTAGGTAGAAAATTAATTTTTTTAGGTGCAAAGGATGGACAGTTTCTTTTCTAAAGGAGGGAATCCCAACAGATAAAAACTATGTCAAGTATAATATAAGATTGTCATAAAATTTGTTCAATAAATTCTAAATTATTTGAAACTATGCAATATTGTACAAATATTAAAATAGTACTTGTGAGTAAACAGTGAATCACAGGGATTTGTACTGTGCAGTGGTTCTCAACATTCCTCCTGCAGCGACCCTTTAATACAACTAGTTCTTCAAGTTGTGGTGACCTCCAACCATAAAAGGATTTTCTTGGCTACTTCTTAACTGTCATTTTTTGCTACTCGTATGACTCATAACATACATATTTTTGGAGATAGAGATTTACCAAAGGGTTTACGATCCACAGGTTGATAACTGCTATGCTATGAAATGGGTTCAGTCAAGGTTGATTGCATTAAATTCATATCAGCAGGAGCCAGATCAGTAAGAGCCAACTACCCTTATTACTTTGGATATTTGTCAGTACAGCAAAGACACAATGATTTGGGTTTATTTTTTATTTTTTGTTTAAAAACAAGAGCTCATTTTCATGCGATTAACTCCTGTCATATGAGATGCACATTTAATATTCAAATACTTTTAATTCTCCCAATACATGAAGAAATAAATCTTATTTGTCAGAAATCTTAATCACTTTAGTTATATCTTACGGTATTTCATTATGTGCCCGGATAAATTGCATGTATTCTTAATATTTCATCTGCCATTGAAGTATTTCAAGCACGCTGTAGTTCCTTCAGGGCAGAGACCCAGTTCCATTTGAGTACTACTCTGAAATCTGAAATCCTTCTCTCCGGTCAATACTGTAAATAATGTAAAACACATGCTGACCCATCTCCTCAAATATCTGGACTTATATTCCACTTATTATAGAAAGGATAGTTTTGCCAAGTAAAAGCAGGAGTGCTTGCTTAAACAACAATAACAGCAGCCAAATGATATGTTTTGACGTGTTCCTCAGGATATCTCAGTTGTGTTTTGGCAAGACACCTACAGCTGGCTTCCAAAACCACCACACATATCCAGGTTAGTAAATAAAAATATATACTTTTTTTTTTTCTCAGTCATTCATAATTCTGAAGGGAAGAGGAACTGATCTGTAGTCTTAGCTCACCACTACTGGCAGCCTCTGTATCATCTGCCCTTCTTATCCTAGCTTCCTGCAGGGTGTCAGTAAGGGGGATTTCTTCATGAGACATTGTCAGGTAAAACTGCAATCTTCAGTTGCTGGCACAAATCACTAGCAAGGATGAACAAAGTATGAAAAATTCTAGTAAATACTGCTACATATGTTGGCAGGAATAATCAAAACGGGGCCTGAAGCATGCACAATTTTAGAACTAAATAGGAATTTGCTTTCTTATCAGGAGCAATGATAAAGAACTCCTATAGCTTTGTAGGTGTCTCACTCCAGCATGTGCCTAGAATTTGATAGGAGGTGTATTACACCTCTATAATCATTCCTCATACCCAGCCATGCCTTTCTTTGAAATAAGCTACAAAAATTGAGCACTTTTCTCAAGACAATAATCATAGCTGAGTTTTCCACAAGAATCAGAACATTTTTAGCCCCTGCAGAATAAAGCATAACTGATATTGGTCTTGCTCTGAAAATCAAATGTTCCTCCAGTGGAAGACATGGCTATCGTCTGCACACAAGGTAGAAATTCCATTTACTTTCTTTTGAAAGAAGATGTGACTATTTTCAAGATGACATCTAAATAGAACTGTGAGCTTCTAGAGGGTTAAGACCATATTTATTCAACTGGAGTAAACACTGGTAAGGAAAGGGTCATCTATTATCTTTGTTAAACAAGGAAGAAATGCAGGGAGGAAGCAGGTTCATCAACAAGTTTTACCCCCTGCTGAATAACATCATAAGTGACTTCACTATTCTATTTTGAAGACACCAGTGATCCTTCTTTTTTTCCTTCATTTTCCATTAATCATTTAACTTCTAAGCCCAGAAAATTCTTGAACTCATGAACTTCTACCACTGTAATTTACCAGGACCATTGTCCAAGGCACCATCATCTTTTGTCTCAAATAATCTATTCATCTAGTCACTCAGAGCTCATCTAAATTGTTATGTATACTAGATTTGAAGAGTCTCTTTAGTCACAAATTAAATAATGAATTCTGTACCTTACTACCATACTCTGCAGAGCTGGGGCCTACCCATCATTCTAATGATAAAAGTCAGCATTTTTGGAGGAGCCTCACAGGTAATTTGCAGATGCCTTTGCACCTTTTTTTCCCTTTTAATTCAGCAGTTCCTATTTAGTTTTTATTCATAATCACCAATCCAGCTAGACTTAAAGGAATGAGGAAATTATGGATTTGAAAGAACTCCACTGAGAGTAAAAGTTACCTGAGTATAGAAGGCAGACAGATGGATTAGGGTCATTCTCCTGAAGTAATGGTCTGGTGGGTATGATGCCCAAAAGTCAAATACACTACAGCCGCCCACAATCAGCAATGGTGATCCAGTCACTCAGTGTTGGCTGTGCCAATGCAAAACTAAGAACCATTTTATTAATGGTGAACCATTTTGTTTGGTCCAGTATTTGCCATACCTCCATTTCAAAGAGCTCAACTCCACTTGAAATAATGAATTCATATGTATGATCATTTGACAGATGCCTTTTTAACACAAGACTATAATGCTCATGTTGAAAGCATCATGACTCATTTTGCTTTCCTATGTGTCCCTGGAAAAGAGCAGAATATGTGCCACAAAGCAATCATGCCTACAATATGTCTTTTCAGTGGATGGCAAAATCAATGAATGTGTCTCTGGGCCTCTTTTATATAAGCCAGGATAGTCTACTGACACACTATCCAGGCTCGTGTCTCTCTGGGGGGCCAGAAACATCTTTTGAAGAATGTTTTCTGAGGTTTACATGTTGATTAAGTGATATATTCTTATAAAAATATACTAGGTACCCGTATTAATTTAAATTAATGTGTTTATATTTCCTCTCACTATTGCATTTGCAGAACTAGTAGGCTTAACCACGTAAGCTCATATTCTATAATTAATGTCTAAGGAAGACTTGGAGGGTTTTGGTTATAGCTCTGTGAAAAGCCATTGCCTAGCAAACATGAGAAATGTCAGGTCACCAGCTGAATATCCGCTACCAAAACCAGTGGATATTCTGAAAAGGTTTCCAAATATTTGGTACTGATATAGCAATCCTCATATTCATAGAACTCTTCCACCTTCTACTTTATTTGTTTGTGGTTATTTATTTATTTATAATTGATTGATTAATTTATTATTTTAATTTATTATTATTATTATTATTATTATTATTATTATTATTTACTATAGTGAATCCAATAGTAAACCCAAGGGCTGTTACACAACAGAAAATTTACCAATAAGAAGGCCATCCTACTTTACGAAGACTTGAACTTTAATAAAGCAGTAGTAATCAAAGACATGTGCCTCTTTCAATAGCTTATGGGAGTCATCAAGCAGCTACTTGTGGTTAAATGAAGGGATACATGATATATACCAATCAACATCTCTTAACACCATGCCCTATGATATAAAAGACCAAACTGAGCAAGTATAGTGAAAAGGCCATCAATTATTTTTTTTTTATGCCAAGTATTTAAAATTCAGTTTGCAACTTGGTTTCTTTTTTTTTTTTAGAAAGTGATATAAGTAGACATAGTAGCCATATCTTCTTGTCTTCTCTATGAGTGTACTGTACTTCTATACTAGTGTATTGTAGCCTACTACACAAAATAGCTCAGGACCCTGCTTCTTCCATTCCTACAGTTTATTTTTTTTGGGGGGTATGGGAGAGATTTGCTTAGGGTTCTTCATTTGTAAAGGTAGGGTGTCTAAATATCTTTCTTGACAGATACAAGTCTTAGAGGCCCCAATGCTTATAGAATTGGATAGAACATGACTTTTTTTTTTCTTTTTTTTCCTGAAAACCCATACATACAAAACAACCTTTTGTACACAATTCATAGAACTCACGCCACGCGTCACAGTGAAGTCCTTGGGGCAGGGGTATACTTCCAAAGCTTCCTTTAGCATTCTTCTTCAGTATACTCAGGCTGTTAATGAGGACACACTGAAATAATCTATGAAGCATCTGCCAGCATACAGTAAATAATGAATGCTATTACTCATCTTTACGACTCTGACTACAATTCTCAAAGGTGCAAAAGTAAATAATTCCCATTTTAAAGTGGAACATTTGAATATATTTGGAGGTTAAGTGCTAGAAGATACTACAGATATTTTTTGAGAGTGGCTCATGCCCCCTGAGTTAGGTTATTTTGTCACAAATTTACTGAGTATTTTCTACACAACTGGCATGGACTGTTAAGTGTTATAGTCGGGGGAGGGAAATGCACAAGAAAATGCAAAAACAAAGTTTAATCTGTGAAAGAACAAATCTGTGTGGTTGCCAAAGGGCAATAAGAGAATGCTAGGCTAAACAATAATGGAGAGAGGCATTTATTGGCGTATCGAAGGCAGGCAGGAAGACTTGGCTGGCAGCGACGATCATTAAGTGGGAGTTTCAACATTATAGGGGAATCCATAAAGATGAATTTTCAGCGGAATACATAAAGATGAGTTGGGAACAGAATTCCAAGCAGGAAAGAAAAAAAGAATGAAAAGAAACGTAAGACACATTCGAAGTATTAGAAAGGGCCTGGCTTGCGTGCTGGAAGAATTCTGTGATGAGAATGACCACTGATGTTTCTACCAGATAAATCAGTAACAGCATGAAACAACAAAAGAACATTTGATGGCACAAAGCATGTACAGCTCAGAACAGCTGCTGGAGGAATCGCTTTGCGTCCATCACTTACTCAAAGGTGAAAACCGAGATTTAAAAATTCCAAAAGATTTACAGTCAACATAGAGTTGCGAGCAGAGAGCAAGGACAGAAGTCACCAAGCTGAAGAGCCAAAACTGAGCTAAAGTGTTCTTGGCTGAAGAATGAAGACAAGAAGGGGATCTTGAACAGCTCCTGAAGAAATGTGTGCTTTGGTGGAGGGTCAAGAAGTAGATGGAAAGAGTGCAGAAGACGCTAACATTTCAGACTGCCAAAATCCTCCTTTCAGCCACTGGCCAGCGAGCAGGCAGCTCTTGCTGTTCTCAAAGCAGTTCCATTTATATTCTGTACTCTTGTCTACCATGGGGAGTCCCTTTATGAGGACATTGTAGAATATCTAGTCACTAATCTGATGTTTCAGAGCAGTGGTTCTCAACCTTCCTAATGCTGCAACCCTTTAATACGGTTCTTTGTGAGGTGGTGACACCTAAGCATAAAATTATTTTCGTTGCTGTTTCCTATTCGGTAATTTTGCCATCATTTTGAATCGTAATGTAAATATCTGGTATGCGGGATACTAGATATGGGACCTTTGAGAACCACTGTTCCAGACTAAAGAAAAAAGCTTCCCACAGTGAAGTAACCGAAGTTTAAAGAAGTAACTAGCTACCCAGCAAGTCACTCGAGAAAGTGCCCCTGTTAATTTAACTGCCTGTGCTTAGGAGCAGCTTCCTCTGCATACAAGTTGCAAAGATGCAAAGTGTTTTTGTGGAGGAGTTCTCTAACGTGAAATAAGTAAATAATGACAGCAATATATACAGCAGCACCAAGCCATCCAGAACAGTCTCTACTAATTTACTTTTATTTTTTGGTCTTATTTTCATGTATTCATTACTGATGAACAATTTTAATATTTTTACTCAATATATATATATATATATATATATATATATATATATATATATATAGTCTTCTCTCATACAACACATTCTAAGTGCACCTCCCCTACCTTCCACCTCTCCTTTTCCCCCCTCTCTCTCCTCCAGATCTACTCTCTCTGCCATCTCCTCCTAAAGAAAAGCAGGTCAACCAGGGATGCCAACTGAACCTGGCACAAGAGGGGACAGTAAGGCAGGCACAAACCGTCACCTCAAGGCTGATGAGGCAACTCAGTAGGAGGACAAGGGTCCCCAAAGCAGGAAAAAAAATATTTTGTCAAATACGTTTCTTATAGTTATTCTGCAAATAACTATACGTTTCCAGAGTTATTCTGCAAATGTGCTACTAACTTAAAGCCCAACTTGATGTCACATGGAAAATGTTAACTCCTGTTTGGCTCAACAGTTACATTCATGCAGGAAAGTCTAGCTTGACACAATGTGGTGTTTGCTTTTTCTCATCTTTATTTTCAAGGCTTACCCTCCAAAGCTGTTGAACGTTCTGAATAAAATAAGTAAGAAATATTTGGAATCCTCATAAAGTCAGGAGGCAAATCTAACAAGCATCCAAGCAAGGTTTGTTCCTTCTTCTAACTACTCTTGGAAACTCTACAAATATGTGCCTCAGAACACAGATCTGGGTCTGGCCGTAGCTTCTATCCCAATTGAGATAGCGTCTGTTTCAATAACATCATGGAGCAGTGAGAAGAATCAAGGCTGTTATTTTGCTGGAGAAAGCATTCTACTATAATTGACAGTTCAAACCACAACTCTCCACAGTTCTAAATTTCAAAAAAGCCCAGGGCCAGTCGCTTCCCTCATGTCTCATATGTCATAGTCCCTCGATATATGTTGTGTTAATCTATATTTCCATCTAGCCTGATGAGTGCTAGAACCTCTTGTGAGATGTGGTAGCCATGAAAACATTGCTACCTCTTCATTTTATTATCAATGAACCACAACTTTCATGTTCCACAAATAAGCAAAGAAACACCTGTTCAGAAATAAGCATTGGAAACAGTTGTATTGGCTTCACTTAAGTGACTGACAGGCCCTGCTTGGTACACTATGCACATGAATCAAGTCTCATATTGGATAAGGCTTTGCCGGTTTAAGATATTTAGCGCAGGTTCAGACAACAAATTGCATCTTCACAAGTTGTCAAAGCTTTTATGGGTGTTTCAGGTCCTGAGATTCTCACATTTGTAATCTTCACTACTCAACAAACAACATTTATAATAAAGCAGTAAAGGACATAGTTATATGGATTTTTACTATTTTTTCTGCAAACCCTTAGCCAAGCTAACTAAAAGGCAGAGAGACACAATCCAAATCAACAAAATCAGAAATGATAAGGGGGACATAACTACAGACACTGAGGAAATCCAAACAATCATTAGGACTGACTTCAAAAGTCTACTACTTTTTCTGAAAGTTGCAACTCATTAATAGTATATTATAAATAATTGTTCTTTTTCCATCTTGTAGACATTGTCCACCACTTACCTCAAAAGGAGGCTGAACCATGTGTTGATTTAGACTGCTGGAACATTCTAATTTCAAACCAAAGGCATCTCTGCTGCCAAGCAGAATGTTGTAGAGATTTACAGTGCAATTTCCAGAGAGTCTGATGTAGAGATGCAAGTTCTGATGACAACTGTCTACAGGTTGAAATTATAAAGGCAAAAGCATGGTCCAACCAATCTTCCTTCTACTCAAGGATTCACTTTTCTTAGTGTCCAAGTCATATTTATGGCAGGCTTGTTACTTAGCAGATTGCTTTCATTTGTGTTAAACACCTTTGCGAAACTTCTCTGCATTTTCATCAGTTATTGAGCAAAACATCTCAGTGAGACAGTGGATAATGGTTAGTCTTCAGGTTTTTCTCACAGCCTGTACTTGCCTCTTTGCCTTAAGGCAGGCACCTTCAACAGCACTCATTGTCTGTCTGTCTGTTCCTGTCTGCCTTGTGTCTGTGTGTCTCTTCTTCTCCTTCTCTTTGTCTCTGTTTCCTTCTGCCTGTCTCTGTCTCCTTGACTCTGTCATTGTCTCTGTCTGTCTGTTCTCTTTCACAAATACACAGACATGGACACGTATGCCTGTCCATATTTCTTTGCATAACTCAAATGTTTGCCTCAAATAATGTCAGTTTGCTTCTTCTTAAATGTAAAGTTGTGTGTTCTAAAGTTCACATCTCTTTGGGAGACTAATTATACAGTCATGACTAATTATCTGTGTCTGCTTATATGAGCAAGGCCATTATACACAGTGAACATCATAAAGATAATCAGATTTTTAGCCTCTCAGTACAGGTCAGGAGAGAACCTTATTATCATTTATAAACAGTGGAGTGATTCTTGGTCTAATCTGGTAAATGCGTATTCAGGACTATGGTCTTAGAACAATTTAATGAACAACTTCAGAGAAAGTGAAATAGGGAGAGAATGCCCCAAATACATAGGTCTATAGCCTACAAAGACCTGAAACAAAGTATTATAAAGAAATACTTGAAGAACTGTCCAATTTTTGTTGCCGAGAACGACAGACTGACTTAGAATTCTGCCTATGTGAATATGAACATTGGGGTAGAATTTAGCATGTAATGTATAGCCGTAGTGAATATACTTTAGGATAGTTATGTGTCTGGTGATATTATCCTAATTTAGGACCCTGGAAAAGTTTGTTGGTATGGGATAAAGCACCAAAATTTACCTTTTAATCCAGGCTTCATTTTGCCACATCTTCCTCTTTTCTTCTCAGGTGCTTAAGTACATAATGTCAAGAGGGACAATTTAGCAATGCAAACCAAACCTTTAATCAATCCATCACCCGAGGCTGATAAAGTTTGAAGAAGGAGGCATAAATACTTTACCACCATTCTATCTAGCATATGTCACTTCTAATTTAGAAGGTCTTTAAGCCTTTGAAAGGTCAGTGTATACACTGCAGTATATCATAGAGAGTACAATCCATCATTTGCTTTCAGTGGCCCACATTGCCCAACCCTTTAAACTTTTAAAGCTAAGAAACTCAGAGAGTCATCACGAGAGCCCATGATTTCTAAGTGTACTTTTCATCCTGTGACATATGTTCTAAAATACTGCTCTTTTGTGCTCTTTCTTCTTCTATTTTCCTCATGTTGAATGTGTTCATCTTCCAGATAATAGTATTAACCTTGTTAATGATGCATTTTCCTCAGAATACAGATTAAAGCATATGTTCTCCCCTTTTGGGTGATGTCTTAAGCTCTTAATGTTAAGCGTTGTGAATTCTATTTTCAGAATTTGTTTTCCTTTTTTTTTAATAAGTGTTATTTTTAAAAGGTATTTCCTCCATATCACCTTTAGAACATGCCTTACACAAATTAAAGTAGGTTTCTTAAAAGTGTCCATTGAGCCAACCCGTACATCATTACATGAAGAGCAGGTACAGTGAGTATACTTCCCAGCTTCCCCCTTTCCAGGCTGGATAACATCTGTAATTTTAAGCTATCAGAAGATACACATGCATCCTGAGGATGGAATCAGTCAGCCAGAGACAGGTCTTCCTAAAAATCACTTGAAACACTTGTAAAGATTAATATTCCACACCTCTATCAGCCCTAAATGACCATCCCAGGAGGAGCGGCCTAGGTGTCCCTTTGTTTTGAAGATGTCTTTTCCATCATCGCCACTCATTGCCCACCACATAATTCTAAAAAGAATGTATGACAGCAAAACTTTCTTTCAGTTGTTCCTACTGCTTTTCCAAAGGATTAAAAATAGATTTCATGGAACGACATGACAGAATTTCCCAGACATTTTGTTTTAATTATAATAACTTTCATGATTTAAACATTCATAGTTTGAGAAATGTTAACCTAATAATAACGACTTTATTTTCTACATTATTTTTTTGTGATTAGGTTAATAGCCTTTCAGCTAATCTGATATACTGTAAAAATAATGAAATCTCTAGTTTCAAGTCCTAACGTTGACATTTATTAGCTGATGGTCATAAGGTAGTGCACTAATCCTTAGGAGATACAGTTTTCTCTGATAAAATGGCCATCAATGATATTAACTATCAAGTGAGTGCACACACACACACACACACACACACACAAGCAATTAAAATTATTTTAAAAGAGACAGAGACATACAGGTAAGCTGTCTTATAGAAAATGAGGGCAGTGTGAGCTACTGTAAATTGTGTGCTGTCTCTAATATCTCTACAAGAACTACGAGCAGTGTCTGGAGTTCTTCGAAGGAGCCTTTGGCTACATGGAGTCTGTCCACAGCACCAATGACAAATTTTCAAAAGATCTCAAGACCTCTTGGGTGGACTGAGTGTGAGTGTAGAATTTGAATCCAGCAACATGGCTATTCTTGGCAAGGGGTCATAGCCAAAGACCTAGGTCAGAGTGAGCCAGCTGGAATACAGATATGCCCTTATTATTCACCCTTAATCCCAAACAGTGATATTTAAATAAGAGACAGACAAAGTGGGGAATAAAAGAAAGATTTGACAGAATGAGTCAGAGATAAGATATGCCAAAAATATCGTGTGAACAGGAAGGAAAGAGAAGCTACTTAAGAGCAGCGCAGAGAGAAAGCCAGCCAGTGTGTGGAGACAGAAGAGTAGAGTTCGGGAGTACAGTTGACTGTGGTTGAGTTCATGCAGTTCAATCAATGGACTTCACAGGCAGTGTTTCCAAGCAGAGCAGTTCAGTGAGAAGCAGAAAGAGCACAGTTTGAATCAGTGAGCTTGAATAAGAGTTTTGAGCCAGAACAGATGAGTTGAATTGGGCAGCAAAAGTTCAGGAAGAAACAACAACAACAACAACAACTTATTTTTGTATTAATTACAATTTATACAATGTATTCACTTTGTATCCCAGCTGTACCCCTCCTCCTTCGTGCCCTCCCAATCCCACTCTTTCTCCCTCATCTCTTCCCATGCCCTCCCCAAGTCCACTGATAGGGGAGGTCCTCCTCCCCTTCCCTCTGACCCTAGCCTATCAGGTTTCATCAGGACTGGCTGCATTGTCTTCCTCTGTGACCTGGTAAGGCTGCTCCCCCTCAGGGGGAGGTGATCAAAGAGCTAGCCACTGAGTTCATATCAGAGACATTCTCTGTTCCCCTTACTAGGAACCCCACTTGGAGACTGAGCTGCCATGGGCTACACCTGTGAGGGGTTTTAGGTTATCGCCTTTCATGGTTTGAAGTCTTAAACATCTGGGCTTGCAAAAGATTGGATTGAACAGAAACTAGAAGCTTCCAGGCCTAGACATATGGATAGTTAGATAGTTAGAAACACTCTGGTCTCAGCCCAAGCCATGTGCTTGTTAAGCTTGAGTACATCTCTCATATCCCCTCATCTGAGGAAATAAAAACTACATTTACAATTAGTATGTACTACAAGTATGTGACCTTTACACGGTACATAGCAGTAGTAGAAAGCTTTTCACTCTTTCCTACTCCTCTTCAATTGTACGGAACAAATAACATTCGTAATGCTCATGCGGTTTACTGAATGAGTAGCAGAGCTGCAGTAAAAGGTTAAAATTAACAGTGTTAGATATTTTATATTCCTCTGTGATCATTGTGCACATGGTTTTTTGCAAGCACTAAAAAAAGAAATAAGTGCAGAAGATAATCGCCGTGCAAAGAACTAAAAATGTTAAATTAGAAACCACCTCACTAATATCACTATTACTGTTTGAAAGATTAATTTATATTTTTTCCTAGAAGTACATATTATTGTTCAAAAGATTCACTTTTTCATTCATTTGTATGTAAGTATGTATGTATGTATGTATGTGTAAGAGAGAGAAAAGAGAGAGAGACATATAGACACAGAAAAACACACACATACTCACACACACACACACACACACACACACACACACACGTGTTAGTTCCTTGCCATTATATGAGTCTCGGGAGTTGAATGTGGATTTCCAGGCTTGGTGCACTTTTACCTGCTGAGCTATCTTTATGAGCCACATTTTTTCCCTTTTGAACAGCTATGGCTTTATATGTCCCTTTTAATGCTTTATCAACTTTATTTGCACATTTGTTCAATTAATCCTCTAAAGTGATGATTTATAAGTGCTTAGTTTTTTTTTCTGTAACAGTTATGGTATTGCTGTAAATTGTTTTCTACCATTAATTGTTTCATTTATCTTTTAAAATGTTCTTATGGATAAATCCCTGTTTGTATATTTGATCATTTTGTTAGAAAATATTCAACAAAGTGGGAGGAGTAGGTCAAATGAAGTAACATTAAAGCTCATGATCTACATAGGCCTCTCATTTATTTTGCAAAACGTTTTTTCATTCAAATTATTTTCATATATTTGGGCAGCAATCCTTTGGTATCAAATATCTATACAAAGCACCTTTGGTTTAATGTTTAACAAAATCTAATGAAATGTTCACGTTTTTCATGACATGATTTTTTAACCACTGTCTACTCTATATTTTTCTGTGTGTTCTTTCCCTCACTTTTAATTTTTTGACTAGTGATTTATAGAGCTATTATTTTTAAAATAAATTCTCTTTCTATAATAGACATGCTTTTCCCCTAGACTACATTTGAATTTAAATATCATTGTCTATTTAGATTGTCATACTCATTTCCTGAAAATTATTTTTAAACATTTTGTTGTGACAAATCAAACATTCATAAAAATTGAAATATTTCTACAACAGGAAACTCATAACTAATACTTACATTATACAAAAATCATATTTTCTTCAGACTGTATCTAATCACCTACTGAGCACATTATTTTTATACAACTTCACCTATAAGAACTGGATCCAAAAGGATGATTTTGGAAGTGTAAATTCTATTAAAAGCATGATCTTTTTAATCTTGCTTTATACAGGACTTTCAGCATCTGGAATAGGCATATCACACTGTGACACTCATGAAATAATTATTGACTCAACGACTTTTCTCAAAGGGGCAGGTGTGTGTGTGGGGGGGGGGTTCTGCTTTTGAATGATAAACTGATGTTGCAGTCCCCAGGACTTTTAAACCTATTTGGTACAAAGTAACATTGTACATTCAATGGCCAGTAAGCTAGAACCAGCCATTTCAAGCTATGTTCAGATTTTCTGAAGAAGCATGTATTAACATATTAAAGACATCAAATATGTTTCATCTACAAACAACCCAAAATCATGTGGATAAATTGTCATAACTTCTGGAGAGTGGTTTGCATCTTTTCATGACAGCATCACATATCTTGGAGGAAATTAGAATTCAAAGCATTTTACCTCCTTGCAGAAGAGAGTGAGCTGATGCTGAAATGCCAATGAAGGCAGAAGAACAAAAGAAATGTTGCAGGGAAAGTAGCTGACAAGAATGGAGAAAGAATGTTGTGTATTGCAGAATTGATCTCATTGAGAAAGAATTGAAAATGATGCGTGTTACTTCAAAGGGGGAAAAAAAACCCTCCTGTCATGAATCTTTTCAGTCCAGATTCTTTGCAGTGTAGAAATGTGGAAACAAGCTAATTACTGTCTGTCTTTTACTGTCCTGGTCAGGGACCAAAGAGAAAAGGAAGGTGCCCAGTGTTTTCTATATTTACTAATGATGAAAACTTTCAAACCTTTTCTGGGGAGCCTTTGAGTCAAGATAATTCTGCCCTAAGGTTACACTCAGAAGCATTGGGAAAGTTTTAAAAATATCTGTCTCTACCCAATCCAATTCCACATAATGAAATGAGACTATCCAGAGATCGGTGGGTTTGGAAGTTTTTAGACATTAGCAGACATTCGCCTATGTGCAGTCATGAATAACATCGCTGGATGAGAGGATGCATCATATTTGTGATGAAGAGGAAATCGTAATAGGTCATTGAGTTTTCCTCCAGAGTTTTGCAACCCTATCACAAGGAGACAAAGGAGAAACACTTCCCAATGATTGCAAGTTTCAGCTAACCCCCATGTAAATTTCAGGCCACATCCAGGGCATTTTTGGAAAGGGCAAGGGAAAGCAATCATCAAGAGTGATATTTCTTAGATTACTGTTTATTATTAAAATTAAAATGATATTAAGTAATATGCTTTTTTTTTTTTTCATGAAGCAAATAAGGCATCAACTGTGACAAAAGCACATGACCCAGTCTTCATACACAGGCTCTGGAAATGACCACCTCTAGCTCTTCTGCTTCCGCCCTTCCGGGTTGAAACAAAATTTCATAAGTGGCTCTTGTGATCAAAGAGCAGATCCTAATGAAGGGGTGGAGAACATTTTTCTGTGAGCGACTGTCCAAATGTCTCACTCTTTCCATGAGCACTGAATGTATCTTACTGAAGCCTTCCAAACAGATAGATTTCCTCCACTTTCTAGATGAGCTTTCTCAAGAAGCAGACCAGAGCTGGCACTGCCTGAAATAAATGGCCTGTCCTTTATGAAGGCTATTTCCCACATTCACTAAGTTTACCTATTTCCAGCACTTAAAGCATTCCTAATTTACACCCTTTAGAAAGTGGGTGAGTAGTTTCATGACTACGCTTTCTTCTATATTTACATGTTCTTGTATGGAACAGAATTTTAGAAGTAGATCCTCTTAAAATATGATTAACTTCATGATGATTTTTAAATATATTATAAAATCAATTTTAAAGAATTTGTTTACAAATTTGTACTAACTCCAAAAGGTCAAACATATTTAATTATTCCAAATCTAAACATAGATATTACTATAATGATAAATTTATATAAATAATAATTACATTTCTATAATAATAAATTTCTTATATTGTTTAAAATTATATAAATGATATATATTATATAATATATTCCTTTTATTTTTTGAGCTTGTCTCTCAAGTAGGAAATAAGGCCCTTGAAGGAAAAGGTCATATTTATCTACTTAGTTGCTAGCCAAGTCTACCAGTATGTTCCAATACTGGGTAGCCTTGAACTCAGAGATCCTCTTGCCTTCAACTCCAAAGTCCTGGGATTAAAGGCACATGCCATCACCACCCAGTCTGATCATTAAGACCTTAAGCAGGCCAAGTGGGCAACAATTAGAAAAGAATGTAACCAAAAAGATGATCAAGCACTGAGGATTTCTAAAATGATGAGTGGGAATGGTCTGAGAGGCCGTACAGAAAGAGGTAAAATCATTTCTTGATTGACAAAACTTTTTGAGAGGAGACCAATAGTATCTGCTCTGTTGATTAAAGCTTCTTCCAGTAACCACTCAGAGATGGCCAGGTCCCCAAAGAGAACAACCCGGGATTCTGTAGGTGCTAAAGGAATCCTAATTGACCCAATTAACGCGATAGCTTTAATTTGTAAGACAGCTGATAGTATTGAATCTGCTTTCTTGGAAACCAACACTCTGCATTGTACAGGACTGAAGAGAACAGCTAAGGCACTCCTGGAGTGGCTAAGTACTGTATTTGTTCTTTCTCTTGCCCGCCCCTTCACTCCCCATAATTTTAAAGAGGAAATAAAAGGTATTTTCCCTCCATAGAATTTGCCCTGGCAAGCAGCCATTGTTAGGACATAGCCCAGGGCAGATGGGAAATGACTGCTTAGCCCATTCTTACCCGAGTCCCAGAGAGAATCTCCCATTGGTGTCTGTGTGCACCCAGGTCAGCATTTCCAAACACTAAGAGTTTTTGCTCTTTTCTGCCGAAATAAGCATGGTTATTTTCTTTAAAATCCAAGAGTAAACTGTGATGTATGTGTGTAGCTGAGGCAAACTGTTCTTGTCACACCCTGCTGTTCCCTTGAGCTGAGAAGCCTCACAATAAATTGCTGGTTGTCACTACCCATGGAACATCTGATTAGCTCCCTTGCAATGTGATCTCTAGAAATAGCCCTCTCCTTACCGTCTCAGCACCCTTGCTGGAGAACAGCATGCTCACAGCTCAGCTCAGATGCCGCTGTGAATTTTCTCAACAGATTCCCATGGGATGCTCAGAGTTTTGAATAAGCACGCAATCAAAGACAGTCACCAAGAATTATGAGCTTGATGGAGGCATGTGGATTTATGTCTCTCTCACTTGAAGTAAGAAAGCTTCTTTGATATATATATATATATATATATATATATATATATATTCTGAGTTATTCCTCTTTGCCCTTCCTTCTTCCTTCTCTTTCTATTTTTCTTCTTTTGCTCTAAGCACCTATTTTAGGCAAGGTCATATAAATAAAATATAAATACAATTAGGAGCCATCATTGATCATTTCAAAAAACTTACAATGTGTTTTTATATTAATGATCAATAAAGATATATCTTTCAAAAGTCCAAATTTTATTTGGAGTCAATACACTTATTTATTTATTTACTTAATCTATCTATTTATTCATTTATTTATTTTTAGATTTAAGTATGGCTCTCACTGTGTAGGCTAAACTGGTTTGACCTCACCACTCAGATCCAGTTTCCTGACCACTAGATTCACAGTGCCCTGCTACTTTTTCAGTGTTTCTAGACCAACACTGAACAAAAATTCTAAGAAATTATTAACTAAATTTGAAATAATTCAAAACTTTCTTTTCCAATAAGGTAGCCACTAGTCAAGTATGGCTGTTTTGAATTTGAAATATGACCTGGTCATGCTCAATTGCACTGTTAAGTATAAAATGCATGCTGAGTTTTTCTACCATGTTATAAATATATAAAATATCTTGTTAATATTTTTATGCTGACCACATATTGAAATGAAGAATTTCTACAGATTGTTAAATAAAATATATTATTTAATTAATTTTATACACTTGGTTTGCCTCCCTTAAGTGACAGCAGTTAGAACATTTATTTATAAGGGCCTATTTGAACTGCATAATATTTTACATGCTCTGGCTCTGCCATTGCTGGGTTCACACCTTGGAAGATGAGCTCCGTGTTGCCCCTCAGAGAGCAAAGCTGTCTTAATCGCGCATAGTGTGTGGGGAACAATGCAAGTGAATGTTTGCTAGTCGGATGAAACCCTGAGGCAAGTGGAGGTCCAGGCTGAGGCGAAGGAGAGAGGCCTTTCAGTGACTCCTGTCTCCCTTACCTGTTTTCATACATTTCCACCACAGCAAGCATTCAGGTTTCCAAGGCATGCTGGCCTGACCTCATCCAAGCCTTTGGTTTTCAGTCTTTACACAGGACCTTTAACCAAGAGACTTTTTAGAACTGGCTTAAATCAGAAACTCTGGTGGTATTTAAAAAGAAGAGTGTAATCCGCCATCCATGCAAATATATCCTGCCGTGTGCCAGGACGGCCAAAGTAAATTTAGCTTTATTTGAAAATGTTTGCTTTTGGAAAACTGCCTTCTTAAATCAGATTGTTTTTCTACTCGCTATTCTGATGTGGCAGAAGCAACTTCTGTACCTGTTGAAATGAAGATTCCAGGACCTCCCCACAATCTCATGGGTTCGGAACAGGGGGCAGGAGTCTGAGTTCAGTCAGCATCTCTACATGTATTTCCATTCATTCTAACGTGTGAAGCATTAAAAGCTACAGTTTTTGTTCATTAATTATCCTATTTTTTAAAGTCGCATTATAAGCAAAAAATAAACAAAACTTTTTTGACTAGCTCTAGGAAGCTGAGTGTTTAAAGTGATTGCTGTGAGGTCAGGAGTTTGAACGCCTAGAAATCCACTTAAATACGTAATTATCTGAGAGCTTGGTGGGCATGTAACGCGAGATTACAGCTTCTGAATGCAAAACACAGAGACAAGGAATCACGAGGGCAAGGAGCCTAAGAAGAGGAGTCAAATCGGTGAGCTCTGGGTTCGATTGAGAGACCTTGTCCCAGGGTTTATTCGTGAAGGCAATGAGGACGATTACAGACTTCACCTCCAGTCCTCACATACACAAACGCACATGTGCACCCCACTAGGTGCAGGCTACAGGGTGCAGCAGAATGCCTGTTCACGTATCCACAGCACACACGTGTACAATGAATAAAGGTCAGGGTAAATCTTGCTGTGTTGTGGAAAGGGAATGGTTGTCACAAGAGGAACAGCTACTTTCTCTGTTAGGTCCGGAGAACCTGAACATAACCGGAGTTCTGACCCTCAACAGATCTAGAAATGTGCCATATTCCGGAAACTTCTGAGGTCCTTTTGTTACCATTTAGTTTTCCTGTTTTTTGTTTATGTCTTAGTGAGACAAAGTTTCAACATATAGCTGAGGTTGGCCTTGTGTTTATGGAAATCCTGTTTCAAAGCTCCCAAGGGCTAGGTTTGCAAATATAAGCAAATGCCACTTGCTTAAAGTTCTCTCACAAAGAGCAATTAATAAAGCTTTCATTCTATTATTTTACTATACAATTTAAAATATAAAATTATATGCCGTTTAATATAGCCATATATTCAAACAGGTAAACGTGGATTGAGAAGATTGAGGCTTTGTGGAGCGGGGAGGTCATTAGGAGTGGCTTAGAATAACCTTTAAAGAATCTTCAGAATAAATTTCTCAGATTATTTCAGATAAAGATAAGTCGTGTCTACCCACGGTTAATTGGAGGAGAGAGAGAGAAAAGACTAAGTAGCTGTTTGGAGATAAAGGTGACATGCTTCAGACAGCAAAATATGACAAAAAATTGTGATGCATTAATGTGGAATCATGTCAGATGGGACAAAAGAAAAATGGCATCATTTTAGGAAGGATGGATTCTGGATTGCGATTGTCTACCAACTATGATGTAGGCATTTGTTTAGGCATCTGAAAGCTGTCTGGCACACAGGAAGATATAAGAACATCGTTTGAGTTCTGACAATCTATGGTTTTATCTTATTTTTTGTAGTTCTTTTCTATTTAAAACATTGAGTGTATATATGTAGAGCTAAAAAACCTGTCAGCATAGAAGACTGACATGAACAGATTGCTTGAGCTAGCTAAGGAGCTGAGCAACAAGCCTGTGTGAAGTACAAAAAATAATATCTTGGAGTGCAGGCATAGGCACCCTAGCATGAAGTTTCTAGAATACTGTGGTCTCTGCACGGTCAGTCTGAGTTCCAAACAGATGACACAGGAGTTCAGCTGGAGACAGGCTGAGCAACTGAGGGCAGTTTTACAGCCAACAGCTCATGGGAACAGAGGACTTGTGGGCTGGGTCACCCCAGGAACCATCACATGGCAGACATTCTTGTTCATGAGCAGAGTCATTTAAGCTTCAGAGGGAAGGAAGTCAGGTGTATGTGAATGCAGGACATCTTTGTATCTCCTTGAGAGAATGACCCTTACTGTTTTTCATTATTGCTCTCAAAAGAGAACATCAGGGAAGCTGGCCCAGCCAGCTGCCGTTTGAGTAAACAATGAACCGGAGTTCAGGGGGACAAAATGACAATGCAGATGGGAAAGTCAGAGGATAGGCTTTACTCTCTCAACATGAATCACGCAAACTTTTCAAATCTCATTTTATAAATAAACGACAGTGTATTAGTGCTGTCCTTTTTCTTTCCTTTTCTACTGCCCCCCCCACAGATGTAGTCATAGGACTTCCTGTGATTTTACCATGTTTTTTCCTTTTTCTGTATGTCTAGGCTCAGGAGGAAAAAGGAAGAAAGAAAAGAAGGAAGGAAAGAAGAAAGAAGAAAGAAGAAAGAAAGGAAGGAAGGAAGGAAGGAAGGAAGGAAGGAAGGAAGGAAGAATAAGGAAAATTAGCCAACATAGTTCATTCTGCAAGAACAAAGATGTCTATAGAATTGGGGCACAATTGGTCAAGTTTCTGAAAGATCAACGACGCAGTCCTGAAATTTCTTTTGTCAGTAGCTAGTTAGCTGCCCTCTTGGTCTTGGATATGGCCCAGGCCTGTGGCATTCCCCTCATCAGGTAAGCACATAGACATGACTATTAGGCCAATTCAGATGCATCTGGTCTTTCGAGTGTTCTTATGGAACAATCTTCACCAAATTTAGTTCAACAGCGGCCTTACTACAACAGCTGTGATATGCAGTGCTTGTTGGAGCCCAAGCACTCTCGAAAGTGCTTTGCCTTTATGCACTCGCTAATCCTTGCCACTGCTTTCGGCACTTGGTGTTATTCTTGTCCCCACTGCACAAATGAGAAATCAGACATCATGAGACCTTCAGATATTTACCCAGAGTAAATAAAAAAAAAAGTTAAAGAGTGACTTTATAAAATATTATTCTTACAAGAAGACAATGGTCCATCATAGGCCATATTTACACACTTTTTTCTTTTCCAAGCTGGAAGTTCGTCATTTGTTTAAAAGTGCAGCATATAGTCATGTTGCGAGTATTAAGAAACCCAGTGTGACAAAGCAGTCATGAAAAGACAGCTGCCAGGAGTATTAACTAGAAACTGCTACAGACTATTTTTCTCGCCCTGCGATGAAATTTCCACCATTCTCCTGCTTAGGAAGGTCCTTCCTCCTGCTCGGCAGGGAATCCCGTGGCTGATGGAAGGTGAGTTATCCAGCACAGGGGGTAGGGTGCATGCACAGGGCCACAGCATATGTCTAAGATCCCCAGGACAAGGTTTGCTCAGTTCATGAAGAATGGCTGGTTAAGTTAATCCCGGGGCTACTTTCTCAATAATGACATATCCCAGGCCGTCGACCCATGGTTTTATTTTCAGGATTATGTAAGCAGCTGCTATAAAATGCAGAGCGCCAGGCAGATGCAATACAGAATGACTCCACACACATCCACCCATACGGTTTCCTCTGATACCTATTTGTTTGTCCTGATTTTAGAAAACAGAATTCAATAAGCTAACAGATGAGGAAACATATTTAGGCATATATGATTTTTTCCATATAGTTCTGTAAATGTTGTTGCACAGAATTTATATCTTTAGAGTGATTCATTTTGGGAAGTTCCTTGCCAAAACTAGCAATCAACATTGGTAATACAGTCAATTCACTGGGGGCATTACAGTGTCTGTAAAATTTTCTAAAATGAATATATATATATATTTGCAAATATACATATATTTGCAAAAGTAGAGCTGATTATTATTTTTCGATATCAACATATGAATATTTGAACAAAAATATTATTCTGTAACTGTGTGTGTTTGTGTGTGTGTGCATGTGCGTGTGTGGGTGTGGGTGCTGAGCATGCATATTTCTCAGAGTTTTCACTAGTCAGGAGATGTGTCTTCGAATGTTCTAAAACATCTTAAACTGGAAATGGCAGAAGGAATCTCCCTGAGACTTCAATACTCCTTTTCTAACTAGTCAAACTCATCAGTCAATCCTCTATTTCACCTTGCTTGAATTAACTTTAAAATACATGCACATACGGCATAGAAATTTACTTGTTGTTTCCATACCTCATTCTATGAGCCAACACTTGAGTTTTCCCAATGGGAAGAGATGTTTGTTCTCGTGAATTTCTGTAGCAATGAATGTTTTCTTTGGGGCTGTTCAGTCGTAGTTCATGGATTTTTATTATCATTCTTTCTTCGGGGGCGCGCCCCCTGGTGGAGTGCTGTGAAATGTTTTCAGTGTGCTGATTGCTCTGTTCATCTGCCATCCAGCAGATGTGTGTGAAAATATTATTTTTACACAAAGCGTACTCGTGGCTAGCTTTCTAGCAACCATGTGGGAGAGTTTATGGCTTCTTCCTAATCACGATTGCAGTGTTGGTAACGCACTCCTCCTTTTTAGATGTTGTGTGCAGCATGTGTCCAGATGTGCAGCCTCCTTTGTGGGTCAGCACTGAGTGAGAAGGATATTTTGGCATTATGGGCTTACATACAAATGGAGAGGGCTCGATTTCTTCTTTCTCAGTCATTTCTTCTGCCCTTGATTTCTTTCTGCTACAGCAAACACAGTTCTATTTGCTGTGGGATTTGCTCAATGAGACAGCCATGTGTCCTGGAGACGCCAGGTATTTGTAAAGACTAAGGCACATCTTTCAGAACAAGATCCCTGTCAGTGCAAACCACGGGGATTAATAGAAAGTTTGCGTGGCTCTGGGCGGTTATCTTGGTTCCCTATGTCTTCCTAAATGGAGATTCAAACTGTTGCTTATCAAACTAGAAATTCTTGAATGACCTTACACTTATTACCTCTCACAAAGAAAAAAAGCCTCATCTCTATTCCCACTGGGAAGACCTGGCTCTACTGCTCCTCTTTCCTGAGGCAGGTTGAACACAGGGGCCCCAAGAACATGTTAAAAATCCCAGGCCTCCCCATCTATACATTAAAGCCATCATTCTCTAGTCCCTAAATATCTTATTTGTAATGCTAACACAGGGGTAACATACAATTCAATATGGCTGATGTCATTCTAAACAGGAGGAATGCCTTTAGCCAATCAGAAAAAAACATGTCCGAACATCATCGCCTGCACGTGGAGGCTGAAGTTGGAGAGATATGTCTGTAGGCAGAAGAAGGTTAGTGATTGTCTTTGGCACATCAGAAGTGAGCGTGCAGTCATGGAGCCCATCGGTTCTTCACCCAGCTCTCAGGAGAAATCTGTCCTGCTTTGTCTTGATCCTCATAACCATGGTCTTTTAGCCCCCAGAGCCATGAGACCAGGTTTCCTGTGGTACTTTATGTCATCTGTAACATATTCATCTTTCTCAGCATGCAGGTGCTTGCTGGTCACCACTCCATGACCTTTCTTAATAAGGATCAGTTTGAGAGGGCCACACTTTCCCTGGCCACCTATGCCCCCAATTCATCGAGGGCAGAAGACAAGTTGGTCCTAGACAATATCTGCTCTAATATCAAGAACAGGCAACAACTACTTTTCCAACCACATGTGCCCAGATTGCAATGGGAAAGCCAAACAGGAGGCCAGTGTTTCTTTTCTCTTCTTGCTTAATGTTCACAGCATCAACTTGTGGTTCTTCTAGAAAGCAAGCAAAAAGACACTGATACGACCTCTTGATACCTGGGATCGCCGCAGTGCTTATTTCTATTTGATTATGCGTGTTTTTGTTTTTTGTGTATTTTTTTTATCTGCATGTATTTATGAGTACTCCAGGCTGTCTAGTGAATGAATAGATTGTAAGAGGGAGTCAGACCCTAACTGCTTGTTTAGCACCATATAGGTGCTGGCAATTGCAGCTGAGGCTTTTGGAAGATTATTCACTCCACTTAACCACTGAGCCACCTCTACCGAACCCTGGTGGATTTTTCTTGAGAGTTTCTTTGGTCTATTTTCATTATAAGCACACATAGCTTGACACATCTTCTAGGACACACTGTCAGGATGACATAACGGACCTCTCCCCAACTGTTAATTTTCAAAACTGTTCTGCAAACACACCTAGGCCTTTTCCTCATTTCATTCCCTCATGTGTTCAAACTTCATCCTTTAAGGGCTTTCTCCTTCTCAAACCTGTTGAAACTCTTTTCATCTTTCAAAGTCAAACATTTTACAGGAATCTTTTCCCGACCTCTCCACTATATTCATCTCTCAACTCCCAAGACTTGTTGAATATACTATGACACAGTGTGTTTGGTGATAAGTAGTAAGTCCAGCAAAGGCAATGGCAGCTTTCCTAATTTATAAATCTACCTCAGTGCATAAACGATGCTGTACAGGAAGTGGGTTGAGCAAGCTATCCTTTCTTGATGAGATAAAATGAGTCGCATGAATTATTTTGACGAGGATCTCCTCATAATAATAATAAGCAGCCGTCTTGTATTAATTATATTCATGTAAATGACATTAGACTCTAAACAGTTTGCTCTATTATCTTTATATCACTGATGTAAACATAACTCTTACCATTGCATTGATGGCTTAAGACCCGTTTTAAAAAAGGAGCCTCAAATGGAGTAGTTTCAGGCCTATCTTCTTCAGAAGATGATCCTCTACATAAAAATCACAATCAGAAGGGATCCTCTGAGTGATCATAGCTGCTTTCCCACCCTTTATTTTTCTCCTTTCATTTAAAGGCCTGAGTAAATGAGGCTCCTTCCTCGCCATCATCACTCACACAGCTATGCAGACTGCGCTGGCATTTTCCATCACATATTCAATTTCAAACAAGCCCCCAAAAGAAAGGAAAGTAATTCTGGGCTATTTCCTCTTTTTAAAAGGAATGAATAACACGGAGAAGGAAGCATCTAACAGAACACGGGTTTCCACTCAGGCAAACTGCTGAACTGCTTGCCGCTCCGCTCCCGGGCAGCTTGATTAAGGTGTCAGCCCTCCTCTTCGTTTGTATTTATTATTTGGGGAGGACTTTTTTTTTTTCCCTTTAGTGTTTGTTTATCTTTTCCAATTTTTTAAAAGTCATGAATCATCGTTTGATTTACTACCACGCTCAGCGGAGATAGGCAACGCTAATGAAGGAGCCGCCAGCAAGTGTAATTAATACCCGCCAGGCATTCCAACAGTCAGCATGCCAGGATTCTGGACCCAGGGAGAATGAAGTGGGAGGTCTCTGCACAGAGCGAGCGAAGTGGCCACTCGCCCCGTGCGTCGGCAGCGATGCAGCACGAGGTGAGAGGGCACAATGGATCAGCAGCACGCGCCCTGGTCAAGCAGATAGGACCAGAAGAACAGGGAAGCAAAGAATCGCAGAGATCTCTGTGATGGGAGCCAGCAGAGCCGGCTCCTCGAGGATGGCTGCGGAGACAGAGACTGTACGAGCAGCGGCTGATGGATCGCTCCCATTTAAAACACAAAAATAAGGCAGCTTGCCAGAGCAGTTTGGGCCAGTTTCATTAAAACTCTTCATTCATCATACTGAAATGAGGCAGTATGTGTTATTGCGCTGGAGCGGGTTTAGTAGCAAAGCTATTCCGGTACTAAGTGCTGATTCAGGCAGGGCAGAGCAGCAGGTGGGGAAGGAGACGGAAGCGGGGCTGCAGCCTGCCAGCGCGCCTCGGTACTTGTCTTATTCCCTGTCCGAGCATTGCACCGGACTCCGTGGGCCAACGGGTAAAGCCCCGAATCACTGGTAAAGAACCAGGAATGGAGCGGTGAGGAACAAGAAACAGAGCTCTCAGTAGCAAGCCACTTTCTAGGGAGGAAGGAGTGGGAACCATCATCAGTCTGGCCTCTCAGTGAGGATGTGATGTGCCACCAGCCGCATCTCCATATGTTGTTTAATGCGCTCATGGAAGACAAGTTTCCCTGATTGTACAAAAATAAATATCAGCGTGTGAGTGTGTGGCGTGTGTGTGTGTGCGCGTCTGCGTGCGCATGTCTGTATGTGAGTGTGTAGGTTCTGCGGCATCTTTAAGAGTAAACTGTGAATGTAATGATGTTCCTACTGCCATGCTTATATTGTTATTGATTAATCCTTTGTAGGGCCCAGTAGGTCTTGGAGGCTCAAGCACCTTTCTCTGCAGCATGAAAATGACACTTGGATACAATTTCTAGAAGATTTTGGTCCACAATTCTTGACTGTGCAAAGCAGGAGCGCATGTCTAAAGCATTAAAAACAGAATAATAGAATGATTAAGCTGAACCAAGTATCTCCCATCTGTAATCCTATGACAGGAGAGAAACAGGTCAGCAAAAGTTCAAGGTCATCCTGGGCTATGCAAGAATTTTGAAGCAAGTGTTATTTATTATCCTACCCCACTTTAAAAAAAAAGTGGGGAAACTGAGAAAGGCACAGTGGGTAAAGGGAATTACTGCCATGCCTAACACCCTAAAACTAGTTCTCAGAAGCCACTTGAAGGTGGGAGGAGAATCAACTGTCATCTGACCTCCACAAGCTATGTCACATGCATGCCCCCCACCACCAGACATGCTGATGGTAAAGAAAATAATTTCAAAAAGGAAAACATAAGAAAATTATTATGTTAATTAATTAAACACAATGAAGATTATACTTCAAATTTCCCTTCATTCCTTCTTTCCTTTCCACATCAATAACTTTTTTTCTTTAAATGCCTGGTTTGAATGTAGGAAGCAGAGACAGACCATGGTGAGAGGGGCCACATTTGGAACAGATTATCTCCCTGAACTTGGTTAATGGAGAAGAGGGAGAAAGCTACTTGAGCTTCTCTGGGGCATTGATTCTCCTACAGCCTTTAAGGTGTCCTTGGACATGTTCTTCCAGTCTTCCCTAGGTACAGTTCTCCTCTGGAAATACTCCTCACAGTCAGATTATTAAAGCTTATGTAGTAAGTGGTGTAAGTCCTCTAGAATGAATTCAGTCTAGCTGGAGAGATGGCCCAGTGGCTGAGAAGACATACTGCTCTTGTACAAGACCAAAGTTCAATTCATAGCAACAATGCCAGGTAGCTCATATCAGCCCGTGCTTCCGCTGCAGGGGGATTGGACACTTCTGGTCTCCACAGACACCTGTATTCACATGCACGCACCCACACACGCATGCGCACGTGTGCTCATACATAATAAAAATAAATCTTAAAAAGATAGGCTCCCCACAGCCATGAGAAGATCTCTGTGAGTTTTATTGTTTAATGAATGATGCTCAGTGTTCATCAAAACTTTCTTTTAGTAGAACCTTTTACTGTCTGCTTCCTTTTATTTTTAAATTATGATCATTAATTTACTTTGTGTGTATTTGTATTTATGCATAGGGACATATGCATGGCACTACTCATTGTGGAGGTCAGAGAAAAACTTCTTCAAATCGCTTTTCCCTTTTTACCATGAGCGTTTCAGTAAACTCAAGTCATCATGCTTGGTGGTAATACCTTCTAGTAGCTGAGCCATCTCACCACCTGAGTTCTTTCATTAGGATCCATTCATTCATTCATTCATTCATTCCTCTCTCCTTGCTCCCATTCTCTCTCTCTCTCTCTCTCTCTCTCTCTGTGTGTGTGTGTGTGTGTGTGTGTGTGTGTGTGTGTGTGTGTATCCATAGGGAACACTAGGTCTTTTGAAGCTGGAGTAACAGACATTTACTAGCTGTCTATAGAGGATACTGGGATACAGACATCACTCCTCTGATTTAGCAGTACAAGCTTTTAACTGCTGAGCCATATCTCCAGCCCAACCCTATTTCCTCTTTCTTTAAATTTATTAAAATCACTTTTCTAAATATTTGTAAATTTATTTGTTTATTTATTACAATTTATTCCCTTTGTATCCCAGCTGTAGTCCCTTCCATATCCACCAAGTCTCAACCTCCCTCTCTCTTCTCCTCCCATGCTCCTTCCCAAGTCTACTTATAGGGAAGGTTCTCCTCCCCTTCCATCTGACCCTAGCCTATCAGGTCTTATCAAGGCTGGCTGCATCATCTTCTTCTGTGGACTGGTAAGGCTGTTCCCCACCAGGGGGAGATGATCAAAGAGCCAGTTAGTGAGTTCATGTCAGAGACAGCCCCTGTTCCCCTTACTAGGGAAACTTCAAAACTGAGAAAGGGGTCTAGATCTTCTGGATACATGGGCCTTTGGTTGAAGTATTGGTCTCTGCAGGCCCCCCCTGGGCCCAGGTTTTTGTTGGTCTCCTTGTGCAGTTCCTGTCTCTCCAGGTCTTTTTATTTCCCTCTACTTCCATAAGGTTTCCTGAACTCTGCCCAAAATTTTGCTGAGTCTCAGTATCTCCTTCCATGTCCAAAACCTTCTTTTGAGATTATAATTTAATTAAAACATTTCTGCCTTCTCTTTTTCCCTCCAAAGTCTCTCATATAGCCCTCTCCACTCTCCTTCAAATTCATAGACTCTTTTTCTTTAGTCCTTGCATGCATGTCTCTCTCTCTCTCTCTCTCTCTCTCTCTCTCTATATATATATATATATATATATATATATATATATTCCTAAATATAACCAACTCAGTCAGTATAACAATACTTGTATGTATGTTTTCAGGGCTGAACCTTTGCCACTGGACAAGTAGTTGGTGTGCTGTTCCCTGGGGGAGATCAACCTTCTCACTTGTTTTGCTAGCAAAATTGCATTTATTGCCCCCATTATGGGATATCTGTACTCACAGTCAAGAAGCAGCATGCATGCATGCATATGCTGACACATGCACAAAGTGCTTCTGGGGAAAGGTTCTGCTTGGATTGTATGTTTACTGAGATGGGCTGCAACTGGCACAGTGAAACAGAGTCAATTCTAATGCTTGGAACACATACCAATAAGACAGCATTTCATACCTGGCACAGAGAATTATTTGAGTTGTGCACTAATTTCGATCTTTAAAATTCACTCATCATTTATTTATTCAGTTGCAATGTTCTGCTTCTAATGACTTTAAGATAAATTTGAGGCCGTGTAGATGCAGGAAGGAAAAGATAAGTGTCCTTAGCAAAAGTGTGATCTCAAAGTATATTGACAAATAATTTGTCTTATAAGTGGTATCAGAATGATCCCTTCAGAGCTATAAGGTGCCAATGCAGAAGGTAAAGTGCTCACAAAACATATTCATGTAAATTTGCAGTGCCACAAATCAATCAGGTTTTTTGGTTGTTGTGGCTAAGAGTTTGGTTTTAAATATTGAGCAAGAATACTGCATATATTTAGCATTAAAATGGCAAAACAGCCTTCATTAAAATACCACCTCATTGATTCTTATATTTGAGTTTTCCATCATTTAACTTTGCAAACCCTGAAATCTGTCTCTCTCATTTAGCACTTTCTCTAAGCTTGCTACCCCTTTCCTACTCTCTGGGATAGAGCTATTGATGAATGACTAACAAAGGGCAAGTAAGGGGGAAAATTAAACTAAAAAGCTTGAGTAATTATTATATCCACTAATTGGCTGCTTAGAAAGTGAGGACTGATTGTACATATAATTACTAGCTAGCCCCCCAAAACACATAGGTTCATAGTAACAAAAACACTCAACATAGGTAATTTGATGAGCTAAGAAAACGCCCCTTAAGTCAAATGTTAAAAAAGAGGTTATCATTCATTCAATGTCTGTGGATTAATTATAGACTCAGGATAGCCTAAAATACCTCTATAACAGGAGAGCAGTGGCACCGTCATTTTTTCCTGTGGTCATCATGAAGAAAAAAACAGCCATCTCAATAATAATAAAAGTGTTGAGCTTCCAGGCAAGGCCTTCCTGGCCCATCATCAAGCAGCTCAAGAAATATATCTTCTTGTTTAGCAAGAAGTAACCTCAATTATTTCTTATTTATTGTGGTTGGCAAGGGTAGAGATAGTGTAAATAAATCTACAGAAAAGTCCTAAACCTTACATTAGCTAATGGTTGTAACCTTTTTGCAATTTCCACTTTGGTCTTGGGATATGCCAGGTTTCCATATACCTGAAGAAATTCATAAAAAAAAAAATCTCAAGTGTTTAATTTATGCCAGTCTTCCATAAGTAGCCTTCAAAAAAAACTGCTACTTAATGGCAGAGGCAAGAGACACAACAGTGAAGAGGATGCTCCTAGGACATTTAAGTTTATTAAATTAGAGTGTCCTTGGACTCTGTCTTCTACATACATGAATTATAGAGTAAGAAGCCACAGGAGGCAGGAGATAGGAGGGTATTGTCATGTATGTTGCCTCTGTCCTGCACCAGGACTATGGATAGAGAGTTTCGCAAATTCTTTCATGGAATCCTTAGAAAGTTGATGTCATAATTCATCCCTAACATGTGAGCATGCCTCCCCTCCACACACACAAAATGAAGATTTGGAAATCACAAGGAATTTACTCAGTTTTTCACAGCTCCTGAATGATAGTGGTTGAATGAAGAATGATATCTTGGTTTTACATAATGCAGTCTATAATGTCTCCTTTTTGCTGGCAGGAAGAAAACTTGACAACCTCCTTGAAGCAATGCATTTCATAAATTATAGATATACACACATGCACACACACCTACATACAAACACACACTCAGCATACACCCACAAAAACACAGGCAATAAGTAATCTCACACCAGAAAAACCTAAAGAAGGAAGCACACACACAACACACACACACACAAACACACACACGTCAGTGACACACAAGATAGAGATGTGCCAGTCGAAAACTTGGAAAAATCCTTACAATGGGAGACTTTACTGTTTTCCCCCCTCTCTGCTTTTTTGGATAGTCAGTCTTAATGCTTTACCCTGAAACTGTTTCTCAGCTTGATGTGTTCCACTCCTCTGGCAGACAGATGGATAGAGGAGAGGTGATACTACTTACATGGTAAGTTCAAACACCAACACTACTGCTTATGTCAATGAACTTACACATGTTCCTAATACTCTCTGCCTCAGTTTCCCTATCTGAGGAATGAGGATAATTGTTACATGCCCACCACAAATTGCTAATGTACAGAGAGAGCTGGAAGGAGGCCCGCTGCTCAGTCAGTGCTCCGGAGCACTCTGCTTGATTCTGCTGATCACACAGATAAAAAGCCCAGCGCCCAGGGCCTGGCACCTAGCAGGGGCTGCAATGTGGCTTCCTGTCCTCATTGCACAGTGCATATTCGCTTTTCCTTTGCAAGATAATGTAGATGACTATAATAACACACTCAGTTTTCAGGACACTTTCTTTCCTTTACTCCTCTAATCCTATGTCTGAACCTTAGGTATTTTGCTTCCCCTTGAGGACGGTGGGTGGTTCTCAAACTGTGAGTCATGACCTCTTTGAGGGTCAAATGACCCTTTCAGAGAGATCGCATGTCAGGTGCCCTGCAAATCAGATATTTTCATTACAGTTCACATAAGTAACAAAGTTACAGCTATGAAGTAGCAACAAAAATAATTTCCTGGTTGGTGTCACCATAATATGAGGAACTGTATTGAATGGTCATAGCATGAGAAAGGTTGAGAACCACTGCCGTAGGTGGAGAAAATTGTTACCCACATGTGCCCTAACACAACAGTATATAAACAGTTACATACAACATTCTTCTTAAGCTCGGCACAGCATTTACTAGAATTATGTGTACACTTTAGAAAAAAGAAGAACAAAATCATAAAATCAGATTTTGATTTGCAAAATTCCAAGCTCAGTCTATTCTCTGTCATAAGATGATTAATACCTATGAAACAAACAAAAAAAAAAATCCATTTTGAGACTCTAGGCATTTTCATCCTATTTTTTTAATGAAGTTTCAGTACATTTACACAATGGAATACTACACAGCAATTAAAAACAAGGAAGTCATGAAATTTGCAAGCAAATAGTGGGAACAGGAAAAGATCATCCTGAATAAGGTATCCCAGATGCAGAAAGACACACATGGTATATACTCACTTATAAGTGGATATTAGACATATAATGTAGGATAAACATACTAATAATATGTACACCTAAAGAAACTAAGCAAGACAGAGGACTCTGGGTAAGATGCTCAATCCTCATTCACAAAGGCAAACAGGATAAACATTGGAAGAAGAAGAAAACAGGTAACATGACAGGAACCTACCACAGAGGGCCTCTGAAGGACTACCCAGCAGGGTATCATAGACGAACCTCAGGCAGAATGCAGGGAATCTTATGAGAGAAGGGAGAGATGAAAAACTGGAGACAACAGGAGCTCCACAAGGAGAACAACAGAGTAAAAAAAAAAAATCTGGACACAGGGGTCTTTTCCGAGATTGATACTCCAGCTAAGGACCATTGATGCAGATAACCTGCATGGAGATAGAACCCTTGTACAGATGTAGCCCATGGCAGCTCAGTGTCCAAGTGGGTTCTCTAGTAAGTGGGTTGTCTCTGACATGAACTCAGTGCCTGGTTATTTATCACCTCCCTCTGAGTTGGGGGGAAGGGGTAGCCTTGCCAAGCAACAGAGAAAAACAATGCAGCCAGTCCTGATGAGACCTGATAGGCTAGGGTCAGGTGGAAGGGGAGGAGGATCTCCTTTATTAGTGGACTATGGGAGAAGCATGGGAGGAGAAGAAGGAAGGATGGCCAAGTGGGAGGGTATGAGGGATGGGGCTGCAGCTGGGATACAAAGTGAATAAATTATAATAAATAAAACATAAATTAAAATTGAAATAATTTATTTCTATAAGAGTTTCTGTTCTAAAAAATCAATTGTTTTTTTTTTTCTCATTAAAAGAAGCCTTAGAGTTCCTTTCTAGAGAAAGCAAAAAGCGCACTTTGGGGCGTTTGTTGCAGACGCTATGGGATTCTGCCAGATTCTCACGCCTAGGATCAAATGCTCATTTGCCTGCTACTGAGACTTTTTGTTCTGATGTCAGTAATTTATCTCTTCAGACTTATCATTGGTAGGGACAGATTTTGCTCACTTTCTGGTCTGTGTACTTCTACTAATGGTATAGAGAACATGAAGATGATGCAGACAGGAAAGAGGGGGTGAGGAGAAGAGCAAGGAATGACACCGAAAGAATGCGAAGGGGGTTCAGAGGAATAAAGGGAAGAGAGTTATAAATGGGAGAGAAAAAGGGAGGAGGACAGTGAAGAAGAGTGGGAGGATTAAAGGAGAAAGAACACGGGGAAAGGAGAGATAACTAAACAAACATGAGTGCACAGAGAAGGCGTTTGTCATTAAACATCTCCCGAGACTTTATGTGGGTTCATGGTAACGCCTTAAAGATACCATTCCCCGTGACTTAAATACTCTGCCCTGCTATTTGAAGAGTTTTCTTTGCTTCCACCAATATCATTATTTTCTTGCCATTTAGAACTTTTCCAGATCCTATCTGTTCTGTATGCAGCCTCGGACCCACACAGCCTCCTAGCCTCTTAGAAGTTTCAAGTGTTTCAAATTTGATTTTCTGCCTCAAGGATCTCGCCACCTTTCTTTCCCTTAAGCTCCCCACTAATCCCCTTTCTCCGTTTGGTTCTCTTTTCTCTATCATGTAAAGTTTGAAGGGAAATGATCTCTTTAATAAAAGCACCATGATGGAAAACGGTTAGTCCCACTGAAATCTCCCAGGAAGGTTGACATTGTCATCTTCTACCTACAAGGGACCTGAAGATTAAAACCCAATGCTCACTGCAACAAAAAATCCCAGTTTGAAGAAAATAAGCTGACACAGAAAACAGAAAAAAAAATGTGTCTGTTGATATGGAAATGTGTATGAAATTTACTATGTATAAAGAGAGGCAGAAATTTAAAATCGGATGAATAATTTACTTTGTAAAGTAAGTCAAAAATATAAATTTAAAATATTATGAATAAATGAAACAAAATCACTAGCCCAATCCAAGCCAATTTTAAAGTATGATTCTCAGTGTCGTAATTAACATGAAAGGCGTGTGAACTCCTGGAATCTGAAGTAGGAAGTGTCAATCATAACTGTTAATCAGGTGAGCATCCATTTTCATGTAACTTGTTAGTCGGGGGATCTAAAACAGAACTACATCCAGAGAATGGCCACTTGTCATATTTTAAGTACAAAGGGAACATCAACCAGCTACTGAGCTGGTTACACAATACACATATGCTAAAATCATTTGCTTTTAATTAATTGTGATACTTCTTTTTTCTTTTAGATTTCTCCTTGGTAATAAAACCATAAAGTTCATGACATCCAAATGAAATGTGCCCATCTTTGTTCTAGGCCATTTGTTCTCAACCTGTAGGTCATGACTCCTGTAGGAGTGTAATGTCCCTTGCACAGGTGTTGTCAAGACCATCAGAAAATATAGGTATTTACATTGTAATTCACAACAGCAGATAAGTTACAGTTATGAAGTAGCAGTGAAAATAATTTTATGGTTGGGGTCACCCACAACACGAGGAACTGTATTAAAGGGTCTCAGCAGTAGGTAGGTTAAGAAAAGCTGTCCTAGGCAGTGATGTGTGTTAGGTCGAAGCAGGCACTAAGGCTACAGAATGGGGCAAGAGTTGTCTTGGTGTTTATGGCTTTCCTCTCTGTCACAACACGTATGTCAACAAAGCCAAACCTCAAAGCTACTAAGCTTGCTCTTGAAGGTTCTTAAACAGGTGTCCAATTTGATGCCTGGAAATTATCTAAAGCAGACGGCATGTATTTTAAATTACATCAATTTCAAGTGAGACAATGTTTTCACATCCTATTATTATATTTTCATCTTGATTACTGGAGTGGCTGCTATTCAAGAGGTTTTCCTTTTTAAAAAATTATATTAGACCAAATGCAAATTGAAGAATTACTGAGACATAAAATAATGAGGCATTTTAAAGGATGAGAGTGCTGAGAAGGAGAAATAAGTATAATATTGCAGGCATCCCATAGATAATGTAGTAGCTAAGAGTTGGCTGCTACCATATTTGGGGATACCACTATCCCCAAGAAGGCATATCTTTCTTCTTCGTTGCTGTATCTGTAATTACTGTACCTAGAATATGTTTCGAAGTAAATATTTAAAACATTTGGAAACACGGACTTCATTGCAACCCTCCTCTAGTATTTTTGGTACAATGCCACTCCCTTTCTTTTATCCCGTAAAAGTGCTGCCACGTAAAACCAAAGCAACAGTCACACCCCTTTGAAAAGTCACCCAATGAGAGTCTAAATCATCTTAGTGATGTCCTCTCAAGAAGATTTTAGAACGGGTAAGGAAATATATTTAATTACTTTCACAATTTTCATTAATGTTTCCAGAAAAGAATAATTTTCTACTACTTATAATTGTTTTCCTTATGCATAACACAGAGCCAAGGAGGCAAATCTTTAATAAATATTTATTAATCAACTGGAGAAGGTGTTGAATTTATTTCTTCTGTATTTGCTGGGTTTCTTTATTTTGCTGCAATTCTACTGGCCTGCCTCCTCCACAAAGGTGACTCGTGGCAGCAAAATATTAACAACTTTGTGGCAGGTAATTTTGTCTTAAGAGCCAATACTTAGATACCAGCCTCTTGTTCCAAATGTCACTGACCTGTTCCTGCTAAGCTTATGCTTGGCATTGTGGAAACAAATGACTTCTTTGCACACAAGGTTCTCAGTAGAATATACATTAAAATTGTTTATAATAAAAAATTATTTTGATATTCACATGAGCTGTTATTGCTAAAAGTACGTTTAGTACAATACTGAAGTGTTTTTCCAGTGGGTGGCAAAGAGCTGTTCTGAGGACAGAAGCACACTGGAATATGGAAAATAGTTTGGAGGACGCAAATATCTCCCCAAATTGCAGATGCTGGGCCACAGGTGACCCGGAAAAATTAAAAATGTGGTGCAATGCATCTGTAGATAATAATGCCTTGTTGCAATCAAAATATTTAATAGCCCTGTTGTAGAAACTTTAAGAATTAGGGTATGGCTATAAGAAGCAAGTTGCTGGGGTCAGTGTACTGGGGGCGTGATAACCCTGGCTTCTTCCTGGTGTACTCTCTCTTCCTGGTCAGTGCTAGGTGAACACGCACCAGCAACTCCGGCCACAACACATGTCTCCCACCCTACCTTCCCCAGTATGAGGGATGAAAAGTCCCTAAATCATGAGCCCAAATAAACATCTCTTAAGATGTTCCTGTGGGTATTTTTGGTCACAGAGATGACTAGCAAATACAGTTGCACTTGGAAAATTAATGTGTATGTATACATAATGTTAAAAATAGGCAAAGAATAAATATTCATTTGTCACTCGATAAAAGACGTATTATGAAAACCTAAAATTCGATATGTAATAAGCACCCGTAAATCAAAACATTCTTTTGTAATAAAATTTACAAAGACATCCAGTGTTTTAAAAAATACCTAGGAGAGAATGGACATTAGGACAATGCAAAAGGTGTCCAGAAGTCAGAATTTAGAAAAGACGCATGATTTACCATTTCTTGCAGCGAAGTCTATGCCCAGTTTCACCTCATATTAATTGGGCTATACACAAAATCCAGTTTTATTACGACTGTATATGATTGGGGGACAGTGTAGTCATTCCCAAATCTTCAACTCAGTGGTTCTTAAGGAAGTGCACAATAATTGCCGGATTAGATTGAAGAACATGCTGCCTTATTATAGATTATAGTGCAACTAAATGGTAATACGCAGCACATTTGTTTGCCTAATTATGTATTTTGAAGCCCCTTCTCCCAGTAGACTGACTTAAATGGGGCAGAGAACATGCTTTCCTTAATGATGTACTCTTAGAATTTTTCCTGTTACATAGTAAATTCTTGATACACAATACATTTTTTGTAATAGGTGAATGGCAAAGGATCACAAGAAATAAGCTTTAAAATGACAATTTCCCTTCATTACACATTTTACCTCTATACATACAGATGACAGCACTGTTATTTTATTACTGCAAATCCACAGTTGGTGCCACTCCTGCAGTGCAATTAAGAACTCTGATGTGATTATATTTGAAGATTATCTTCCTCTAAGATATGTCTATATTACCTTCGCCGCTTTTGAAAAGCTTTTCTATCGTATTTCCCGAGGAAAAGAGTCTCACTTAGTTGAGTTAAATAGAAAAAAAAATCAGTTATTCAAACATTTTAAATCCTTTCCAATTAGTATCCTGAATTCTTTAGAATTATTCTCATTTACTTAGGTAATTTTCAGTAGCCTTAAGCTAGCATGATGATTGTTCTCATGCAGTGGATTGGTGTTTAACCTGGTATAATGTGGATTCTGGAACCAGGTCACTCAACCGAAGGTCTAGAAGCTCTCTGTGTTCTGAGACAAGTATTTTACTTCTATGCTTCAATTTCCTTATTTCCGAATTACTGAAAATAAACAGGCTGGCATCAAGCCCTTGATAGCCATCAGGTAACATTTGCAGAGCACTAATATTGGACCTAAAGAAGTAGCTATATAAATATTCTAGCCACCTATTTGCCTGAATTATATGGTTGCTCATTCTTATTAGGGTTTGGCTTAGTTGATTCCATCCCTCCAAAACCATCCCTCCAAAACCATCCATCCAAAACATCTTGGTTATTAACACCACAGAAACTTTTGAAGGGATTGTCAACACACATAAAATGAAGAACACACAGGAGTTATTTATTGGATGTAGAGAAACTACACCTGAGGGCTTTTGAACCAGATGATCAGATATTTCATACCCGTAAGTGATTCTATAAATCTCAAAGACGAGGCACTTTTAAGGTATCTGACACACAGTAAATAGTCATTAAAATTTTGTTTAATGTAGTATAAAGAGATTCGACTTAATTACCAATTCCGTTAACTGGTAAATGCAAGAGATGTTTGCTTATAAGCTAATGAATCTGCTGACATTTCAAAGTACCTGTTTCCTCATCTGTTAAATGATGAAACTAACCTATATCAGCATTTGCTGATTTGTGTCCAACTAAAACTTAGTTGTCTAGAACTGCTCATCAGTGTTCTCTAAAAGCCACCTGTGACAGGATCACCTTAAGAAAATCTATATGTAATACCCATTCCCTGCATTTATGCCTTCACTGGAATAACAACCATTTAAATCTGTTCTGTGACTACAAAAAGTCTCTATTTTTTTATTTGAAATTTAAATCACTGTGGAATCTTTGGCTTTGGCTTATACCAGCATCTCACAAAATTATCCTAAGCAAAAATATGGGAGAAATGCTGAGATTCCCATCTTCAAAGCATTGCAAGTCTATGTAAAAAAAAATGGCACAAAAATTTATTTTCTTTAATGTATATATATATATATATACACACACATATACACTCAAATATGTATATATATATATATATATATATATATATATGAAACCAATATGTACATTGGTAAATCACCTTCAATAATTTTAAAACACATATGCCATTTCCAAATTTATCATTATGTATCCCCTCACAGTGACTATGTGAGGCCCATTAAGATAAGGATTTTTGGCTTAATCCAAACATGCATCAGACTCTTTAAAAACACAGAAAATGTACACTCACAGAGACATCTCAGTTAATACTGATTAAACCTGAAGAAATAATACCTTTCACTATGAGAAATTTTATGGAAAAATGGTATCTTTATTATTTATCAGTGGTGAATTCACAATAAATAAAGATTTTTGGAGTATAAATATGAGAATTTCAGGCAACAGACTATAAACTTTATCAGAAATATAGGATTTCTTACTTGATCCCAAGTCCCTTTTAAAATCTCAGACAAATTACTAGTTAAACAACATCAATTATTTCCATGTTAGTTTGTTCATTTCATGCTTAGTTATCTTGAAATGTGGTGAGTTTGGAAAAATCACAAAAATGTTAAACTATCTTACTTCTTATCCAAGCATAATACGTACCATTAAAAGAAATACACTGACACAGTAAGCAGCTCAGTACATTGCAACTTAATAGTAAAATTCTCTCTTGGCCAATGTCTTCTCCCATAGTACATTTATTATATGGACACAAGCACTTGAAACCCTCTCATTCCAGTTGTTACTAGTCCTTGTGGAGTAATATATCAGTAAGTTAAGATCATGTTGTATATGTATAAGTCTTCCTATACATTCTTGTAGAGAGTCAAATATTTTCACTGTAACACAGTTCTTATTCTATGATTACTATACATGAAGGGATATATACAATTATTTATGCCTTAAGATTTTATATATTTTCTTAGTTAGGTGAACTGAGACCTGTAGTTCATTTGAGATAATAATTAAAAAAAAAAAAAGACTGCAACTTGGGTCCCAAACTTAGAATTTTTTAAAACTCATTTCTCAAGTGACACCACACTGGAATTTTTAAAAGCTCCCTTATGGTTCTGATATATTTCATGGATGAAAACCACAAAACCAGACCTGAAACAGTTTCTAACAAAGCAGCAAGAAGTAAACAGTAGACAGGTATCCCAAACCTGAAGCAAACAAGAGCCTTTCCACTGTGGTCAGACAAGATGAGAGACAGCCAAGAACATCCTCAAGAGTAACTCTCCGTCCTCACACTGAAAAAGCCCCAGGATGTTCAAACCTTTGACAGAAATGTGCACCCATCTCCACAGCACACAGCCTCCTCTCTCACACAGTCTCAAAGGTCATCTATCAGATGATAGCCATTTATAAATACGTGAGGAAATAGTAGGAATTCAGAAAGCAATGGACCACAGAGCAGGAAAGAACCAGAGTAAGAGAGAGTGTCTTCACTAAATTGCAGTAAAATAAAACACCACTTATTCTTTCTACCTTGGAGTCTTTCCATTTAATCGACTTCTTGTTTACGTAGATCTCTCAGGCATGAATTTCACAGGGGAGGATCCTTTCATGAAGGAAACGAAGGACAGGACTAAGGCATGAGGAAGATGGAAGTTTGCCTTTGGGATCAAGGAGATTTGTCTCTCCCCTCATGATCCCATTTGTAGAGGACTCACAGGACCCCATTTCATAATGAGCTCAATGGCGACTCGTGACTTTCTCCCCCTCACGTACACTTCATACACAGTCTCTTTTTTCATCTGTGGAACTATGTCATTCAGTTGAAGGGTGTTTTCTGCATTAAATCTGTTCCTCTTTACTAGGGTTAGAGTTGATAATTTCTCAAAGTCTTAAAATATTAATAAGGCCCACTTAATATGTAGAAAAGCATCTGTTTTGATTAGGAATATCTTATATCATAATCAAATGCAGGCACTGCTCAAGGGCAATTTGTTCTCTGGGGTGTCGTTTCTTTGAGTTCAAGAAAAATATATGAGTTTGTTCTAAATCACCTCCAAATTGACTTTGATTTGCAAATTCAGTCTATTCTATTAGCAAACACTGACACACTCTCAATGAATTAACAGTACTGTGTAACCCCATCTTTTCCTCTACAAACTGTAGAATTTGACACAGAGAATGTATTTGTTTTTTTTTTAATGTTTTTTCTATAATTTTATTTTTCTCATTAGTTACATTTTGTTAATTCTGTATCCCAGCTGTATCCCTCATTCCCTCCCCAATCCCACCCTCCCTCCCTCATCTCCTCCCTGCCCCTTTCTAAGTCCACTGATAGGGGAGGTCCTCCTCCCCTTTCATATGACTCCCTTTTGTCAGGTATTTTCAGGATTGGCTGCAAAGTCCTCCTCTGTGGCCTAACAGTACTGCTCCTCCCTTGGGAGGTGGGGAGGTCAAAGAGCCAGTCATTGAGTTCCTGTTAGAAATAGTCCTTGTTCCCCTTACTATGGGAAACCAATTGAGAATGTATTTGTATCTCAGTGTTTCATTTCAGATTTTAGTGAGTAACCTTGAGCTATGAAAACCATTATTTATGTCAAGCTTCCTTGTTTTTTTTTTTTTTTCATGTATTCTCAACTATATGCAACCTCCTTTAGTAAACAGAAAGGGAGAAGGGACCAAGTGACAGCGACAGTCTGTATAGAATTGTGTTTCTACCCTGTTCACTTCCTACTGGTAACTCACTTCTTGGGGCAAAAGCAAAGCGTGATAATTTGCTGCCACATTCTTCACCCCTGCCATTTAGATAAATTACGGTGCTTATGGAACCTACTCTAAAGGAAATTATTGTTCTGTTTCAATCGATCCTCTCATTGCTCACTATCACCAAACCATATTCTTCTTCAATTGATTTTTATTTAGTATTCACTCAACAAGCTTTAATTGAGAACTACCACACGCCAAACTCCACTTTCTACCACTTGTCTTAATCCTCGAAGAACTCCCTGCTCGTTTATGGTAAAGGAATAAGAAAAGTAAGATTACATGCAATGAACAGCTATGAAACCACGTTACACAAACGGATACAGGCTTGCTAATTGAAAGCAGTGAATGACATGTAGGTCGCCAGTGCATTCCGGGGCAGGGTAGGGAGGTAAGGGCAATGAATTCAGACATTCTGGAGAAGGTGGTATTGCAATGAGCTAGCAGTCATACAACAAACATGAGCAAGAATGGTCAGGACTTCACAGCAGAAAAACAAACATAAAATCCAGTGGCATTGGAACTTAAATGCATAGTTCACAAAGCACACAAGGGAAAAAAATGCTTAAAGTATAAAGTGTACATCTAACTTTAAGACTTTCTATACAAATTTCAGCATACACTTTTCATAGAGAGCCCTGCATTGCCTAATAAGTTTACTCTAATCAAGTTGAGTATTCAATGAACCAGAATAACAAAGGAAAGTCTGCACAAGAGGTCTTGACGGGTAAGCCATTCTGCCTCTTCTGTAAGTATGTCAACATTCCTATTGGTAAGGGAGCAGGAGGAAAAGGTCTGGTCACTAATGTGTTTTCTATCCTGTTTTGATTTTGAGACTCTACTAAGTTCCCAGTGCATGCTAAACTTATGTGGATAGCTGTTATAAATGAAACCACTTAGCACACGGCCTGACAAATCTGAGTCTTGACTGATGTAGCTGTACACTTGGGCCACTAACATCTTATTCTAAGGCAATATCTCTAAAAGTAATAAATGTTCGGCCTCGGGGAGAAGATGCCAGAATACTGATTTAAGTTCTAAGTATACTGTGTGAAAGATACTGTGGCACATGCCGGCTGGAAGGTAGGTAGATCTGTACAGGTATACAATCAAGGACAACCATATGGAAAAAGTAAACCTTTTGGTGAATGGAGATATGTGAAGAAGGAGAGGGGGTGCCAGAACTTGTGTTACCTTAAAAACACTAATTCCTCCTGTGCTAATGGCTGCTTTTAAGCAAGATACTGTCAGTTTTATTTTGTTAAAAAAGGGTTATTTTGACAGTTACATATAAGAGAGAGTAGAGAGCAGTAGAGTCTGTTCAAGTAATCCTGGTGGTAGATTAAAAAGAACTGAGCCAAGGTTGGATGAGGAGAAACTGAATAGAAAGGATAGAATAGAGATCCTTTAGGAGATAGGACAATAAGGTCTCAGTGTCTCAGGTACAAAGTGATGTAATTTCAGTGAGCCTGATTTTGAGCTATAAGTGAACTAGTCATGTGGAATTATTAGTTGACAATTGAATGTAAGGCTTTGAAATTAATTGAGGAATCCCTGGCTGTGGAAGTTTCAGAGATATTTACATTTTTAATAATTGAAACTGGAGAACAACAGAGTGTCCGAGCCTGATCCTAGAGTCTCTAGACATTTATACAATAAAATATAGTGATATCACACAAAATTGTTAGGATAGAAGCATTATTTCTAAAATTATAAACAAGACATGGAAATATTTGTGACCAGGAATTAATGTGTCATTCTCCTTAATTCTGTATGTAGAGGTCAAGCAAAAGCTAATGAGCTAGCTTCTCAGACGTCATCTCTCTCTTACATTGCAGAAGTCCCTCAATACTATGGCAGCCGTGGGGTCAATACTAATCCTTCCACTACTAATATTATCTTAAAACTTAAACCCACTAACAGATAACAATTCTTAAAAGGCGTGAAGATCAAAATGGTGTGAAGAAAAGGAGCTCTGTATATCCAAAGCAACATTGCTCAGGATGCTGACATTTATTGGCTTAAAGTCCTGAACTTATATGCAGTGTGTGAGAGGCCATAGAAATTGTCCCTCCAGCCCATTCTTGAGAGCATGATCCTCTAGAAAGAAGTGACTGACAGCCAGTGCTCTGTCCCTTTGCTCCATTTGGCAAAGACCACCCTCTTCAGGCTGCTCTCAATCTATGCCTACGTACAGCAGGCCTGACAATTGTACCCCCATCCCATCAGATTGCTCTTACAAACAACTCTGGCTTTTCTATACGCCCAGCCAAGAATAGACTCTGAATTTTACTGCAGTCTGGGGCTCTTTCTACAGAATCCTTTTCGCTTTTCTCTCTCTTCAGCATTGGTGTCTGCAGGATTTCTCTGCTATTACCTCCATGTCTACATGCCACCTTCATACTCATTTATCCACCACACTTAGCTTCTCTGTGCAAGCCCCTTGTACTTTCAATTAATCCATGGCTTCTGTTTCGAGGGGCATTGGAACTAATGTAGGACAGGTTTGATAGTTAAGGATTCAAAATTGGGGTCGTGATAGAATGCAAATCCCTGTGGCTATATGTGGAATAATACAATAAAGGCACAATAAAGTACCCAAAACAATCCACCTTGACTCTATTTCAGTCCCCACAAGGGCATCATCTTTATTGTAACTATTCTTATTTTAGTTCTTTGCTTTGGCATCTGCATATCTTAGGATTCACAGTGCATTGCTCCTCTTTCAATTCAAGGCCTACTGCTTCTCTTACATTTCTGCCCCTTGGCATTGTGGCAGAAGTGAGCTCTTGCACATCTATGTCATCTGAGATGACTTTGAGATCATTAGTAAGATCAGCTATTTCTCACCTTTCCTCCCATGCTGGTTTTCATTCTGGCTTTTTGCTCCTAGCTGAGTTTTCATTCTGGCTTTTTGCTCCTAGCTGACTAGATGCGCATGTAACTTTCTTTCCTGGTTAGGAATAGCACAAGACTACAAGGCCTCTAAACCCACATGCTGCTCATCAGAATCTTACAACGATTTAAAATGCATGAGTCATTTTATTCACATCTTGGGTTCTGTTTGGGAAAGCGCTGATCCTAGAAAACAGGAAGGTCTCATTTCCTCTCTGTGTTACTTTCCACGATCATTCATAGCGCATATAGCAATTCTGGCCCTCCCTTGGCATAGCTGAATTCTGACAATGTTCCCTAGCCAGTTGCCAGAGCTGGGAGGTTGCCACTTGGCCCTTACACACAGACACACATAGACTAATTTTCTAACATTTTAAACAACATCTCCTGTGAGGATAAAAGAGAAAAAAATCATTCCTCTAAAATATGGAAAGAAGAGAAAGGACAGAATAAGTGTTAGACTAGGAGGAGAGTAGGGGTATTGCACATGCCAGGCATTGTTCCTTGTGGATGTTACAACCCATATTTTGGTATAAACGCATGATGACATATCCAAAAAAATCCATTTTTGCAATAAAGTCCTAGAACATGCCAGCACTGCTGTCTATACTCACCCAGTATCGAAAGGGAATAAAGTAATCCAGTTGCTATGTCTCTATGAATGCTCTTAGGTCCAAAGGAAACCACATTTTGAAGCAAAGAGCATCAGTTACTAGCAGACAAGCCTCCGTTCATGTCCTTGTTGCAGGAGCCTAGGTGCAGGTCTTCTCAGAATGCAAGCAACAAAGCTTTACAGTTTGAAGCTTAGCAGATTCAAGTTCTTATTCACTGTAAATCAATAATTTCTAATGTACAGATAGAGCCCAACATATGGGCTGGTATGACAGCATCATAAAGAAAGTTGAAGGACACGGCACAAATCAAGAGCATGGCTAATATTCCATATATATATATATATGTGTGTGTGTGTGTGTGTGCGTGTGTGTATGTGTGTGTATATGAACACATACTGTGTCTGTTATGTATTTTACTTTAGCCAAATGTCACTGACATGAAATAGACACACTATGGTAGATCGGTCTTCCTTGTATCATTGTTACCATAGCATTCATAAAACAAAGACTATGGCTAAAAAGTATATTTTGTCCATGTACTCATCTGAGAAAGGAAGATTATTCATTTAGACAAACTGAAATTTAGGATAAGAAAATCTTGATTTTTTTTTTCTGATGCTAGAGAAGTGAGGGAATGTCTAGATTCCCGACGATAAATCAGTGTCTAAGGCAATTATAATGAAGGTGGAGTGAAAACTCTGATGGTGTAGAATGTATAAGGAGAGGTAGGTGGAAATGCCCTTGAACTTTCATCCATCTATTCCATCCATCTATTTGTGAATCTTAATCCCAAAACCTTGGCATTGAGCAGAAAAATCTAACCCGCCCCCTTGTGGTGAGTACCAGTATTTTATTTTATACTATTTGCATTGAGGTGTTTCTATCCAGTCACAAAATCTTTTCCTGGTTCCCTTCTCAATGAATGAACTCGTAATTATATTTCCTTGATATTTTCTTTCCCCTGTTTTTTTTATTCTATGTATCTCTGATCAATTGTTCTACAAGTTCTTCATATTAAAAATGTAAATTTTCACACATCCTTTGTGACATTATTCACTGCAGGATTTTCTGAGTTGAAGAATCATAATTTGTTGTTTTGCAAATTGCTGTCACCCAATATAGAATTACTACAATTTACAAGTCAGAAGAGCAAAACATGGTAGTAAAGATTGACAGCAATTTTGGAAATTTTTGAATAATGTGACAAAGATAATAATAATAATAATGTTCAAAAGATAAACTCAGTGTTTCAATTGAACTGCTTGCAATTACTGATTGATATTCTATTTTCACTCTTCTGATCAATAAGAGATACATATGTCCTTTAAGAATTCATTTATGGACCATGGGGAGATAGTGTAATTGGTAGAATGCTTGCTTAGGATGAACGAAGCCTTTGGTTTCACCCTCATAATTCCATAAATATGATAGGGAGCTACATGTTAACTAAGCAATGAGGAAGTGGTGGTAGGAGGATCAGAAGTTACAGAATGTTTTGTTGAATAGTGACTCCAGGTTAGGCTAGCTGAGAGCCTGAGTGGGCAATGGGGAAAGAAGAGTTAAATCATGAATAAATAAAACCAGTCACCTAAACTGTGAAAAAAAATTGTTCTGCAAAGCTGAAGTCTAATCATAATAATACAATGAAGGTTCTATTTGTCAAAAACAATTTGATAAGTGAGAAAGGAGAAAAGACACAAATATTAAAGTGACCCGAAAAAAAGTTAATGTGACAGATGTAATTCCTTGAAATTTTAAGATTCCGAACTGGAGGGAGGAAGAAGATTCATAAGCCTCAGGAAGATCGTAAAACATACATGGTTCAAAGATCTGAAATGTCCCATGATTCATAAAGCCCCTCTCCAAGTTTTAGAAGTAGGAACGAAGCTCTGGGTAAAGGAGACAGCCTAGTTAAGATATTGAGCTCCAGGGGGGTGGTTTACATGGATCATCACTCATAATTATGTAACCCCGCACTTTTGTAAGTAATCCCTAAAATTCATGGGTTTGTAAAGCTGTAATTGGATGGAATCATGTCTTTGAACTACCCTTTGTGCTCCATCTGGTGTGAATACATGATTCCTCGCATCTCCCCAGGAAAGCCATGCAGCAGTAGGTGACAGGAATTAAAGTAACTGTTGAAGGTCAGGATTCAGTGACTTATTAAAAATAAATACAGCAATCCACAGTTACCCATAGTGTTGATAAACGTGAAAAATACTTCAGTTGCAAAATTAGAGTTGGTTCTAATGTAGGGAAAATTTTAAAGCAACAATTTGATAAATAGAGTTTTATGCAATTTGTTAATAATTAAGTCAAAACCATAGCCAGAGACCACAGGACATTTGACTCGAAAGGTTAGGCTGATGACCTGACTGCAGAGGGGTTTGGGAAAAGAAATGCCTTCTTGTATTAGAGGATTCCTCTGAACATGGGGGCACAGAACTATGGCTACTTAGGAGAGAGGGGGTGTGGAGATAAGGAGGGAGGGAAAAAAGAAGGAGGAAGAAAGAGAGGAAGACAGAAAGAGAGGGAAAAAGAGAGATCTGAAATCCTTGACATAATGGACAGAGCAGGGCAGCCACACAGAATAAGGAATCCTCACCCGAACGTTCCTTTGTTACTGAACACCAGCTTCATGAGACTTGAAAAGAAAAATTAACCAAAAGGGTGTATATTTGTTCTCACACTCAGCGTTTACAACAATTTATCCTGCTTAATGTCCTAGTTGAGATAATCAAGGCTCAGAGAGATGGAAAGACATGACCATAGTTACACAGACCTTTTCTGGAAGAATCAAGACTAATATCAATCCCTTTCCAGGGTGATGCTGTTTTCATGTACCATGAACCATGTCAAGAGAAACGCCCTCTTCTCAGAAGCATGGGAAGCCACATTCATCTTCTGCATTTGAGAGAGCCCTCTACTTCTAAAAACGAGATACAAAGCTCCAGCACAGTCATGCTGCTCCAAGGCTTTTGTTGCAAAGTCAAGCATGATTTTCCTCTTAACAACTCCTGGCCATGTTCTTTCTCCTGAGGTAAACTCCTGTGGTAGTTTACATTGAGTGTATTCCTTTGAAACATAAGAGCACTCTGGTGGGATTATGAACAGGTAGAGGACTGTTAAAGGGAGGCCCTGACCTTCACAGGTATGAGAACTTGAGCTCTCCACTACTTGGTGGGTCTCATGTTTCCTGGACTGTGATGTTAGGATCTCAGGATTTTTAATTCTTGATCATTTGTATTTACTTCTGGCAGGGTCAACTAAAACAACAGCACATAATGTAGCTACATGTGAAATGCTTATTGAGTGAATGATCATTTTGTATGTGTGTGTCTGTGTGTGTGTTTGTGTGTGCCAGTGTGGAGGTTGCAGAACTTGAGGAAGTCAGATTGCCCCACCAATTGGGTTCCAGTGGTGGAGAGAAGAAGCAAGCATCTTTCCCACTGAGTCGCTCACCAGTCCTCAGCATTTTGTATTCGTTACTCGTGCTCTGTGTTTCCTACAATGTCATACCTATGATGCAAAACAATTTCAAGCTTTGATGTACCTGCAGCATCTTGTTTAGAATCATTCAAATAAGTGTGCCATCCATTCTACGAACTGCTTTTTTCCTTTTAGAGGTTTTAATGTATGTCTGGAAAGTGTTGATATTTGGGCTTCTGCAAACATATGGACGAAACTGTCTTAATTAGAAAGGAAATCAATATAAGTTGACATATGCTTATATATACACACAGATACAAGTGTATGTACTGTGTGAGTATATGTTCAGACATATACATGTATGTACATATTACGCATACACTTGCATATGTTTTGTTATTTTATGATAATTTCTGATATTCTAAAATTTCCGGATGATAGACCTGCAATTGTGAATGTTTAAGCCCAGTATACATTCGAGTGTGTATAAGACTTGAAGTAAGGATCCATGGGCTTATCTCTGCCCCTTAGGAATTAAAAATACATACTTTTCTAGACCTCAGTTCAGAATCATTACATAGGTGATTTCCAGCTTCTCTTGTAACATTCTTAAAATCTATACTCCTTGCTATGAAGCTTTCTAAAAGATGTGGAAAAAATCTCTAACACTTGTTCAGAGAGAGATTTGGAAAATCATCATTGGAATATCTGCCTTCATGCAGTATTTAAAGGAACTTTGGAGATAAGCTTTATCGCATGCCTCCTCAGAAGAAAGAACTAAAGTTCTGTGTTTGTACCCTGGAGTAGTGGAGCATGAAGCTGTCAGCCTCTAGCTGTTGCCCCTGTGTGAATCAAGCCGGGGTGTGGCAGATGTCGACACTGACCGAAAATCTCTTCTATGATATCTTGGCTGCCATTCCACGGTCATCATTAGGCTCTGAGCCTCAGCATTCCTTGCCTTCTGGTTCCAACTTCCTCCAGCCAATGAGCAACCGAGATTATAGACACCCACAGTGCCTCACTAACACTTTACAGCCATGCCTGCTACCTAATTTCAGGCTTCAAAAACTACCATCTAGATTATTTTGCCTGTCTATCAGCTGTTACTCATTCTTGCAAGATCTCTCATTTTTTTAAACCAAACCCACCTTAGCCTCTCAGTGATGTTTTCTTAACAATAATACTGAAAATATTATTCAAAAGCATATTGACTTTCTATTGTCTCTCAAGTAAGAGTCAAATCTCTTGGTCTATTACAGAAATATTCTAAAACCAGCTTCTAAACATGTTTCTTTTCTCTGCAGCTGTTCCTCAAATTACAATCTTCAAGTTTAGTTCAAAGTCAATCTTTTCTTCAAACACCCATCTGCTGTTAGAATAAACATTCTGAACCTGCAACATGACACTCTCACAGTACCCATGTGTTTCTAGAATAAACTATACTTTCTTGTATACTTGTTACGGGACTTTTCCCTTGAGGGAGGGAGAAGGTTAATTTCCTTTCAATACCATAGACTCCATTATCGTTTGCAAAGTGATAATGTGAATTTAAAACAAAGAGGTGGCTTATCTTTTCCAAAACTTAAAGCAGATATCTGCTTCCTCTGTGGAGAACTATATAGGGTTAGGATAATTTTTTTTTTGTAATTTGTAACTGAAAAATTAATACGAAACAGTATGTTATATTTGAATATCTCTTTTTAAAACTCTGTGCAAGTTCCCTTAGCTATTTTTTAAAGAAAATGTTATCAAATTAAATGGCATTTCAAATTTAGAAAATTTTTATCCACTTTATATATTTCTATTAGTTAAAAATGGATATTTTACAATTTAAATTTCAATGATCATTCCTTTGCTGAGCTTTTGAAGTTTTATTTTTCCTTTTGAGCCACACATAAGATAAGGTCTACCTACCACCTTCATAAGCTCAAAAAAGTCCAGAGATTTCTTTAGTTTCAAATAAATATACAGTCCCATCCATCAGAGTGGAAACAGGACTAAATACATATCAGGAATAAACAACTCCATTAGTCAGAAGAATAGACTCATCAATCAGCACCTGAGGTCAAATATTTGACAGATGCCAATGGGCTTCTTCTAATATCATCTCTCAGAAATGAGGGCATTAACAGAGTCAGCCAAGGTTATCCCAAGGGAAAGGACCAAACTACTCAGGAAGAAGGGTACCAGCTGATTTTCTCAAGGTTGCAGGATGGAGTTGTAACCAAATGCACTCTATGATATTGCTAATTAACCCAAAAAAGAAAAACTAGTGAACTGAGCAGGAATATTTAACATTTTCACAAAATGTGGCATTTAAAGATCAAAGATATCAGAGGATAGAGTAGTATAAATATTTATTATTACCATAAACCTTGTTAAGACTCCCCTTGTCTTTTTAAGAAGAATAAAATATAGCAGTACACAATTGAACCAAGTTTTCCCCTTAATGTTTAGGGGCATATTTGATGAATATTTTAAATATTTTTCTTAGTGAATGTTTTTGAAAACAAATAGATCTCTTCCTGAGATGGTTCAGAGGTTAAGAGCACTGGCTGATCTTCCAAAGTCCTGAGTTCAACTCCCAGCAACCACATGGTAGCCCACAACCATCTATAATAAGATCTAGTACCCTTTTCTGGCATGCAGGTGTACATGCAGGAAAAACACCATACACATAATAAATCTTAAAAAAAAGAAAGAAAACAAATAAATATTTAGCGAATTATGCCTAGGCATACCCCTTTCTATATAATGTATGTTCTGCTCAAAATATGAAATATTTACTGCTTTATTTGAATTAATGAATCTATTAATTGTACAGACACAATGAATCAATACTCTCTGCCTATCTGTCTGTATATACATATATCTACCAACCGTCTATAAAGTCATGCATGTGTGTTTATGTGTGTGTGTTTATGTGTGTGTGTGTTTGTGTAAAAGAATATACACGTCTTCTCTCTAGGCTCCTTTTGCCTTCCACAAAATAATTCTTCATTCTGACTTATAACAGCAAATAATGAAAAACGGTTTCCAACTGGAGTCCTCCCCCCAAACCTGCTAAACCTAAGAGCCCTACTCTCCTTCACGAGGTATAAAGTATTATTTTTTTTTCAGTCCAATGGGACACATCCTACTGGGCACAGTTTCAGACACCATGTTGATTTTAGGTAAGTGAACATTTACAATCCTACTACTGTTATTTTTAAAATGCCGACCAACGACCAACATTACTAACAAGCCATGTATCATTGTCGGCCTAAAAGGGATAGAGCAATGGGAAAAAATCAGCAGGCATCAGTGAATGAACCCAGCGACCACAAACAAATTACCAGAGACATGTACCGTCCTGAGAGGCAGAGAATTATGGAGGCAATATTGCATGATGGGATATGTAAGTATAGCCTTGGAGGACCACGTGTGGATAAAAACCAATTAAGTAAAGCACTTAGGAAAATTGCTTTCCACTGTCAGGATGAGAATTTATCACAAGACTTTTTTTTTTTTTTTAAGTAAAAACACATACTTGTAAACCTGGACTAAGTCTTCTATCCAAGGTGATACAGAAAGGCAAACGATACATTTAAAATGAGAATTTCTGAGTCTAGCCTCCTGATCTAATCACCAGACACCTTGATCTGAAGAGGTCCTAATGCAAAGCAGAAGCAGAGGATTAGAGAGGTCAGCATTGGGATTGCAGCTGCAAGCTGGCTGCCACAGAAGCAAAACTGACTGCTTCGTAAAAAGCAATACAATTTCATCAATAAAGACAGAGCAAGGGGAAGAAAGTTCAACCACACACATCATGAGGAAAAGAGCATTTTCCATTAAAATGGCTCATGATAATCACTAGTAGTCTTTAAAGATCACATGACATATGCCCTCTTTAATACCCACATCCTGGCTGAAGGAAGGAGCAGGCAATTTCATCCATTATGCCTTTGTCTGTCTCTTAAAAGAAAACATTTCAGTATGATTTTTCTAACTCAATTAAAGTTTTACAGAGTGTTTGCTAAATATCAAGTGCGGTGAAGGGGATAGAAAAGTAGTTGAAGTGGATTGCTGCCTTTCTCCTGGAGCTCCAGCCTTTAGCTCATGAATGTTTTAGTAACACATCCAGATACAAAGTGTAAGTGTTCTATAGGAGATAAGGATGAAGTCCCATGGGAACATAGTAGCTAGGATCAATGTAGTGAGTTCATGGGGGAAAGAGGGAGAAGTGATACTGTGGTGGAATAAACTGTTGAGTTAACTCAGTGGTTGAAAATTTAGGCATATAGAATAGGATAACACAAAAGAGGCGATAATGCTAGCAAAGGGGAAAACTTGAGTAAAATTTCTTCTGCTTCAACTACTGAAAGAATTTCCTGCTTGAGACATTTTTTTAATAGCAACCCAAGGCTTTTTAAATTCATTTTTTACTAGTTGTTTCAAATTTAATCTATATGATCTTAGTTCTGACTTATAGATGATAATTTGAAGTATTTTTTTTCTAGTGCAGTTGTGGTAAAATTAAAATAAAATGTTCAATGTAAGAACTTTAATAACAATTGTAAATTGTGAATTCCAAATACAACTATTTATCACATACATAACAAAAGCTTTCTCCTTTTCCACTCTGGGTATGAGTTGCTTAAGACCACCTCTCAGGGCACTACTCACTGAGGAGAAGGAAAGGGTCAGGCACCATCAATGACGGTGTCTCTGTGATCTTTCACACACTTAAATGCCACCCTTATTAGTTGAATTAGCTCACTGTTCTCTGAGAGGGAAACGTTCAATTAGCAAGCCACTGTAGAAGAAATATGCATAAAGCAAGTTCAACTGGTAGAGCCGCAGAGTGCAGGACTCAGAACACGATACCAGGTGCATTTTGATCTGCAAAATATTTAGTGTCACAGCTAAGGTCACTTAGAGCAATAGGGTATTAGAGGAGCGTGTTGTTTAGGGAGGTTTTTTTTTTTTTTTTTTTACTACATTTCGACTACTTATAAACCCAGGAGTCAGCATTTGGCAAATGAGCGGATAATATTAAAAGACAATGATTCAAAAGTCTATCTTATGACCAAGTGATAGAACTGTGGCTTCAGATGGCAGATAAAACACGAAGATGAGAATAAAACTTGCGTCATCTTCTTTCCCTGCTACCAGTGAAACTGAATAAACACATTTTATAAATTAGATGAGAAGAGAATTCCAATTAAAATGGCTGTATTTAAATACTATCAATACTACATTTCTCAGTGGTTCTCTCTTTGATCACCTCCCCTTGAGTGGGGAGCAGCCTGCCAGGTCACAGAGGAGGACAACGCAGCCAGTCCTGATGAGACATGATAGGCTAGGTTCAGATGGAAAGGGAGGAGGACTGGCCTTTTCAGTGGACTTGAGAAGGAGCAAGGGAGGAGAAGAGGGAGGAAGGTTGGCTTTGGGAGGGGACAAGAGAGGGGAATACAGCTGAAATATAAAATGAATAAACTGTAATTAGTAAAATAAAAAGAAATTAATTGAAAGAAACAAAAATATATACAAATATTAGATTTAGGAATATCAAGGTAGCTATTGGGTAAAGATATTTTCTTACCCCAGTTCTATTCTTAGCACCCAAATGATGGAAAGATAGAGTTGAAAACAACAACAATATATACAGACAAGCGGAAGTTTTCTTGTGAACATTTACTGTGACACACATACAGACAGATACCGTACATTAATACATTTTAAAAACCATTAATAAATTTACTGGAAATATAAATATAATTATACTATTGTGAGTGAAAGCTTTGAAAATGACTCATAGAGAGAAAAAGTAAGAGAGAGCATGCACATGTGTGTGAGAGAGAGCTTGGTAAAGATGGGCTTTGCAGAATGTGTGTATCTAAATATAACCTGTACTTGTCATTTGAGGATCTATGATCATTTGAAAAGTAATTAAGACTGAATCGCCCATTGAAAAGTGACAGATGTCCACTTTCTTGGGAAGTGAGAGGAAATGGGAAAATTAATTTCTTCTTATATCAATTGCTTTATAAAGATGAGCCTGAATAAAAGCATAAGAAAAGTTCCCAAATCCTGTCTTCCCTGTTTATAATCATGGTAAAAAAGATTAATTTTAAACACAGAGAGCAATGCTATTTTTGCATGGTCTTATTATAACTAAATTGTTCTGAAAATTTCTGTTTCATGAGAGAGTGAAGGAAAATTTGCATCCTCTTTGATCAATAGCATCCTCTACAAAAGGCCAATGATGAAATATTTCATATACCCATTCAAATATAGATACAAATGCTTTTTAATATATAACAAGAGTAATTTAATGTATTATATTAAGGAAATTATTATTCAAATTCTTACATTAAATATGATTAAGTAGAGATCACAATGCACGGAGACAAAAATGGTTTGGATGTCAATAAAGAAACTCAGAGCAAAAAACGCCTGATGTCACAGGCTGGAGCAGTTATCTGTACTGTGATAATTAATAACTCTGCCACGTTCACTCATTACTATTTCAAGGCTATTTCCTTTATCATAAAATTAGTTTGGCATTACCCAACTCACAGAGTTGATATTGTCAATGTATTTGGCACAGGGCAATCTCCTAGTAAATAGTATTCATTAGCATTTCCATTATTATTGAATATCAATTTTAAGCCTTAATGTAAATATATGACAGAATTAGAACTTAAGTCATTGTCTATTATCTGTTTCCCTTGTTCCTAAAGTTTTCCTCCACTAATGCTAATAAATTTCACAAAAAAATAATGCACACTTCTGTTCATTTGCTATTTTGTTCAAGTATTAAGCTAATGGTGATGGTATTCATTAACCCTATGTATTCTCAGAAAATCTCTTTAGAATGTAGCCTTCACAGATTCCGACAACAGACCCATATGGTGGTGCAAAGCATACTCTCTCTCCATGTCCAATGACAAATAAGGTGAATACGGGAGCATGTGGTGAGGCTGCACAGACCACATCAAGTTCATTTCATTTGTGAAATCAAGTGAGAGAAATGGCTGTATGTTTGCCAGGCCCTCACTGATGGCAACATGAGCACCTGTTACCACAAGGTCAATGGTGACCCCCCGAACCATAGCAGTGCCCTGCAAGGCAACAGATAAGGGACTGGCTGGCTCCAGTCTTCTTCCATTGACAGTAAAACGGCTTTCTGTGTGCTTTGCAGGTGAAATCATGGCAGTGCAGGTGGTACTCAAACCAATGGAAGCTATTAAGCCTGCTTTCATCTGAATGAATGAATATTGCTCAAGTGCCATGTGTAGTCTAACTTCTATAAATGCAGCCAGGTGCAAATTGTGAGAAGCCTGTCTTCCACCTTTATTTATTTATTTTTTCTTTTCGACTTGTTCAGCCTCTCAAGTATGCTTAATTCCAGCTCTCTGCCTCTTACCTCTTCAATTCTAAGAGCAGTTGTCAATTGAGGCAGAAGATTAATAAACTTCTTTATATATCCATATTCTTTAAACAGTTTCATTGAAATCTATATCTGTAACTTCTTCAATACTTCACGCCAATGAGAATTCATTCAGCAACCATTCAGGCATTCCTTAAATTTCCGCAATGTGTTCCATGTTCTGATCTATATAAAGAAAACCGATGCAAATAGGCAAACACATGCCAAGCCCACTAATGCTATAGCATACTGAATAAAAAACAGATAACAATCTAGGTAAATTTAGAGTATACTAGTAAGACACTGCTATAAAGTATAAAGAAGAAAGAATAATTAGGAGTTTGTGCCTATACAAGAAGATGAATTACAATTTTAAGTCAGCTTAATTACAAAAGAAATTTGGAACAAAAAAAAAACTGAATGTAAGGAACAATAAAGCAGATGTGTGAAAACAGATGTGTTAGGTAAACCAAGAAAAAAAATTCAAAGTCTATTTGGGTCATTGTGTCTGATTAACTTAGCTCAGGGTTACAGTGACTGGGTCAAGGAAGCAAGATATCAAATAAGGATAGAAAGCTGGAGAAGCAGGTGGCCTAGAGTCTCCATACATGCTTTAGTCTTTTAAATGTAAGTAGACACACATATGAACTTACTAATTGACCAGCAAGCTGAGAGTGTTTTCGAAATTTTTATCTTGGCAAAACACAAGAAGATACAATAAGTTATGATGAGTTTATTCTAAAGGAATCATATGAAGCTAAAATTCTGTACCTTTTAAAAATTCTTACAGGATGAACAGTACTACACCTGTCATTTGTGGTTGCTTCATAAAACAATGGAATATTTTAGTACCGACGAAAACCATGTGGATTCAAAATGTAAAATATTTACTCACTGGACCTTGTCAGATGTTTTAGTTGATCCAAAGACTAGGATAAAAAGAACAAAATGCCAGGCTGCAGAGGGGTACAATGCAGACAGTCCTAATGAGACCTGATAAGCTAGGATCGAATGGAGGGGGAGGAGGACCTCACCTATCAGTGGACTGTGTGAGGAACATGGGAGAAGAGGGAGTGAGGGCGGGATTGGGAGGGGATGAGAGAGGGGCCTACAGTTGGGATACAAAGTAAATAAATTATAATAAAAAATAACTTAACAATGTAAAATAAGAAAAAGAAAAAAAAGAGCAAAAATTGATGATGTGTTGTCAGAAGGCATTGCAAAAATATAAGGAAGAAATGAGAGATTCTTGAATCACATGTCAGTAGAAAGGATCATGAGAATTTATTTAAGGCTAGATGTACATAGAAAGTTAGGAAAGAGACCATGCATTAATATTTTGAAAGTGACTTTCCACACAATACAAGGATTGGGAAGACTGTATGCTTGGGTTGCTGCTGCTTGGGTCATGGTTCTGACATCAACTCTCCAAACGTCAGGACCATTCATTCATTCAAGTGTTCACATTTCCTTTATTTGAATTAATGTACATTAAACATGCCACTATATTTATAATTTGCTAGAGTTCAGAATCATATAGATTTTCTTTTACATATTCACAAGAGGGAGGTTTTCCTTGCCTAACAATCTTCCTTCAAGATCAAGTAATGTCTTTTTCTCTTAATCTTTTATTTTTTCATACCAAAAACAAAAACAAGAGGAAGTAGAGCTAAGAAAGAAAATTAAAATGTTGGAGTATGGTCTGGTGGTTTGTATTCATTAATTGCTTGCCCTCCAAGATTCTTACTGTTTATGAGCAAACTGTCATGCACCCCAAGTATTGCTGTTTAACTTTGCCTAGGTAATTATTCGGGATTGGCTGATTAAAAGGCATCAACCTGGGCAGGGCAGAATGGGGTGGGCATGGCCAAAGTTCAAGGCTTTGGGAGAGAATTGTTTGAAGACACAGATGAGAGAAAGGAGAAAGGAGGAAATCAGCCTGGGTTAGTTGGGAAGAAGGACTCCAAGAATGGTATGGATGGAGGAAGCAACCCAGATGAAAACCATTAGCAAGTATTTGGTATTATGGATTTGAGGTAAGCCTATTAGGAAACATTAAGACGAATGGAAAGGGATGAGGACTGGAAGATATGATAGAACATAGGTAGAATATCTGCCCAGCCTGAGGTATCATAAGGTAATTATAAAATCTAACAGGTGCCTATGTCTCTTATTTTATTATGATAGTGGATTAAATAATATTGCCATAATAATTACAGGATTAGTAAGAAACAGAACTAGCCTGATACCATTTATTTCCAACAACATTAAAGATGCCCCTTTAGATGTCTGTTGTTGTTCTTGATCAATACCGAATCAGGAAGGGTGGCTTCTCAGAAACGTTGCCATTGAGCAACCTCTATATTTCACCCATAAATAACATATGCTAGAAAGAGGTCCCTTAAATAGCAAGCTACTCTCCCAGAATAAAACATACTAATGTGATGTGAATGTGTAATACCCTTAATCAATATAGTCATCCCTCAGTATTTGTGGAAGAAGTAGTTCCCAACTGTCTAAAAATACCCAATCCTGTGAGTGTTCACATACCACATTAGAAATGGTGTAAAATATGAATATACCTTACATGTAACATACCCTTCTCATTTGCTGGAAATAATCTCTAGATTATTTATAATACTTAATAACAAATGGAAAGTCTGTGTAAATAGCTACTAACATGTAGTTTTTTCAGGGAATACTGACAAGGAATAGTCTCCAATTATTCAGTCTTTTTCAAAATCTTTTAAAATATTTTTGTTCTAATACTGGTTGAACACACGGATGTGGCACTGTGGATAGAGAAGGCCAATCATGTTGTCTTGCCAGGATGCTACACAAAATACTTGACGCTGATTTCTGTGAAGTAGAAGAAATATAGAAGTTTACTAAAACTGCTTTAGGCATTTTATAGACTTTGAGTCTTCAAATTATGTGACTTAACTTATAAAATTTTCCGTGACCTAAAAAGGAGCTGAAATATGTGGTTGTCATTAGGGCTCTGATAACTTTACACTGCAGATTTTCTATGAGTTTCAACTTTGAAAAAAAAAAAAAAGACAAAAAAGGGTGGATTTAGCTACCTTTAAGGTTCTTTCTGCTTTTAGCATTTTTGTGTTTGTCAGTACTCTGGGGTCTGCTAATATTCAAGAAGTTTAGAAGAGAGGGTCTCATGAAAAACTTTGCTCTCTGTAGCAAAATCCAAGATGCATTTTAAGCAGCACATGTCCTTCCTAACCTTGCTTCTGGTCCCATTCCTACAAGGCAGATTCTCTGCATAGAAAAGGTCTTTTTGCCAAGTCTTTTGTTGTTCCCTGGATTCGGAGGTCAGGCAACTCTGCATCTAATTTTGCAAACAGCAGAACCGGCTAAAGGCTGGAGTGAATGCCAATTACTACACCTGCAGCTAGAAGCCAATTATATTTCCCTTAAAATGATGTGTGTCTTGTAGTTTGAAGGAGGAGCACCATCAAGTACTGGAAGTAGTGGAAGATGGAACAGGAAATGACCAAAGGGGACAGTATGGTGAGAGAAAGGTCAAAGGTCGAGACCCAGTATTCATTGAGAGAGGAATGGTCACAGAAAAACTACAGTCTAGTTCAGCTACACAAGATCTTAGATATGATGGGGTCAGAAATATACCCTTGGCCCCAACTCTTTCTTTAGAAACAGGAATTGCCTATCAGTTTTAGTTTAGATGGCTCAAACCAAACCATTTCATTTTTATGTACGTTCTGCAAAGAATAATACATTAAAAACAATAAAATGAGTAAATGATGTAAATAATAAAATGAAATTTAGCTCTTCCCACTCTTAACTCTGAATCTTAGAACGGTTTAATCATACTCCCTGGTTTGTAAATATCTCATGAATGAATGGGGACCATTACAGTTGCTTTTGAACATTGTTTATGTAGATGATTCATCCAGTACTTAGTCAATTAGCAAGTGGTGATCTTCAGTGTTTTGTGAATCATTTTGTTTAATGTGGGACTTTAACCACTTGCTGCCTTTAATGCTTTTACAGTTCTGTAGACTCTCATATCTTTCCCCGATGATGAATTATTTTACACAACTTACAGGAGAACCCAAGATCTTTGGAGAGACTTTGTCTTCTAAAGGTTTCTCAGAGAACCATTGGTAACTGTTAGCCAGGCTCCTCACCAGTATTTACTGGAAGTATCCTTATAGACTGTACCTGAAACTGATTCAGTTCCTCTTCTAAAATTTAAGTACAAAGTCACAGCTCATCATTTCACAATGAGGTAAAGTTTGGCAGGGAAATGTATGTACACACAGGGACACTGCAGATGTGCTAGAAGTATGAATATCCATTCAGAGAAAAGCTTGGAATTACACCGCACGCTCCCCGGAGGTAAGAACAGCTGAATCTAAATCTATGAGGATGTATAGCTGCTGAGGGCTTGCATCTCAAGCCTCATGAAGGACAGGCAGAGGCATCATTCATTATCTGGCCAGATAGAATTCAGCCTTTTCTTCCTTGGGCAAACAAGGATACAGAAAAACAACAGGATAGATAAAACCTAGCAGGTTGGAATTAGTTTTCTTGGATGCAGCGCTAATGTTCTTAGGATATGAAACTGTGGTAGCCGTTGAGACTGGAAATCCTTTAGATGAGTCTATGTTCTAGAATCGGCCACTGGAAAAGGAGAGGATTGCACAGTGGGCCCAGATTCTCCAGAAAACATCAGGATTTCATGAACAAACCAGAAGAGGAACTGCCTTTAGGCACTGCTTTACAAATCGATGATTAATCTAAGGGAAAAAGTCATTTAGATTTTTTTTTCTTCATCTGTGCAAATACCATGAAAATCCACATGTCACATTTGCATTTGTCACAGGCCTCAACACTAACAGCGTATTTAAAAGTCATGATGTCACTGCCATTAATCAGACTCTGTGGAGTCAGGCTTCAGTGTCGTGTATTAATCATCAATGTCTGCAGACACGTGTATTTGGACAGGCTGAGTTTAGATCTGTAAGCATGATTTACTTTCTCAAGTTACATGATTGAAGATGCGTTGCCACATCTCCCTGCTTCAAAATCTCTCACCATTAAGTTCTTAGGAAATGTCTGGCATCTCTAAGATGATGGGAAAAAAAAAAAGCTATTCTGAAACAGAAGGCTATTTTAGAGGTCCTAGGGAAGCCACCAATGAATACAATGCTTTGGCTTTGAGAGCTCAGATCCCATGTACAAGAATCTCATCCTTGATCTCTCTGAAGCAGTCTTTAAGAGTAGAAGAGGCTTCACAGGAAGGTGAAAAGGCCAGCCTTCCAAAGGACCGCAACCTTGAACAGGACCTACACTCAAGCCCAGCACATGTCTTTCCCATCAGATCCTGCTTTCTCCTTGATTGTGAAATAAACAAGCTTTGTAAGGATGAGTTGGCTAGTCGATCGATGCTATCACTGCACTGGCCATATTGCAGAACAGCTACAATGGGGGCTAAATGCAGCAGCCGTGAAAGAAATATATTTTTCAAAAGGATGAAATAGAAGACAGGAAAAAAAGGTAAAAGTAACAAAGAAAGACAGAGGTGCATCAAATCAAGTAGAGCAATTATTATTACATAATTGGTGTACAACAAAGTAAGTTTTATGGAGGGATAAACTCTGCATATGAAGAAGGCAACAGAGGAAGGTATCGAGAAGCAGAGCTCTGACAATCAGATGAGCTTTCACCTTTGAGCATGGAGCACCTTGCTTGCTTACTTTCTTCATGAGAGTCTTTTTCTCTTGATCATATACTCACGTTTTCCAGTATTATAATTAGCTTGTACACTGTGTGCATGCAAGCTTCTGCTTAGCTTCACACCAGACTACACATGATATGTGTGGATCATGCTGTTGCATTTTTCTCCATTATTTCTGTGTGATTCGAAGAGTCTCTATGTTTTAACTACTTATAGCCTACATTATTGGAAGAGTGGTATTTTACCTTGTAAAAGCCATGAATGCCATTAGGGATGTGGGCATTGCATCATAAATTTTGCATCAATTTAACTTATTTTGACAATGTCATACATAAGTATTGCATTTGTATCATTTCCACTCACTATCTCCTCTTCAAACTCCTCTTATGCTCCAAAAGGTTTTCTCATATTCACTCTTCTTTAATTATTGTTTTTGCACACACACACACACACACACACACACACACACACACACCTTGCCACATCCATTTAGTGTTATTTCCTGTGCATTGCATTTTGTTGCATTCAAAGGAAAATGATTAAGTTCTATGCTATTCTATTTCGAAACTATTTTGGAACACATCTACCAGGATAAAAGAACATCTTGTCTTCCTGCAATCTCTATCATTAAGCTCCACAGTCCCTTAAATCCACCTCTTTATTTCTCATACGTCCCGGGAACAGTTTACACATCTCCTTATTGAGCCTGGTAAATGGGAAGCTGTTACTACCGGGTGACCAAGGTTCTATTTTCTTACACAGTCATCATTTATCTGCATCGAAAAAAGAATTGAAACTCAGACGAGGTAAGATAGAGGAAGCAGTAGAACACGTACCTACTATACCCAAACTTCTGGGTTCAATCAGTAAGAACGCAAAGCAAATAACATCAACAGGGAATTGTCACAAAGAAACGGTGTTTGTGGAGATGAATGTGTTTATCCTGATTTAAATGTGCAAAATTTATCTATTACAGAATGAAACATTACATAGTGCTCTATAAATATGTATGGTTTGTGTTTCCATTTAACAGTTAGATTAATTTAAATGAGATGTAAAGATAACTAAAAAACATAAAGTGGTTGGCTCTAGAGTCATAGATGGAAATTGGGCCATTATCTGTCATCCCTACACATTACTCAGTTTGCCATAAATATCTCCTAATGAGAAATTTGAATGAGATGAAAAAAAAAGGAAGGTTCTGAGAAGTGAGTTTCAACTGCAACCTCCTTGTAGATCTCTGTGATAAATGCAACATAATACTAGCTTCAAGAACATGTGTTTTTAAGAAAAGAGATAATCTGGATCTCCAACAGCATCCTATCAAATCCAAAAGCATCGTTTCTGCTGCTTCGGTGGAGCAGAATGGATGTAGAGATTGTATGAGAGAAGGGATTGGGCAAATTTAGCATAATATGTGAAAATAAGGTTCTAGAATCTAAAGCCTGCACTTTTGTTTAGGTATGGTCATGAACGCAAATATTAGAAAGGGCTGAAAATTATTGAACTCACTTGTCTTGGACAAGGTAGCTAATTATCAGATAAACTGGTCTTGAAATTTCAGTCAACATTAGAGATATATAGATGTACACTAAGAAACAAAACACATGTACTTTTTAATCTGAGATAAATTATATAGTAATGTTTTAGAAGTCTATTGCAAAATCATGTTCAAGATAAGCTTGTGACACTACCCTCCTCGCAGTAGTGGCACTAGCAGTATAACATACAAGACTCTAAAGAAATGAGAATCAATCATACAATAGAATATTTTCTCAATATTAGATAGAAATTATTTAAAGCAAAGTTTCCTGTGTCACTAGTAAGTTGAATGAGGAAAAGCATGCAGATTTTAAAATAATCTGAAATCCTTTTTATCTCAATAAGCAGGTCAAATTTTAACTTTGACTGTAGTAGAATAAAGTATGACTAAAGAGCTATTTTTTACTTTTCTACCATTTTCATCATAGAATCCTGTTAAAAGATTGATCTTCCTCTAATTAGATGGATATTGGGGTTTAAATTCGACCTTTTCACTTCAACACCAAGTGGAGGGAGGAAAATAGTGGACTTTCGCTCTTAACACAAGAACATTGAGGTCTCTGCAGACAACAAAGAATTAGACTCCATTTTTTATCAATATCTCCTTCACACATCCACACATTCTCTACAGAAATCCTTTTTTTTAATTAGATGGTGGCCTAGTGATTCGAAAGAGTATCTCACAAGAGAATTGAACCTACAGGCTGGTCAGTTTGATTCCCAAATGCTTCTAAAAACATAGCACATCCTCCTCCTCAGGCTGGAGGTAATTCTTTGCCCTTGATCTTTCTGCTTTGTTGTCTGTACATCATTTTCTCACAAGGCTCTGTCTATCCTCTTAGAGGCCCATTTTCTCCAGCAACAGGGGAAATCCTTAATTTGAATCAGTTAGGCTTTTCTGCATTTGCTAAGAAGACTCCTTTCCTTGATTCCCTACATTTCTTCTTGATCTGTTTCCTTTCTGAGCCAACCAAAAGGAAACAAGAGCCTGCCTCCCCTTTGTAGCTCCAACCCCTATGCTCAGGCAGCCAGTGAGGGCTTCACTTTCTTCACTTTAACAGTAACATCTTTGTTTCCATGTTCATTCTGCTAAGACTGTAAACCATTAAGACAGACTGGCTTCATCTTCTGTGTTGAAAATATGAATAAATAATAACATCATATCATAAATAACTTTGTTTAGCTAAAGCTATTAGCATATTTAATTAAGTATGCACATAGATATTAGCTGTTTTACACATACAAAAGCACCAAGAAGACAAGTTGGACTTGACTTACTTCATAGGAAACTTCAACCAAGAAAAATGGGAAAAAAAATTCTCATTCTCTTTCATAACAACAAACAACCTCACCATGTAATGGCAGAATTTAGTGACCTCGAATAGGCAGCCACGGCATTACAGCTTTATGATTGTCCACGAAAACCTTCTATTGCCTTCTTTTAAAATACAAAAGAAAGACAGTATTAAGAAATGAAGAGATAGAAAGGTTTTATTATGGCATCTGGAAGTGACTCAAGGAACATTGCAATGTTGTATTTTAGCTGCGGATGGAGATGGGAAAACAAAATAAAATGGACCTTCCATTTATGACTACTGACAGAGAATTAGACCAGAGGCATAAAAGAGAAGAGAAAAAAGCAACTAATAAATGGCTGAATTGGAAAGGCTTTAGTGTGGAGCCAATCCCAGATTATTAGAAAAAGTATATCAGATAAAAACACTATTTCTCAATGTTCCACTCCAAGTAATTCAAGGAAACGTTAGCCTTGCAGGGTTGGTTATGAAAATAGAGCAATCACTCTGGCCAGACAAAGAAGAGTATTACTTTGTACACTCACTATAGTTTTCAAAGGTGTATATAAAGCAAGCATTTTAAAATCAATCTTATTTCTCATTGATTTTCCCTAAAACAAGAAAAATAACATGGTAAAAAAAAGATCCTCAAATTTAGGAAAAAAGTAAACTTAATAATTGCACTATTTATTCTACCGTTGAACCTTTGTTAATGGGACAGCTGCTTGTACAGCCTGAGTGCCTCTTGGTCTCCTTTGCCAGGAAATAATCTGACCTCCAGCTAATTCACCCCAACAAATGGAGCCTCCTGCTTCCAGCTATGATAAAGAGGCTGGTAGCAGACTCACCCTTCACTGTGAACTACAAAAACTGGATAAAATACAAAAAGTGTAAGAATGGATCACAGACAATGAAGGCAGCCAGAATTTAATGATCCAAGAAACTGAGGAGGAAAACACATTGAGGTGAATCCAACTTTCTCCACTGCTTTTCCCCTCAAAGCATCTGCCAACTTGTAAGCTGTGCAGTGTTGAAAGCACAAGTAGAACACAGGGGCTTAAAACTTTTGACAGGCTTATGAGTGTGGGAAATGGAAACTGAAGCTCAGAATTAGCAAGCCAGTCAGGCATGGGAGGGTGGGGAGTGAAGAAACTGCAGCGATGTGAACCCTCTCACACACGCCATGTTTTCCCTCAAAACATTTCAAGACATCTAAACAATAAGCAGTCAAGAAACAGCTACATCCCCTCCCTCCACAATTACTGAAATGTGACAGCAATTAGACTTTTCAACAATCTAGGGGTTCTCAGAAAGCCTAAATTGGCATTCAGGACCATCCAGTAAGGGATGGGTGATAAGCATGCTAGCTAGCATTTCATAGGAATTTCTGAAAATCTACAGCCCATGAATGCGACCAAATGGTCATAAACACAGGCTTTCACAAAAACTCAGCCTCTCATGCACCTTAATTACTTGTGTATTCTAGCTTAAAGTCATCACTCAATTAATCTAAATATATTTTAACACATTTTCTAAATGCATTTCATTTCTTATGGCTGTGATAGTATATCTGACACATACAACTGATATAAGGATTCATTTTAGCTCCTGATTCAGGGAGTATCTTTCATCATGTGGGGAAGACAGGATGGTGTCAGTAGCTCATGACTGTAGCAGTGTGGGAACATGGCAATGAGACAATGAGATGTCTCGTTAGGTCACAGCAACATGAGCAAGTAACTCGGACTGGGTCCAGGACTAAACTATAAATTCAAATCTATATAATATATTATATAAAATATATATAAATTCAAATTCAACCCCACAGCTTTACATAGTCCAGTCAGACTCCAAGTCCAAATTTTCACAATATCCCAAAACATGACTGCTAACTGTGAAGCAGGTACTGGAACACATAAACATATGGAGTACATTTCAAATGTATTTAATCTTTCAACCCTAGCTCCCATAGGCTTATAGCCCTTTCATTATAAAATGCATTCAATTCAAGGTCAAAAGTCCCCATAGTCTTAAGTTTCAACAATGTACAAAATTCTAAAGACTTGAACTTCAGATAATCTATTGATGACAAGGTCCTATAAATTAAAAAAAAAAAAAAAACAAACAAAAAAAAACTTCTAGCACATATTTGTCTACAGTCCACATTAATATCCCAAAAGGTAGGAAGAGGGACAAAGAAAAACAAGGTTGCACAAAACAAAACAAAATAAAACAAAAACAAAAACAAAAAACTATCAAAATGCCAAAGGTCAAATACTAATCATTGCACCTATATGCCTATCATCTGGGGCTTCTGGTTGTATCACCCGTCTCTCACAAGCGTAGGTGACTTAAGTCCTCTTTTTTTTGTCACATGTAGCATGTTTATCTTTTCTCTTGGGCCAGTTCTACTCAGTACCAATAACTATCATATGAGGATGTCCCACGTTCTTGGCATCTATCTACAGCATCTGAATCTCCGTTGTTTTTCGTGCCTGATCTTCACGGATTCATACACAACCTACTTATGAGCTTTATATAAAGAATTCTACCTTGCTACACATTGCCTGGCCTTGGAGACCTCTCTCTGAAAGCTTGCTGCTGTGCTCTGTGGTTCAGAGTCTGGTATTCTGCGTGCCTACAAAATGAACACCAAATGGATGGCCCTAAGATCTGCCACAGTTGTGTAACACTCTCCTCTGAGTTTGAAATGTTCTGTCCTGTAGGGAAGTCCCCCTAGGCAGAAAGGTAAACAACATAAAATAGCTTCTGGAAGTCCCTGAAACTGACCAGATTCACTAGGCTACATCAGACTAGAGTAAGCAAAAATAAAGCTGTGAGTCATTCTCATAGGAGCCAAGTTGTTGAGACTTTGATACCAGACCAGCTGCCAGGAAGAAGTTTAGAGTCACTTAGGATGGACGCTCCTCAATCTGTTGAGCTGTTTGCAGGCTGAGCAGTATGTTCCAGGGTTTTCAGCTTGTGAAAACTGTCATTCTTGCTGTGGTGGGCCATGGTAATGTGACTGTCTTTTTAGTCATTTCTGGTCCTGTAACTATTCCTTCTCACATAGTTTTGTTAGTAACACCAAAAATAGTCATTGCTTCATCAGGTTGGACACTTTCATTTATCTTGGAATCCCTACCTGGGGTGAGTAGGCATGTGTGCAGTGTCTCCTCAGGAGTAGTTTCATCATACAACAGCTACTGTCTCATGATGTTGTCTAAATTACTTAGATCTTCACTGATGTGGCCTCTAGAAAGATGCATCTAGAAAGTTATTTCCCTCATTGGTCTTGCCTGAGTAGAATAATCTAGAGGCTTTGTCCTCTCAGGAACTCTGTCTCTCTCTTTCGGTATGCATCTTTCAACTTCATTTCTATTTCTACTTTCCACAATCTCTGTTCGTTGAAGGCTTACCTCCTAGTGATCATTCCAAGTGCTCCAGTACACACTCTGAGGCTTCTTTCTAACTTCCCTAACATGTATAACAATGAACATTGTTTAGTCTACAGTCACCATGCTCCTGGATTTGAAGTCACTCTCAATCCATTCCTCATCAAATTCATCATTATTCATGTCTTTCTGCTTTAGCTTCACATTTCACAAACAGTAAGTCTGGCTGTGAGCATGAATCGTAGCCATGCCACAGCCTGATTTTTTTTCCACCAAAGAATTTAGTATATTATGGATAAACACAATCTCCAATTTCTTGAACATGGGATACAAATAGAGAGATTCCTTGAGAGCGCCAATATAATTTCCAGTTGAGTCATTGTTTCTCACTGAAACTTTATGAGTATAGTCCCTATTCTCCACAGTTATCAGCATTCTGGCTACCAATGTGCTCCTGCCATAATCATGTAGTAAGTTCTTAAAGCACCATTATAGTTCAAGCTCTAATACATTCTTTCCAAACAAAAGACCTAAAAGCTTATGGTGTGGTCAGTGTCATAACTCGACTTCCTGGTATCAATTTTCTGGGTAGTAGTATATCTAGGTAATGTACTTTCTATTTCTATAATTTTTTATTACTGTTACGTAATACCTAACATAAACAAGTTAATAGAAGAAGCAATAAGTCAAGGTCACTTTTCAGGCATGGTACATCAAGACGTGTAAGGCATGATGTATGGTATTGAGGGCAGCTCATGATGATGACAGAAGGCCTACAGAGTGGCTGTTTATATTGGGATGGAAGAAAGCAGAGCACTTGGGCTAGGATCAGGTTAGGTTATGTCCTTCCTGCCTTGTACCTATTGCCTAGGTCTACTAGCCAGGCCCCATGTCCAAAAACTTAACAGCCTCCCTACTTAGTTCTACCAGCTGGGTACTACATATCCAAACATCTGAGCTTGTGGTAGGGAGTTGAAATTCAGATTACAACACAAAGAATCTTGTTAGAAGTTTTATAAGTAAGAATAATTACAAGAGAGGCATTTTTCTCCTTCCAATTATTTTTGACTAGGTGTACATATACCTTGATGAAGCTTTTGTATTGGACTACCATTCTTCATTGTCTTGTTTCATTAAACTATCTAGTCCGTAGAGTGTGAGGAATGAAGATAAAACATTAAATTTTCCATGCTTAAATCTTTGCCTTAAGATATATTCAAGCTTCATTAATGTAGCAAAAAAGACCCCTATAATCTATGTCTCGATTAACCACCCATTACTTTTGAGTTGCTTTGAGGTACATTAGAAATTTCACAGCAAATACAAAAGTCCAATTCTCTTCCTAATATTCTCTTATGTAGTGTATGCCACTCCTGTTCTTATTGGTTAAGTAATATGAATGTTTGAAATATCAGTTTATGTTGTATTCCCATGTGGCCTACTAAAAACCCGTAGACTGGAGATATTTGCTTCTTTTTTACCCATGGTCTCATTACACACTGCATTGAAAACTGGTTGCATATCCGTTCTCATTGTACTAGAACAAAATCTTCTTTAGTTCAATGATAGTAGATCCAGTAGCTTTGTTAGCTCTGAGTACATAGGACATCCATGTATGTTGAAGTAAAAACAAAGCAGCTTTCAATAGATTAGAAATCTATGCCCATTGGCTATCATCAATTTAAAGTAATGCAATAGTGTTTTGAGATATCCCAAATCTAATCTGGTTTGGAATGGAAAAACACAAATTTTTTTTCCATCAGTCGTTATTTCCTGGATTTATTTTATGATTTATATAATTCAATAATAAGTTTGAGGGCATAGCAATATCAAAATATGGCATTGTCAACACAGATTGCATTTTAACCTTCCAATTAGTGTGTATGTGTGTGTGTTACTATCAATTTGATTAGTAAATCTCTTTTTCTCTTTTACTGAAATAGATTAAGAAGTTAAGGGTTAAGGAAATATATGCATTGCTGTTTTAAGACATTTTTCATTTTAAAAATAATTTCATACATATATACAATGTGTGATGTTCAATTAGAAGTGTGACTTTGGCACCGATATTTAGGCACATTGCATCTTCCTGGTAGTCTTCTCATAAATGTATTTTTGCCAGGTGACCATAACACAGCTTGAGAGCATTTTCATTACGCAACCAATGACAGAAAAGACCGATGTACATGTGTACATATGACACATGAGCTATTTAGGAGATAAAGGCGATGTTGGAGTTAGTGTCCCAACATTAATCATTGGGGACTTTACAAGTATAACTAGTCATCAGAACGTTAGCATTGAGCTTTTAGATGCGCTGCATCCAGAACTTGCCCTTGATGGTGACTTTGATTAGTAGGAGGTCATGGAAGGAAATGATGACTGAAGGAAAGAATCAAGCTGTATGGTTCATTAGGAGTGACTTGGAGTTCACTATTATTAATGGCAACATCTGCGGTGGAGATGCGCTCTGTGGTGAGGAAGTGACAAAGAGAGGGAGGCAAGGCAGGACTGATTTATCAAGATGGAGTTCCTCTTACAGGAGTGGTGGGTTTGGTTAGGTGGATGAGTGGTAAGAGACTGGAAGCCACAAGGGGAAGCAAGGAGGACATCAGCCCTGCTTTCTGGCCATGAGCTAATGGGAGATGTAAGAGAAAACATAATCTGTACTTGAGGTTATAGGAGAAATGTTGTGCTTCAAGGACAGGTTTCAACTGCGATAAGGAGGTGAAGGAACTGCCTGGAGAATGAACAGTAAAAGTACTGAAATAGTGGTGACTGAGTCCAAATAGGAGAAAAGATGAAAAGTAAGGACAGAGTTTGTTAGTACAGAGTTGCTAAGTTGAGGTTCATGTGGTGATGGAAGTCGGAGAGGATAGGAATCATTGGTGCAATGCACATGATGAGTTAGAGATGGGGAACCAATGGGATTGTGGACCTCTGGAGCTGATCTTGGTACAGTAGAATGCCTGAGCTCTTGAAGATTCTTAGAAACTGACCCAATTAACCTTATTCCATGTGTTTGATCTATGAACTTCCCCAAAGGATTGTAATTAAAGGAACCATCCTATGACTTGTGAGAACTAAAGTCCCTATTATATATCATCAAACCCAAGTTGTGTTAACCCCTGCTTAACTTAAAAAGAGACTGGCTGACCTAGCTTTTAGTTTTGACAATAATTCTTTCACACTGAATTCCAAAGTTGCTTACCTTTTGTGTTTGGCAGTAGAAATTGGAACAAAGAAACAAACAAATCTTTCCAGAGATGGGGAGTCAAATTTGTTAAGTGGAGAACTGTGAGTTTGGCTTTTCTCATCAGAAGGAGACAGAACCTCTTGCTGAGGAGTAGCGTGACAAACTCTGGATAAGCCTATCCATTAGGGAGAAATAATGCACACCCACTTCAGTTCGAGCCTGAACAGAGAGAGGGCTGAGGGCCAGGTCAGACAAGCCTTAATGGTGCAGACTCCTGGGACGGTGAGATATGTCCCCTCTCCTCCTTCTCCATTCAGAGCAGCAAAAGAAAGCAGACTGTGATAGCTAACACTTCACTGAATGGACAGTGCTCGCACGAGAGACGGGCCATGTTCTTCTTCTGTGGACTAATTACTTTCCACCGCATAAGTCAGCCGCATCAGGGCTCACACACACACACACACACACACACACACACACACACTGACTCATTTTCCTTATTCTTCTTAATCCAGCATAACAAGATCTGGATAATTAGAATGATTAGCCTTCCCTTATAAGCCATAATTCTTGAATATTTGTGTTAGCCGAGATAAGAGATTTTTCCCCTCACATAATCTCTCAAATTTAGCAGTTCTCAGAAGCAGAATTTTCCTATTGTGACAGCTCAGTTCTCCCTTTTGGAGCAAAAAATCCCAGGCTGTTTTTGAGCAAAAATGAGAGAAAGTGATTTCCTAAATCAACACCTGTCAGAGAAGCTTCTCTTCCAGAAAATTTTTTTGTAAGTTGTTCTAATCACGATCACTGTGCTTAATTAGTGTCATTATTTAGCCAGAGATAATTTAAGCATTCTCTTCTTATTTTTCCTGCTGAACTTACTCTGGAAAGACTCCAGTTAACTTCTGGACAGAATATATTGTTACCTACAGCCACAATGCTGCAATTCCTCAACATATTATCACTGATTAAATATTTTGTTCTTAATCATTTAGACATCTACTTTTATGTCTATGAAGAAAAGGCAAATCTTGTTCAAGATATCTATTTCTCCTATCTAGCACAGAGACTAATTGAAATATATACCAAATGAATAATTATTATAGGATGTAACTCAGTTGGTGAACTTCTTGCATAACAGGCTCAAAGCCCTTGATTTGATCCCTAGTAGCATACATAAAACACTAGGCATGGTTTTACATATGATAATCGACTATCTCAAAACAAACTAAGCAAATACATCTCCATCTTATTTAAATATCTGGACTATTGGTTTGTAAGGATCTATCATGAAACTTGCTATAGAGTTCATTTAAACTGCGTTCACTCACTTTAAGTGGGTTAATTTATATTCTGAATAGGGAGTAACTTTTTTTTTTTCAAAATAGGGGAAGGATAAGACCCAGAAATAATAGCTGCTGATAAAATTATTTGGATGTCCCAGTATTTATAAGAAAACACTCTTGGGGCTGGAGAGATGGGTCAGAGTTTAAGAGCACTGGCACAGAGCACAGAAGTCATGAGTTCAATTCTCAGCAACCACATGGTGACTCTAAAATGAGATCTGGTGCCCTCTTCTGGTGTGTAGGTGTACATGCTGACAGAACATTGTATACATAATAAGTAAATAAACAGATAACTGAATAAATAAATAAATAAATAAATACATCTTAAAAAAATAAAGACAAAAAGCACTCTGGAATTCTATCCCTGCTTTCTTCTTCCACTGTTATCACAACCTACTATTTTTATCTTATTCCACAAACTATCCAAAGGATATCCCTGAAAGAAATTTATTTTAATGAAGAAAGGACATATTGACTTAGAAAATCCATGAAGTTTCCATTTCTTTTCAAAGTCAGGAAGGAGTAGGGGTGCTCAGGAATTCATCTCATACACTATAGAGGAAAGAGAAGAATCAAATGTGTGTTCTGCAGCAAAACAGCTATAAAAAAAAAGGATGACTCTGTGAATGGCAGATTGTAAGTTTTGTGGCCATTCATGAAACGTTTTTAATTAAATCCAAATAGTTAGACTAAAATCAGAAACCAGCAAAGGTAACCCTGTGAGAATAAGATCAATAGGTAAAAGGCAGATAAACATTTCAAATTTTATTTCTTATTTATCTTTAAAATGTTTGTGACAGATACCCTACTGTGTTATCTAGGCTAACTGTGATTCCTCAGCAGAACAGGTCCTTTTGACTCCGCTTCGTGATTCACAGGGTGCTGAAGAATCCATAGACACACTATTCTCTCTAGTTCAGTTTATAGCAGGAAAGAAAAAAAATAGTTACAATGACCTTGTCATTAAGGGAGTAAGGGCCTTTGTGTGAATTTTTTCTTTGAAGCCCACAATTAGTTATCATTATATATGTGACATATATATGTTTTTGGTTTTGCATCACTTGATTAAGACTTTGTGAGACAGATAATCACCCCAAATTAATTACTATGTACTCAACAGTTGTATTAAGACTCATTGCTACAGTTCTACTTATCATCTATTCTCTTTTAGAGAACTACAATCCATATGCTTAGATCTTTTAGATAGTAATAGTAAATGGTGATTGGTAAAAAAAAAATTCTACCTTCGGGCTAGACTAGCCACACCTTAATAAGTGGTTTTAGAAAATATGTAGGTGAACACGACTTTTTGCAAATACTAGACAGCACAAGAGGAATAAACAGTTTACATCATTAAATATTAAAGAGGTTGTGAGAATGGACTCCAGGCAAGGGAAAGTAGAAAGGTAAAAGAAATACAAAGCTTTTTTTATATTTCTTGTATCATTGGTATGCAAAGAGTAATGGAAACATTTTTATTGTACTAAATTTTTGAGTGAAGTTGTTTGTTTCTCAAAGATAAGAGCTCTTTCAAATATTTCTTTGACTATTTCTTGTTCTTTAATACATATATTTTTAAATCTCACCAAAAGAATGGCAAGGTACTATCATTCCTTAATTTGGGGAGCTCTTTGGGCTGTCTCTACTTTCTTTCCCACTCTGATTTTAATGCTTCTATGATTGGCCATTTCAGGCAGACAGCATGTTGCAAGATTTTTCACATCATAGCTCTATTAAATCAATCCTATTTGAACTCTTCCTTCTCACCACTTCACTGAAAATAACCTCCTGAGGATTGGAGGGTCTGAAAAGGGCAAAAAGCTTTAGCTATTACTTTGAAGAAAACTTTGTATACAAAGGAAAGCTCTGAAAGAGCTAGTTGTATTCACATATCATGCTTACATGTCCATTTGGGGCTATTTTCAGAGGTCATCTGTCATAATGACTGGAGAGAAAGCCAGCTATAATGGAAAATAAACTGAAATATACTTGCTAGAGAATCAAAAAGAAAGATAAAGCTAATGGATAACGATGATGGCAATACAAATACAGGAATATATGGAAGTCACTAAATAAGATTCAAAGCAGAAGACATAAAGGTTTTTCAGTGTTTGTTAAAAAATATTTAATTCTTTAAATCAAGAATTAATTCTTCCTGATTTTTCCCACTTACTGACAGAAAAATAGGAGAATTTTTACAGGAAGAAATTTAAATAACTGGAAGAAGACCCTAGAATTTCCTACCAGAGATAGCTAACCAATTTAATCCACAAGTGCCCCCAATTTTTATGAATGAGATCTTGGCTTAGCACTTGAGATTCCACATATGTAACTTGACCATAATAATAATAATAATAATGAAATTCAATCATAAGGTATGTTTATAATCTATAAAGCCTTGTGTCTCGATGCTTCATCTTGAATAACACTGAAAATAAAAATTAATGTCAAGGTCCCAATCTCTCTGCCAAAAGAAGCATCAACAAAATGTAGGAAGTTCTTGCTTCAGTTTTCTGACCTGTAAGTAGTCATCTGAAACACTTAAAATTTTAAAACAAAGACTTTGTTGTCAACTCTGAGCTTCTGTGTCTTATTCTAAGCTTATTCTAAGCCCTCACACTAGTCCGTTACTTATATATTTATTCTATGATATTTTCTTCATTTATTTATCCCTTAGGTTACTATAGTCTTTAGTGATTTCATATAATATAGTTCCTTCAGTAACTTGAGTGTCACTTAATAAAAACTTTACAATTTGCATGAATATTCTAATAAATGTCAATCTTATAACTTCATGAAGATGACTGTCCTTTGGTAATCCTAGTTTCCTAGATTAGGAATATGAAGATCAGAAAGTACATCCCAAGTTTGTATGTGCTACAGGTCTCCTGCCATTACACACCAGCTTATGTGTGTGGTGTGGTGTGTTTTTCCAGCTTGAGTCACAAGGACCACACACTACCAAAATCAAGTCCTTTGAATGAAAGTGACAATCTAGTTGGAAAAGAATGTCGAATATCATTTAGGAAGAAAAGGAAACATTTCATGGAGAATACTGCATAATTCTGAGTTTCTGGGCACAAAACTTAAAACATTAAAGGGAACTTCAATTATTTGAAAGCATGCCAGTCTTGAGTTGGGTTCTCATTTTCTACAAATTATACTTTAAATATTGCTCTGCTGATAAAAGTTTTAAAAACCTAAAGGTTGGAGAGATGAGTTAGCAATGAAGAGTGCTTCCTGCTCTTCCAAGAGACTCAAGTTCTGTTCCCAGTAAACAGACTGGTTCACAAACAGCTAGAACTCTAGCATCAGAGTATCTGACACACTCTTCTGGGAATTCTGTGTAAGATAATGTTGATGAAAATTCTAACACACACACTGAGTTGATACCTCATGAGTGGCTAGTGGTAGGTTTTGCACCCCCAGTGGATAAAGAATGCAATGTCCAGATGGGCACCACTGATTGTATTCAGAGGGTTAGGAAATAAATTTACATTACAAAAGCAGGGCATGATGTTGGGAGAGAGAGATGATGGAACCTACTGGGAGAGCTGGGGTGGCAAGTGAGGGTTGTATATGATCAAGATGTATTGTACACACACATGAAATTTTCAAAGAATGAATAATATATAATTGTGAAGAAAGAAGTGTAATTAACTTAGTCATAATTTTGTCTAAAATGTATATATCCAAAATGTCACGATTTCAACATAAAATTTAAAATTTTAGTTAAAATATTTTCATAAAGAGTCTCTGAAATGTGACATATGGTTTTTTATTTAGAGTGCATCACAGTTTGCCTGTGATATTTGAAGCACATTTGCAATTCTTAAAACCCACATATGAAGAAGTAATTCCACATACTAGTATATAAATTGTTTAATGTCTACATAAAAGTTTTCCAATAGCTGAATCAAATACAAGCTTAAAAATTTAAGTCAATTAAAATTGAATAAAATTAAAAATTCAATTCATGAGTATTCGTTGCATTTCAATTATTCAGTAGCCTCATGTGGCCAGTGGCTACAGCACTGAAGAGTGCAGCTGGAGAGAAGCGGAGGATGCTGATGGTTGAGAGGGGAGCTGAGAAAGATCCTGAAGAGTTCTGCTCATTTAATAAGTCTGTGAGGAATAGTATGAAACATCGTATCCTGAGGCTCTTGAAATTACTTGTTTTGGTTTCCTGAGGCTGTTGTAACTAATTACAACGAACCTGCTGGCTGAGACCAGGAGTTTATTCCCTCAAGGTCTCTGTGTTCTCTCAGAAGAATCTCCTTTTGTTTAGGATTCTTTGCATACTAGATCATTCTACTGGGCAACAGCAGCTGGCTCACCTCTGATAGGATTATCCTATAAACCACCCAAACTTTGACAACAGATGTTCTGGAAGGAAAGGCGCACACACAGTTTCCCTTGGTATTATGAGCTTTCGAGCAGGACTGGTTCCCTTCTCTGCCATTGTCTTCCCATGGCCTCCTCCTCTGTCTGAACTGCCTCAGACCTCCATCATATCAGGGTCTACTCCATCTCTTTTTAATTTTAATTAATTTATTTTTTATTAATTACAGTTTATTCACTTTGTATTTTAGCTGTAGCCCCCTTCCTCATCCTCTCTCTATCCCACCCTCCTCTCATCTCCTCCCATGCCCCTCTCCAAGTCCACTGATATGGGAGGTCCTTCTCCTCTTCATTCTGACCCTAGCTTATCAGGTTGCATCAGGACTGGCTGCACTGTCTTCATCTGTGGCCTGGTAAGTACGCTCCCCCCTCAGAAGGAGGTGAACAAAGAGCCAGCCACTGAGTTCATTTCAGAGACATTCCCTGTTCCCATTACTAGGGAACCCACATGGATATTGAGCTACCATGGGCTACATCTGTGCAGGGGTTCTAGTTTATCTCCATGCATGGTCCCTGTTTGGACTATCAGTCATAGAAAAGACCCCTTTGCCCAAATATTTTGGTTCTGTTATTCTCCTTGTGGAGCTCCTCTCCCCTCCAGGTCTTTCTATCCCTGCCTTCTTTCATACGATTCCCTGCACTCTGCTCAAAGTTTGACTGTTAGCATCTGCTTTGATACCTAGCTAGGTAGTTTTTCAGAGTCCCTCTGTGGTATGCTCCTGTTCTGTTCTTCGTTTTCTCGGTCTTCTGATAATTCATCCCGTTTGCCTTTCTGAGTGAGGATTCATCATCCTACTCAGGGTCCTCCTTCTTGCTTAGCTTCTTTAGGTGTAAAGCAGCTTTATTGGTAATAGCCAGAATCTGGAAAAAACCCAAATGTTCCTCAGTTGAGGAATGGATACTGAAATTGTGGTACATTTGCATAATGGAATACTACTCAGCAATTAAAAATAAGGAAATCATGAACTTTTCAGGCAAATGGTGGAAACTAGAAAAGATCATCCTGAGTGAGGTATCCCAAAAGCAGAAAGACACACATGGTATATACTCACTTGTAAATGGAGATTAGAAATATAATAAAAGATAAACATATTGAAATCTGTACATGTAAAGATGCTACTCAAGTTCTTCCTGGTACCATGACTCTCCAGATGAATCCAAGGCTGTCATCTCATATCGGAACCCAGACCTCTTTTTCTATCTATAGTAGTACTCAAGTTTCAGAGTTTGAACTCCACATCTTTGAGTTGTCAATGCTAAACTTAATAACACCTAAGAAAGGCTGCAATTTGTGCCTCTAGAATATGGAAGTTGATAGTCTGGGAGTGTGGCTACTTTCTCCATGGAGAACAAGTGCAATTGAATGCAGATAACCCCAGTTCTCCTAGCATTGCTAGCTCTACTATAAAGAGAAATTGAAGACTAAATAGATTCTGAACTGAAATAAAGCTTATAATTATAATAGGACTATTGGGAACAATCAAACAAATACAGATTGATGAACCTAATCTCAAGTAACACATGATAACCCAGTAAACACACACACACACACACACACACACACACACACACACACACACACACACACACACCAGGCATATATTTCCTTCCACAACATTTGTTGGCAACGTTTAGTGGTTTAAAATATAATCCTATTAGAGGTGAGACAGCTGCCATTGCCCAGTGTAGAACCATCTAGTATGCAAAGTGTTTCAAAATGAAAATTACAAACTACAGAAATGAGCAGTCATGAAGAAACACAGATGCTCTTAAAGAGATGAGCAAATGGTTTATCCACATAATTGCACAATTTCCAGAACTCCAGAAATATAGCTATGATGGTCTGCATATATGTTATCATGGTAATTAAAAAAAACTGACTGGAAAGAATGAGAAACATTTAGATTTTTTTCAAGATTGGTAAAACTTAAATGTAAACAGGAGGTTGGCAGAAGAAATAAATAGAAGGGTGACCCACATAGTACCATTAACACTGCTGGAATTAATTGATAACACTCAGGATTGAGTTGAATATTCCACCTGTCTCCCTGAATTACTTCTTTTGATTAATCATTAGAACGCTAAAGTTAAGAAAGGTAAGAAACTAAATACTAGTATATTAATAGATTTACTTTTAAAACATAGGAAAAGAAGCATCACTTAGGAATTTAGAGCCTCCCCTTCTCTGAGATGGAAAGGATGGTGGATGGAGGAAGGGAGGTGGAAGGGTGGGATTGGGAGAAGAGGAGGAGAGATGGGGCTGTAATCATGCTGCAAAGTGATTAAATAATTAATGAAAAAAGAAAATTAAGCATCTAATATACAGGCACATAATATCTTTTGGATTTGACAAAGAAAACTGTGCTCAGAAAGAAAAATGCATTTTGGTTTCCATATCTTGCACCCACTCCCACCCTGTGGAATGATTGCACATTTAACAATCTACTGTTAACAATTTAACAAGGGTTTCCTGGCTATCTATCTAACACTCAGTTGGGTTGGGTTATCATTCCTACAAAAACAAAGAAATCTCCTTCAAATTGTTACTGAAAGCAACACATTGACACACTTGTTTCAAGCTTTTCTGGAGAGTCCTGCTCTATTCTGTGATAATACTTTCTTAATGATCTAACTGCCACAAGTGTGGAATAACAGATTTGAGTCTAAGAAAAGTAATTTCTGCTCAATGGTACGGTTATTAAAACAAATAACAGCAACTGATGGGTACTGCGAATTGTCTCTAGTCACTGAAGAAAATAATGCCATCCTCAGGGAAAGGTTTTCATTTTCCTTTCTCGCCTCCCTTCCCACTTCCATTCTTATTGCTATGTATTTGTTGAGAACTCAAGAAAGTACACAATAAGACTACAAACAAGTGTTGGTAATTGGGCTATTAGGGGCTCCGTGGATAATCTGGATAATTCTCTTCATTGTCACAGAATGACTCTGCAGTCTGTAAAGTAGCTGAGACCAAGGCCAGTTCTTCCACAGATTTCGAGATGTTTCATTTTGAAAGGCAGCCAACTACTACCACTGCAATTGGCCCTAATTGCTTCTGTTGTTGGGGTCTCAAGAGAGGACAGAACTGAATCAGCTAGAAGACTTAAACTCTCTCTCATTAAGATTCTGGCCTCTGTGGGTCAAGGCTTATGTGGCTGTAGGGAAGGTCCCCACAAGAGAACTCCTTCCAACACGACCTGTCCTGTGGTAATGGTGATGCTACTCATGCTCATTTAATTTAACATTCCAACTAAAAAAATCAGAACTGATTAAATGAATGAATAAAAAAGAGGAGGAGGGTAATAGCATAAGCAAATGGCGGGAGGGCAGGTGTCTGTACAGTGAACTGAGAAAACTACCTGGTCACTGTTACTCGGGATTCTGTGAGCTTTTCTCAAACTTGAAAAGAGAACCGAGATTCCATTCTTCCTGTTCCTTTCCAAGTCCATTAGAGAGTACGCTCACTTCTTCTTTCTTCATTATGAACATGATACTAAGGAGAATACTTTCAATTCCATCTTAAAATTCAGTTTCAACAGTAGAACCACACATTTCTAGTTTGAGCCAACATAATGTACAATGATGTAAAAGAAAAAAGTGCACTTTCTAAATTTTGAAATTTATTTGTACTTGCAAAAAGGGTAAATGTATCACATTCCATGTACTATTATCTGATAGTTTAACTTTTATAGTGAAAGAACCAACACTGATCCATTTGTATCAACTCAGCTCTCCTGTTCTTTTTTTTCTGCTCCAAGATCCTATAAAGAGTTTCACAAACCATCTGTTTTTGAATTGTCAAGCTCATTTGACAGGAATCTTTAAAAATGTCCTTTAACTTGGGTTTTTCTGATGTGTTTGATGAAGATTATTTGGAAGGATCTTGAATTTGGGGTTGAAAGACCAGAAAGTTAATGCGATCCCATTACATCAAGAGCAAATAGCTACATACTCTTGCTGATGACTTTGATCTTATGGTTGAGAGAGGGGTGGCTAGCCTTCTGAATAATAAAGTTGCTGTTTTCTCAGCCCCCACACCGTGTCTTTTGAAATCATGTCATTATATGATATTATATGAAATCCAAGAAAGCAAGAACTCAAGGACCATTCATGGAGATAACCTAGAGCCCATGCATAGATGCGGCCCATGGCAGCTCAGTAACCAAGTGGGTTCCCTAGTAAGGGAACAGTGGCTGTCTCTGACATGAACTCAGTGGCTGGCTCTTTAATCACCTCCCTTGAGGGAAGGCAGCCTTACCAGGCCACAGTGGAAGGCAATTCAGACAATCCTAATTAGACCTAATAGGCTAGGGTCATATGGAAGGGCAGGAGGATCCCCCCCATCAGTGGATTTGAGGAGGGGCATGGGAGGAGAAATGGGAGGGAACTATAGCTGGGACACAAAGTGAATAAATTATAATAAATTTTAAAAAAGAACTCCTCTTATGTCTTCTTGTGAGAGGAATGTCCATGTAAATGATATGTAATTCTTCTTTGAGATTTGTGATCTGGTTCTAATATCAAACTCATTAATTTATCTTAACAATGAATTTATATCAGTATGATGTATAGATGTTTTATTCTTTTGGATTCGAGTCCAGGGTTTTTCTATTTATTTTGTTACGCAAATTTTTATAACTTTGAGTACTGAGAACCTTTTACTTAGATCATCTCTTATTTTTACCATCACTTCAAAAACTTTAACTGCTTTTAGTTTTGTTGTTCATTTTAGTTTTTGTTTCTTTTGTTTGCATTTTAGCCTCTGGTATTTCTTCATTTCCTGTAATGTGAGATGTTCCTGGCTCCTTTTGTGTACCTGAATCAAGGCAGTCATTTCTTTGGAGTGTCTCCATTTCTTTTAATAAAGAATATAAGTAGAAAACTACTAGGTTTGTATATTCACTGTTACTGGAGTAGTACTGTTCTGGAAACATTAGCTGACACAGTATATATATATATATATATATATATATATATATATGCATATAAATTAATCCTCATAAACATATCTATAAATATCTGCATCTCTATTTAACTCACTAATCCATCTGGAATCTTTCAACTATATATTTGCATGTATCATTCCCAAGCAGTGATAGCATTCACTTTGGCTATAACCTATCTTTGTTCAAATTTCTATTTCACTTATTTTGCACAATGGTTTCAGGAACAATTTTGGCAACTAGAATATGGAGCTGTGCATGGTCCTCCAAAGGTTAACCGGCTTCCAAAATTACTTATGCGAGTGCCTTGTTCCCCATCCACTTCAGTTAACATTTCTACACATTCTAATATAGATATATTTATATCTATTTATATATTCAGTTAATATTTCTACACATTCTAATATAAGTATAGAATCCGTAATAGTTTTTACTATGTACATACTAAAGTTCAATCGTTGGCGGTAAATTCCAACATTTGAAAAGTACATTTTGTTATTCACCCACTAGAGCACTATAATAAAAAATAATGTGAGCAGCTTAGAAAAATGCCACGTGCTTCACCTCTACATGATAGACATGGTCTTCTCAGGATGGCAGAACTCTGGCAACCACCAAACTGATTGTCATCTCCTTTGTTCAACTCAGCCTAATATCAAATATTATATATATGGAACTATCATTGTATTGTTTGAAAATACTAGACTTACCCTTTGAACTATTTTGACCTGGAGAAAAATGATAAACTAGTACTGGACTATACTCTTTCCCACAGAAAAATCATGTTCTTTGGAGATGTTCTTTGGGTCTTCTAAAATGACCTGAGGAGATCTACCTGAAAAGTGATTGTAATAGACCACATTCATAATGGAAGCTAAGACCTAGCCACTTCCTGCTAGCTTTCTCCCATGAAAAAAATGAACGAAGTTTAACCCAGATTCCTCAGGATTTCAGAGGGTCTGTTCACTCCATTTTTAACACAATGATTTACCACCTTTTCTCACATAGGTTGTGATCATCTATAAATTCTGCATGATCTATGTGCCTATTTTGAAGGCTTATAGTATGAGAATCGAGGAAATCACAAAGCATATTTCAAATCATCTGGAAGACCACAGTGCACTACCTCAACTTTGCTAATTCACCTCTATATGCAGATTATTGTCCTTCTTTTAGAGCATAAAGGTCATACAACATAAAGAGGTAATTTTGGGAAGTAGAAAGTTTACAGTGGGAGAAGAAGGACTCACAAGACAAGGTAATAGGAGTGAAAAGGTCTAAAGTGCATTATATACATATATGAAAGACAATTTTAAAATTACCTAGGACTGATAATATAAACGCTTCTCAAGTCAAGATGCGTATGTACTGTTGATGTTCTAATGTACAATTAGTTATTTAAATTTGCCTATAGAGACCCGACAATATATCCTTTTGGTTTTCAAGTAAACCATATCTTTAATTTTAAAGATATGGATCAAAGTAACTTTAGACAATTGTATTAATGTTGAAGATGATTTATAATTCATTTTGTCAGGAGTTTCATAGAAAGAAAACACTCTGAGATATAAGTGATAATTTAACTTTAATAAATTTATAAATATCTTCTAAAGCAGTTTCACTGCTTTCCCAGAAAAAAATAAACAAACAAACAAACAGTTTCTACCAGTGTCAGGAAAGAGTTGGAAGACTGAAGTTCACCTTGAAATTGACAGAGGAAGGATAGACTGAATGAAGGTAGTGTTGAATCACTAGTGATGCAAAGAGAAATAGAAGGACCACTAGCATAAAAACTAATCATAAGTTAGGCAAATCTCCATGTACTGTCCATTCCTGGTGAGTAAACAGTGGTGGAATCATAGGATTAAGCCTGGAGAGACCTCAAATGAAACAAGTAATGCTCTATCGATTACACTTTTCTCCTTGAGAACCCAAAGACGAAATCAAGTGGACTGAAAACTAAAAGCAACATGCCCCACAGGGCTCTGCAGCAGCCCAGGGCTTCAGGATTAACCATATGGGAAGAGACAGTGCTTGTTACAGACAAGGTATTTCAGAATGAGATGCTGCAGTAGTGGCTAAAATAGGGATGGGTCTCAGATTAAAACTATGTCCCTATTACTATGGAACCCACTTGGACACTGAACTACCATGGGCTAAATCTGTGCAGGGGTTCTAGGTTATCTCCATGCATGGTACTTGGTTGGAGTATGAGTCTCTGGAAGGACCCCTGTGTTCAAATTTTTTCTGGTTCTGTTGCTCTCTTTGTGGAGTTCCTGCTCTTTGACTACCTCCCCCTGAGGGGGCAGCAGCCTTACCAGGCCACAGAAGATGACAGTGCAGCCACTCCTGATGAGATTTGATAGACTAAGATCAGAAGGAAGGAGAGGGGGACCTCCCCTATCAGTGGACTTGGGGAGGGGCATGCGTGAAGAAGCTTGGGGGGAGAGAAGGTGGTATTAGGAGGGGAGGAGGGAAGGATTTATGGGGGGATACAAAGTGAATAAAGTGTAACTAATAGAAGTTAAAAAAACAAAACAAAACAAAACAAAACAAAAATTATGTCCCCAGATCCCAGGGAACACATATTCAGGAATTTGATTACCCCAAGTGAAAAGGACTCCCCTTCCCTGTTGAATTAAGCAAACAACAAAACAAAAACAGAACAAGCAAACAAAGACCTCATCATGGCTCTTCATGCTTCAGTCAGTTTGCTCTGTAGTCCTGAACCTTTAGTGTTCAGCAGTATTATCCTTTGCAGAATGCACACTTGTCTGACCTTTACTCTGTGAACCTTGATTCTATTCAAATCCAAGGCTGGATGCTCTAATTTGTTCTTCATTTCCTTTTGCCCTTGACCCCAGCACTTCACATTTACCTGAGTGACTTTTGCTGACAATCACTGCTTTGGTCAGTTCAAGAGGACTCTCTGACCCATGGCAAGTCCATGCTCTAGCATATTTCTATTCTGCTTCATTTTCTAGTTAATATTTTTCTTTTCCTACAATAACCTGCCTCATTATTCGGACATTCCAAGTAGTATTGAGAGCAGAAACTTCATGCTCAAGGCTGTAAGGGAAGCAGCGTAAAAGCCATAACCTGAAGCACTGAAAAAAAAATTAAAAATGGTAGAGAAAGCCCAGGTGCTGCAGAAAGCCACACAGAGATTGTGGCATGCGTATGCATGTCTATTATGCTATTATGCTAAATGCACGGAAAGTTAAGAAAGGGGTGCATTTTAACATAACCAGGCAATGGTTCTTTTCTACTGCCTAATTTACAAAAGTATTGAAACACTGTCATAAAACTTTATTTTCTATTGTTTATTATTGAGGATCACCACTGCGAAGCTCAAAATATTACTTAAGAAGGAAGATAGCTCCTTTTCTAAAAATCTGACAAGAGAATTCATCAGTAAACTAGAACTTTAAAATTAATTAATGCAGTGGTTTAAATAATTATGATAGTAAGGTAATACTCTTAATGGTAAAATGATGAGATATAAGACATACATTGAATTGTAGAATGCTCTGCATGTGGTAGATGAGATAGACAGTCCTATTTCACTAAAGATACACTATGACCTGGGTCTGAGGTGGACGTGATGTGTTCTTTTTAATTTATTTTTCGGAGTATGATAGCATCTCTTTAGATGGGAGATACGATTAAATCACAGGAGAGTCTGTTCCCTGTGACTTCAAGGTTAATAAGAGGAAAGTTTGGCAAAGACAGGTCCAGAAGACAGGTAGGTGAAAAAAAAAAAAAGAAAAAAAAAGAAAAAGAAGAAAAACAAAAACCTTTAAACTACAGGTTGAAGGGCTGGAGTGTTATCTATGTGACATTTCACCACTGATGTCCCTGATTAATTACCAACAATCCAAAAGAATATCATTACAAGAGAATGAGTAACCCTTGACAGCTAAAAGGAACATAGCACCATTAAATCTTTGGGATGTACAATCGTTCAAATTTCCTCAGATGGAAATAAGATCTCTCAAGTGCGTAAATCAGAAAGAAATCACATTAAACCATTTGCATCAACATGATTTCAAAAACATTCATTACAATAGAAGTACTTACCACCTCAGTGGTAACGTGTTTACAAAGAATGTGTTCAAAAAATTGATCAGTTATTTATTTCAAGATTGCTCGAAATAACACGCAATTAGGAAAGGGCCTGTGTGTTGATCAGTAAAGACATTATTAAGTAAAATATGGTATATTCATGCCGCAGCACTGGAAAAATTGCACTTGTCAATTGTGATGCTCATGTAGTACATGCACAATGTCAGACTCAGACTCACTCCTGAACGTTTCACATACCCTAGAACATCACCATACACAAAATAAGGGGAAATTATTAAGGGCGAAGAATTTGGTGAATACAAAAAGCTAAGCATTAAAAAAAAAAGAAAGAAAGAAAGAAAAAGAAAGAAAGCTAAGCATTTGTTCAAGGTCATAGAGAGAGTAAACAGACCCAGAAATCTGGCTTCACAGTCCATTTGGTCATCCATGCACTTGATTCCTGCTAGTCTATCTCAAGCTTCAGAATAATTTAAGACACAATAATTTCAAATTGAATAACACTAAGAAGCAGAACAGTAGCACATCCACATTTAAATAAGTTATCTCTGTATGTACTAGACACAAACATATATATATATGTGTGTGTGTGTTTATAAATGAATATATACATATATATATACACAGGTATATATAAATGTTGATATATATGCATAGTGCATACATCTATGTTAAATGTACACATGAAATAATATAAGAGAGAGCCTGCAAGAGAGTGAATACAGAGAAATTTAATTATATTTAACAATCTATTTCTTTAATTAACAACATCAGAACAACTCTTCCATGTATCTAAAAACTAAGTAAAACAAGCTAATTTTATGCCTGGACTCCTCTCCTCATAACAGAAGACAGTGACAAAGCAACTGAAGTACTTTAGGTCCTGTCCTCTTCCCTTCAGGCCTTTTCTCAAATCACTGACCCTTGCTACACAAGTCAGAAACCCTTTCTCAAATACACATGGTATTTTCTCTATCTAGGCTCCTGTTCAGTTTCTGCTGTTCATCAAAACTGTTCTTTCTTTCCGCACTTACTGATGCTTTGAAGAAATCCAATCCCTGATCGAAGGTACTTCCCGAATGTGATCACAGCCGAAAAGTTTTCTCAGGACTCGCAGAGTTCTGCTCTCAAACTCCCAAGGCATTTTGGCCAGATATGGAGCTGAGAACCTGCCTGCCATTTTTGCACACGTTTTTCCCTAATGTTGCAGTGTCACATCCTTGAGGAACATCTGTATGTCTATTTTTTTTTTTACTTTACTTTTCTCTTTTTGATATTGATATGATGCCTACAACACCAATGAGACTCCTCTTGATGTGTTTTTTTTTTTTTTTATAAAAGTTGTTTACATAACTACTATGTGTGAGCTCAGTATATATAATGTAAAGGAATAATATTTCTACTTAAGGTCCACTATGCTACTTTAGTCACCACTGTGACAAAATGCCTGATATAAAAGACTTGAGGGGAGGAATTACTTGCTACAGGTCTAAGTTCACTGGTTTCTATAGTCTATTCCATTAGGGCTTGGCCACATGTGCTGGGCAGAACATTATCTTGACAATAGTTCATGGCAGACAAGGTCCTGTACCTTATGATGGACAGAGAGCAGATGGTAATGGCAATACTGAAACCTGGTGTACTTCAAGACTGTGACCAAATAAACCTACTTCCTCCAATTAGACCGTACCTCCTAACATTTCCAGAACTGCCCAAAACAGTGCCACCAGTTGTGAATCAATTTTTCAACACATGAGCCCATGGGAAACCTTTTACATTCACACTAAAAGGCCTCCCAAATATGGTTTATGCTTATGAAGTGAAATGTTTCATAACTAATTGTATAACTTCTCACTCGGCAATTGTTGAGTCTCTTTCTAATAATAATAATAAAAAAGTAGAAAGCTATTTCCTCTGATTCAAATTATCAGCTTCAAATCTGATTCTGTTTCCTTCCTGGTCCTTAGTACTGGTTACTCCCCAAGACTCTGTTGGGACATTGCAGGTGTGTAAAAGGAAGGAAAGGAGAGCTTGCACCCTTGCTCACCCATTTCCCCTTTTATCTCTTTCTTATCTGGATGCAGGATGATTATGTGCCTCTTTTTCATGAAAGTGTAATTCTGTTAATGATGCTTATCATTTTAATTTACCGTAATACTGACTGTCAATTCACCATAGTACAGTGAATGATGCAAAGCTCGTATTTGCACTGAATACTTGTATTTACTACTTGGATAATCCTATGCTGTCAGTCCATTCTCAAAGGCTAGCAACCAGACCTAATCCATACACGGTCTCCATCACCTTTAGTTCCTGCTACTGGGGGCTTGGATAGCCTCTCTCACCAGGGCTTTAGCTAGTATGCCCCAAATCATCCCCAAAGGCTCCCCAGTGTCCTTAAGATAGGCAATGAAGTTGTAAATGATTGTTATACTATTCTCATACCCATTTTCTGTTAGGAAAAAAAAAAAAAAAGCAAAAGACATAGTTTGGGTGGTTTATAGAACAAGCAGTTATTTCTCACAATTCCGAAGGCATGGAAACCCGTGATTAAAGTGCTAGCAGATTTGACATGGTGAGGTTCCCATTCCAGCCCGTAGAGGATGGCCCACTCACCGTGTTATTGCACGAACACATGGATGAGGAGGCATTCTTTCTTATCAGGACGCTAATCAATGAGGGCTGTAACTCAGCCCTCGCTTTCTAATACCATCACCTTGTGGACAGTGGATTGATATCTGAATTCGGGAGCAGGAGACACACCTCAGTCTATGGTACACACCAAACGGTGGAAAGGCATGGCTACTTATGACTACTTTATTGTAACCCCCGACTCACTACCCCCTTTGGAGGTTTGCAAAAATGACAACAAATGGAGAATGAATGAATGGATATGCGTTCTCTAAAGGGAAGAGCTTCTTTTCTGCGTTCCTTATTGCTTTGCTCATCGTGTCCCCCACTCCTTAGATCGAAGCTTCAACCTGGTAGGGAATCATCTATTGCCTTAGCGGCTGCTTCACTCAACACTCTTCCCCAATAGTGTCCACACACAATTTGAGATCCCTACTGATTTGTTTTTCCCTTCAGTTTCAACTCCGCAGAAATATCAATATGCTCATCTTAAAAGGTACAAGCCTCCACAGGAGCAAACAAGCCCCTCACTCCCAAATATTGGCAAACGAGCTAAAATCACAATCACCGTGAATCCGGGGTGGGGGGAGGGGTGGACCTAGTATTTCTGAAACACATTCCTCCTTTCCCTTGTTTACCTGAATCTGAAAGGACACGCGAGAGACGGAGGGAAGACAGCATGCTTGCATTCACGCCTTTTAATAAAAGCGTCTTCAGCTCTGAGAGGAGCAGTGGGGTGCTGTAGGATCCACTGATCCGTTTGGGTTCATTTACTCACTAGCCTCACCTTCTGCGTTTGACAGAGCAAGGGACCCCGTTGGAGGCTGTTGGAGGGAAGCGTGAGGTACCCTTACGCAGCTCCTCTATGTATTGGAAATGTTTTGCACAACCCTATAATAAACATTTCACCTCCGAGAGGGAGAGTCGTATCCACAGACGCAGCGTGAGAAGAAGTAAAATCCTTGTCCATCTGCCTGATGCCATGGGCTATGTAGGCTAGGCCCCAGTCCTACCAAACAGTGTTTCCCTCGGGATTCCTAATTCCGGAACAGGATCCCTAATTCTATAAAGACCACAGCCAGTTAGAGAAACTGTGAATTACAAAATTTGCAGTCATGCAGTCATATTGCTGGAACTATACTTTTTTGAGGAGGGACCCTGGAGCTACAGAATTCTTTATGCTAAAAGCATTCCCTGTTGAGTCCAATGATCAATTGAAGTCCACTAATTTAACATTTAACTATCCGTATCAAAAATTAATAAGCATACCTAAATATTCTCAAGATCCTTTTGATGAAGCTTTATAGTTTTTTTCTTTTAGTCCCCCCACCCCCACCCCCCAAATATAAACACAGCCTTTTTCAAAGCGTAGTTAAATTTATTTAGGATAAGTTTACCAAATTGTATAAATGCACTCCCTGCTATGCAACAGCCACCGTTTTCTATTCATCTCTCCCCCATGCCCTAGCTTCTGTGGCTGTCCTGTGGATATGGCATGTAGGGTCTGGCCACTGGGCTGTGTTTACCTTATCTGAGCTCTTTGTATTTTTTGTAGAGGTCAGCATGTAGAATTGAAATCGTTTTAATCTGCTCTTGCACAGCGCCCTATTTTATCCCTCTGATCATTTTATCTGCCCTTCTTCAGACCTTTCCTGGCTCCATTTCCTCCCTTTTAAGGTTCATCAACCAGAACCACATGGAGTGCAGATGAACTAAGGTTTTGTACAAAGGCATTGCCCTTGGAGTTCCTGGGAGAGGCGATGTAGTTATCCTAAAAAAGGCAAATCCTAGGGCTTGCAGCTTCAAATAGTATGAGAAATGAAAAGAGAGGGGCGCTAGGGACGAATAATAACTATTCCTCATTTCCGTGCCAGTTTGCCTATCCTTTCATCCTTTCTAGCATCTTAAGAGAAAAAAAAAAAAAAAAAAGAATTGATGACAAGACATTGAAGAGCTGCAAGGATTTGGGGGCAGCAGGGAGGTTCATTAATATCTACTGGTCCATACAGCAGCAGGCAGCCTTCCAGACAGAATTGTCTCCATCTTCACACACCCCTCTTGTAAATCCAGTACTTATAATTTTTCATTTCTGCCTTTGGCTTCCTGCATGTTCTCTACATGATCTATTTGTTGTGTAATTATGCTTCCAAATCCCAATCAGTTCCCAAACCTTGCCCTTTCAATCCTGTTCTACTCTCTAAAGCAAAGCACAAATTTGTAAGAGAAATTTTGCTGAGTCATCATCCCTGGAGCTAGTGATTTGATTATCGCATTAAAGCAATTTTTTTCTGAGTGTGAATGAGGCTTAACCCTTCCAGGGGTTTTATGAATTTTAAAAGATGTTTGCCAAACCTAAATAAATTAAGGATGTTCAGCACACTATTGATGTGCATTGGAATATGAGTGAGTCATTACAGACATGCTGATTCTGGTTTTTTGTTTTTTGTTTTTTCTTTTTTTTTGAGATATAGCAGATGTGTGTGTGTGAGAGTGTTTGTGTGTGCGTGTGATAATTGATGCCTGGGTTCAAGTAAGTGGTACACAAAAAAAGTGCTTCATTGTTTCTTCCTTAAACAAAAGACTTATGCCTGCACAGGAGTTATATCACATGGAGAAAAGACAGTGAATGTTTTCAGGAGACACCCAAGTAAAGTAACCTTAATTTTCTTTTCAAAATATCATGACTGTGAAAGATTATCTATACATCCATGTTTTAAATTTCTACCCCCCTCTAATAACTTTGCTTTTCCAGATATATTACTTTCCTATATATTGTTGTAGGCTCATAATATCTTCTGGAATCTCATCAATTTTATCTTTTGCATGTCTCTTAGTATATCTTTCTCTGCACATTTCAATGACAGGTGCATACCTGAATTTCAGTCTTAGTGAATCCTGGCAATCGAAAGACCCAAATAATCACCATTTACTTTTGTCATTGAAATAGTAATGGATCTCTGTTATGCTTTAGCCTACTGTCCAGTAATCATTTTTCCCGACAGAAGATAAGCCTAAACTACCTAGGAGAGAGCACTTGTATACACTATAAACCCAGGGAGCTTGGTTGAGTCACACCTATCCACAGTTGGAGAGAGGGAAGTTTCTGAGTGATTTAAGTAGAGAAAACAGTATCCCATGCCTCTGTCCTAGCAATTCAGTGTTTGGACAGGGTAGTCCAATCTGAGATTGTCTTGTTACTGATAATAAAGAGGTCATTCTTTGACTCTTATAGATAGCATTGTTCTGAGCAGCTGTGCTCTATCACTTGCCTCAAATAGGATACAAAAGGGCAGGTCTGCTACGCCTAGTGCATCAGCTTCTACTATAATCTACCACAATTTTACTAATTGATAGAACATTTTTTCTGGATATCTTCTCTGAATTTTTGGCTGAATTTTTCAAGTCTTCTGTTTCTGTTTGTTTTTTTTTTTTTTATAAACTTTATAAAAGTCATCAAAATTCCTTTCACTTTGTAATCATTCAAATAGTTGAACATAGTCTAGCTAATTCATTTTAGATTTCCTAGTTGTCAATTCTGAGGAATGAACATATTTTATTACTCCAGATTTTTAGGATATGATGTTCCATTCCTTTGGATGATGCACCTTGTGACAATTTCTCTCATATATGGTTCCTACTTTGAACTATCAAATGACATTTTGGGCATATGACTGTGGCAACTCTCTCTCACCTATGCTAAAACCCTATTATTGCTTGTTCAGCCCAAATTAAAAATGATTTTTCTTAGCAAATGTATTGTTCTGTGGTAAATGTTATGCTGCAAATAGTCCACTACAAATTCTATGGAAATGTTAGTCACTTCAAATACATTTTGTTTATAAAATATCATATGTTTGAAAAATTAGAAGATAAAGAAATTATAACCTAGGGTAGCCATTGATATCCATAGATGTTTCCTTACCAATGTTTGTCTATGTACATATCTATGTGCTTATAAATTTTATTCATATATTCTTTATATTAACATTTTCTTGTTTTTTTTTTTTTTTTTTTTTTTTTTTCTTTCCGTTGATACAGTCTCACCTAACTCAGGCTGAGCTCCAACTCAGTATGTGGTTGAGGCTGACCTGGTTATGAAATAAATAATAAAAATTATAGTTCTGTCATTAAGTATTTTTCTATCATTTTCTTACACTAAATCTTTCAGAAATCACCGAATTTAAAGGTTATGAAGACTTGATGTCTTCGATTTTGAAGTCTCAATTTCTCTCTATATCAAATGCATAATTATATCAACCACATTGTCAACAGCAATATGTTTCATGTAAGTTTTTAAAAGTCTGTATTCAGGATATTCATCTTTATCATGCTGCTTTGAGCCCAGGAAAGTATCCTGTCAAAAATAAGTCTTTTTATATAATAATGTATTATTTATGTTTACCTCCTGTCACATTGCCATACATAAATGATAATTTGCCTCTGTGATACAGTCAATAACAAAGACTAGGACCATGCTTTAAGATTAGACATGTTGAATTTATTTTCTGGGTACTTTGTAAGTTAGTAATATTTGTATTCAATGGGTATTTCTGTACCTCCCTTATTATCTTTGAATCAATTTTTAAATTTTATCCAGTAGATTTAATGAACTGAAAAGAAAATCAGATTTGTCTGTCATATCTCCAGAAATTTTTACCTGTACATTAAAATTAAGCCCAAAGTTGCAATCCCTCATAAAGTCTTCGACCTCCAGAAGGTTGAAACTATCAGCAAAGTAAAGCAGGCCAATACTTTATCAGAGTCTGTTTTTAGGGGATATTTCATTGTGAATGCTCTTCTCCAGATCATTTATAAAAGTGTCAAAACTGGCTCCAAGAGTAATTTCTGAACCTTAATGAATAACGTTTCTTTACATATACATTATGTTTGCATTCCCATCTCTTTGATTCTTCTAATAAAGCCTTCTCTTATGAACTATTTCTTCTACCTTTGTATCAGTTCACTCCCAATAATAGTCATTAATGAAAGAGATCATAATGGCTTCTGGAGAGATGGTTAGCAGTTAAGACTATATACCACTCTTGTAGAAGAGCCCAGCTTTGCTCCCAAGACCATCGGGGGGTGGTTCAAAACCATATGTAAATCCATCTTTAGATGATGTAATACCTATGGCCTCTGTGGTCATCTTCTTCAACAAGCACATTTCCATGTATAGGCATTCATACATACACACAATTTATAATAAAAATGAATATTTAAATACAAATCTCAACAAATTTTGATCTAATAGTTCTGAAGAATACTGGCTCTTAAGAACTAATATGATTGAGACAGGAATACTGGAGCATATTCAGGTTGGAGTATGTTTATAACAGTTTTTGGGTTTAGTACCCTTAGTCTCTATTCCTCTGTTAACCAAGCAGGCTTATGTCTACAATTGAACCTTAACCAGTAGAAATGCATATTAATTGAAAGTACTGAAGCATGTGTGTGTATGTCATATTAAGGCACTGTATAGTATTAACAAAAATAGTCATTAACAAAAATAACTATTTTAAGTTTGTACATGTTAACTTTTAAAAATATTCGTGATATTAAGTTTATGATTCTCTATTAGGCATGGTACCAATACTGAGGACCCAAAGTTTGCTATGTCCCAAGGATTAAGTGGCATGCCCACATTCCTATTCTTAATTCATAATTCCCTAACTCAGTGATTATTGATCATAAATGATTGCAAGGTATATGGCTGCAAGTAATCTCTACTTATCACAAAATATTAAATCTTGTAAATTTAAGCTATAAATAAAACTTAGAGTGGTTCAAAGTTATGTCTTTAATTATGTCATCATCACTCAGTGGGATTTCATGCTTTCTTTGCAGTGATAGCAAATGGAGGCAGAGGTGTAGCAAGCATGAAATTAATTATTAATGCCCAGCATCCATCCCTTCTGAAAGGCCCATGGGGAGCAACTCATACTGACTCCATTTCAATAATGGTGTCAAGTATGAATGATGGCAGGGCCTTATTTTCCTGTGAATGTTGTGATATTTTGTCAAAATCCGGGTATGCCCATGGGTATGTGTTCAACATATGAATGTCATCTGTCATGTGTCACAGCAGAAGTAAGAGCCAGAGTTTCTGGGTATTTCTAGGCTACAACTATAGATGAGTTATAATGTAATTTATGTACTTCTTCTTAAAAGATTTTCATCTCCTCATTGAACACACTGATGTGTGGGGTTATCTAATCCTCCAAGGGCAAGAAATTTCATTATTTTGAGATTTGAACCCATATAACTTGACTTACTTTGTTTCCATAAGGGTGATCCTGTAGCCACCCCTAAGCTACTTAGATCCTCTTTAATTAAGGTCATTAAAACAGAGGAAATACTTTGTGTAAAGTGAATCTTTGGTAGTGTAAAGCCTGGAATGACTGATATGCAATAGTTACATTGAACAGGAGCAAACAGACAAAAGGAAATGAAATACATGAAGACCTAGAGATGGAGAAGCAAATGTCAACCTCAGTTTTCAGTGACCTATTGAAGTGAAAATATTTAAATCATTGAAATGCCACAGAGAGTCTTGTGGGATTCTTCTTATTTGTTGAAATAGCTGGTTATATTCCTGGGTAGTATTTCTAGGATTGCAATTATAGTTGTTAATATAAATGCCCAAAAACGAGTATGGTTAATTTATTATCTGGAGGTTGTTTGTGGAACTATATTGCATCATCTACTTGCTGTAGGACAAGGAGCCCACTAATTTGACAAAGCCATGGAATTATGTATGAAATGTAAATGAGATTTTCTGTATTCATGAAGCCTAAGTCTCTTCAGAAGTGTGTCAATACCCATATAACCCCAACTGTAATGAGCTTCGAACTCTTATTTCTGCTTTGATGTAAGGAACCTGATAGTGAAGCAAACACTACAGACTGAAAATCCAGGTGACCAAGTCTAAAGCAATCAATTCACTTGAGAGCCATTGATTGAGAAAGAGAATCCACAAGCTGATGTCTCTGAGCTATGATGCATTTGCAGCATGCAAGACTGAGGTGTGAAAACAGGGTACCAGCAGAGAAATCCAAGAAGCCTGTTTGTGTTGCTCCTCGGTTATCATACTTGGCTCTAACCCTGAAGAAATTATGTTTAGTTTCTCCTCAAGTGTGAAAGCAGTGTGAATTCTTCTACCACCCCCACTCCCTCTTGGACCAAACATAGGAGAAAATTCCTAGATTAATCTAAATAAAACAATTCTGAGTGACATTCTTAGGGCAACAACTATCTCAGAGACTCTTCTAAAGCAACATGAAGTAAAAATGATGAACGAAAAAATGAAAATGTAAAGATGTCATTATAGATGACATCAGTAGACAGAACAAGGGGACACTTCCTCATAGCCAGATTCAACTCATCCTTAAAATATATGAAGTCTGGGTAACTGGGGAAGCCAAGATATATGTTTTTCTATGATTAATTACATGGATTCTGACCACAAACCAATAACTATTCTGGACGTGTTCAGGACAGGGAGGGCAGTGAGCAAAAACAACATCCTGAAAAGTCTAGGCAAAGTATGAGCCTCATAGATACATTGTACTGTGGCCATTTCAGACTGAATGAGAAGGAATCAGCACTTCAGATGTCCATTGTGTATTATGCTTTGCTTATTGGATTCAATTATGCTTGAATTCATAGTACAATAAGCTATTTTGAAAACCCATTGCCCAGTGTCCATTAGTCTCTGATAGATTCTAATTGAAGATCTCTACCAGGTATTATTATAGTATTGTGATAAATGACTGAACTTTGGGAAATCTGAATGGCACTAGTAGAAAACGTTCTGACACATCCAAGGACTGTAAGTGGAACAGTCTTAAACACTCCTTACATAGATAACACAGTGTGTCTCTATCATTCCTATGGCTGGGATGATTAGACATTTTCTTTTTTTATTTCTCATTTTAAGTGTTTTTTTAATAATTTTTATTTTTACATTAATCACAGGTTATTTATTTTGTATCCCAGCCGTAGCCCCCCTCCTTCATTCCCTCTCAATCTCACCCTCCCTTCCTCATATCCTCCCTGTCCCTTTCCAAGTCCACTGATAGAGGAGGTCCTCCTCCCCTTCCATCTGACCCGAGCTTATCAGGTATCTTTAGGACTGGCTGCAATGTCCTCCTCTTTGACCTAGCAAGGTTGCTTCTCCCTCGGCCGGGGGGGGGGGGTTGCTGTCAAATAGCCAGCCATTGAGTTCATGTCAGAAATAGTGAAGTATCCCAGGAGTAGAAAGATACACACAGTATATACTCACTTATATAGACCTATAAGATAGGATAAACATATTAAAATCTGTACACCTAAAGAAGATAAACAAGAGAGAGGGCCGGGAGTAAGATGATCAATCCTCACTTAGAAAGACAAAGGGTACGGGCATTGGAAATAAGAGAAAACAAGTAACAGGACAAGAGCCTACCACAGAGGACCTCTGAAAGACTCTACCTAGCAGTGTATCAAAGCAGATACTGAGTCTCATAACCAAACCTTCAGCAGAGTGCAGGGAATCATATGAAAGAAGGAGTTAGCATGACCTGGAGAGGACAGGAGCTCTACAAGGACCAAATATATCAGGGCACAGGGGTCTTCTATGAGACTGTTTCTCCAACCAAGGACCATGTATAGATATAACCTAGAACCCCTGGTCAGATGTAGCCCATGGTAGACATTTTCTTACGTCCTTTCACTGCTTTGTTTAAGGACAAAAAGCTTTTGTTTTATAAGAGTAATTATTACTTTGCTTGTAAAAATCAAAAATAAAACTGTCTGATAAATATGATCTCATGACATTTTGATATTCATTTAGCAAATCAGATTCTACAACCATGATATATAGTAAACAAGAATAAATATTAAAAATTGAAATATTACAAAGTTTCAGGACCCTGTTGTATCTTTAATTGTGTGTACCAGTGATTAATCTGACTTTTGCAATCATTTTTCAAAGTAGAAAGGAAATTTGGTAGGAAATATAATACAAGTGTGTTGGCTTGAATGAGGATGGCGTGCACAGGTTCATATGTTTGAATATTTAGTCCCCAGTTAGTGAAACTGTTTCTGAAAGATTAAGACCTGTGGCCTTGCTGGCGGAAGTACATCAATCACTAGGGGCAAAAGTTGAGGTTTCCAAGGCCTCCTACCATTTTAAGTTAGCTCTCTGTGTTTCCTGTTTGTGGATCAAGATGTGAGCTCTCAGTGTCCCTGCCACATTGCTTTTCCTCTGCCATCATGGATTCTGAAGCTCTGAACCCAAAAGCCCCATATTCATTTTTATATTTCTTTGGTCATAGTGTCTTGTCAGGACAACAGAAAATTAACAAGAAAACCAATATGCAGTCAATTAAGTTTTAGCATTTAAGTAGTACATTTTCATTTAAATTATTCACTTAATTCTCTGAATAGAAGTTGGAGATCTAAGCATTTCTACAGATAGTTTGGCATTTGCTCAAATATCAGTCTATACTGAAACATCTGAAGACTCCAGACACAAGCTTTCCCTTACCACACCGATGCTTCTTATAACATGGTATTATAAGACTCCTCTCTATAATACTACTTTACACTCACAATATTTCATCATTTTATTTTACCTGTCCCCCTCTATAGCTTCTGCTCCTCTGTTCTAAGGGACAATCAAAAAGTCAGCACACTCTATAGTATATTAAGCTTTGTCTTTAAGACAATTGGGGGACAGACTAGGGAAAGGGGTAGGGTAAAAAGAGCTAGAAGGTTCACGACAAGGTTCTGCTGAGTAGGTTCATGATGTTAAGAAACTCATCAAATGGGAAATAAAAAAGTGACACATTTCAGTATAGCCAAAGACTGAATGAACCTCTTACCACTGTAATGATTTTCCCTTTTGAACAACTTGGTTCATGCCTATCCTCTTTACCTTCTCTTTCTGCTCCCCCAACTCTTCTTTCTCTGATAATTTGTCAGAATCATACAAGACTTTTAGGTTGTCATTGATTGGTTGATTTAAGTCATTGTTTCATCTGTTTTCTCCCTCTTTTTTTTTGCTCATGTTATGATGGCAGAACTTAAAAAGAGGTTCTGCAGTCAATGGCAGAGGACAACTGTTTCTGGTTTTTCAACAGTCAAGAAAACCTTATTTTTTAGAACATGCTAAAATAAATTCATAATATTGCACATATTCAAACACACATATACACAACATGCAATCCAAGAGCACTTTGTAAAAGTACAGGTTCCTAAATAGAGCTGACTCATTTTTTCTCACCCTCATTATTAGATATTCTCAGAATGACTGGAATCTGGTGATATTTTGCCTGAGGTAAGAAGCCCAACCTACATCTTTATATCTTTGTCCTTTCCAGAGCACAGTTTGGTAAATTATTGCTAAGTGTCAGAAACTAAGGTGGGGTCCTGCTGGAGACTCTCAGATGCTGTGTCTGGAGACTTACTCATAGGAGAACTGTCTGCTCTGAGCCACACTTGTGTAGCCTTGAGAGACCAACCAGCAAGAAGAGCTAGGCTTGGCTTATTCTTTCCACTTATCTGTGAGTTATAAATAAGCTCTACTTAATGTGTTGTACAAAACCTTTGCATAATTATGCAATTTCTAAAATATTTCCAAAGCATTTTAGAAACATTGAAAGTGATTCAGAATATCATTGGTTATATCGCATGGAGGAGAAAAATATGTTATTATTGGTCAATATCAAGAAAAAAATTGTTTATGAGAATCACATCTTATTGGGGGAATTTAATTACTTCTAGCACTGAAAAAAATAATGTCACAACACTAGAAATGACAGAATAGGTCTTGTCTGACACTATCAGGAACTTGATCTACATAAAATTTCTATAATGTAAAATTTAAAATCCTCTCACATTATGCTTTGGATAATATGTCTAACTTTAAAAAAATATATAACTTAAATATTGAACCTTCTTAAAGGAAGGATTTCCGGAGGCTGCAAAACTGGAAAACTGCAAGCTTCATCAGAAAGAATGTGTATCAATGTTAATTAAGCATTCATTAGAAAGGAAGGCAAAGTGAGCCATGGGAGAATCAGAGAGTAAGATATCACTGCTGGTAATTTAGAAAGTCAGAATAACCTATCTTGATTAGAGGCTCAACATCAGACTTCTCAGGGAAAATGCAGAGAAGCCAAGGAGCAGAGGGCATTCCTCTTGCTGTTTCTAGTTTTTATTGTGGATGTAAAGAAGAGTTGTGTTAAAAAACTGAGCGGTATTTAAAAAAAAGAAAAGTCAGTATAGATGAGAAAAGGAACTACAATGTGAATGTGAGGCCTGCTTGTAAGCGCTGAATAAGAAGGCTATTAAACAAATAAAAAAAGCTAATTAAAGCAATTAACCCAGCATCAGACAAAGCAGCTGGTAGAGATTTTCCAAGGAAAACCAGAAGTTGCTTAGATGTCCCTCTGTAGGTGGTTCAGTCCAGGGTATCATAGCTTTCATCAAAAGATAAGAGTAAATTGTAATTTAGGACTGGGAAGGAATCCAAGGTTTTGATTAAGTTAAGTGATAATTGATAATTGCTGAGGAGAAATCAAAATTGTCTGAAATAATGTGTGCTGAGAATGCTTTGTAAACGGAAAGGGAAAGTGGGTACTTTGCTTTTTCAATACATCTCCTTGGAATGTTATGCCTGAGGTTTTCCACTTACTTCTATAATAGTTTACATATCGATTCATGCCTCTGTTTCTGACGACACTCCCGGCATGGCATCGGTGTGGACCTCGGAGGACCATGTGCCCTGGTGTGAGCTGGATCTCTCTTTCCACCCTATGTGTCCCAAGTCGCAGACAGGTGTTCAGGCTGGACAGCAAGCCTCTTCCACACTGTCTTACTTTGATGACCCAAAGTTTCGTTTGTTTTTTTTTTTTTTAAATAGTTTCCAGAATAAGGGACTTCCATTTGGGTTTTTCATAAATGGTTCATTTTTGGTTGCTTTTTCCCATCTCTGATCTCCTCTCATGTCTGTGACTCCCCTCCTGTTGCATGTTTTCACCCTATTTACCTTCTTATTCCCCATTCTATTTTGCTCTAATATCTTCCTCATTCCTGTATCGTTTTTGCTAATCACATAGGCCCCCTTCTACTTTGCTAGACTCTATCATGTTTTTCTCCCGCCTGGATACACATATTTAGCAGTTAAGGACCAGAATCCTGTAAAGAGGCAACATGAGGCATTTGTGTCTGGGCCTGGCTATTACATTTAAAAATTATGATTTCCAGTACCACATATTTTCCAACAAACTTCATTTTTCTTGACAGCTGGGTAAAGTTCCATTGTATGTGTGCATTATATTTTCATTCTTTGGAATATTTTTTCATTGAAAATTTTATACATATATACAATAAAATATGATTAGACCTACCTTTATTTTCTTTCTCATGCATCTCCCATGTACCCTCTACAGTATTCTCTACAACTGAATCTATTTTATTTTATTTCATTTTTTAAAAATTCACTAAAAAGAGTTAGTGTTGTTTATATGTATATGGGTGCGGGATTTCCTAATGGTACTTGGGAAAGCGACAAGCAATGATATCCTCAAAAACTGGTGATTTCCCCATCCTGGGCAGTTATGGACTACCAATAGCTCCTCAGTGGAGGAGATGGTATGTAGAGACATATTTTGGTTGACATATTTTGGTTGGCTAGATTTTGTGAAGGTTTTATGCAGAAAACCACAGAAATTCACATGAATTCCTTGAATTTGTGATTGCATGAGCCATGTCATGTAGAGAAAATAAGCTTTCTTCCCTCCTTCCCTCTTTTACTACATTCTCCGAGAGTTGGCGGGCTGTGGTCCATATAGAAACCCCACAAATAGATAAGCACTCACACACTTATTCTGAACACCTTGGTAAGTTACGCACCTCTCTATTCACTGCTGATGACCGGAAATATGTTTCTCTGACCAAGGTTATGCAGAGACCATGTCTGTATCTATAAATATATACACTGAGAAAACAATGTTTTAGCATGGGCATTCATCAAAATCACAATTGCAGGGTCTACATTGGGGCCTGTGATCCCTCAGCCACAGGCTTCTGAACATAACCATAAAGGCAGGAATGAAATTTGCTCTTGCCAAACAGATCTCAAATCCAATCAGGAAGCAGTTAATGACCCCATAACAGTTATGCCACTATTGCACCAGAAGGCACAGCTTGCTTAGCACGTTGGTATCACATTGTACAGAGTCCAAGACTAGCAAACACTGAAAGACTGAGAACTGTGCTCATGTATTGTGAAAATAATCAAATGACCAAGATCACTATACAGATTTCCTTCAATCTCAATCAAGATCCCAACACAATTCTTCACATACTTAGTAGGAACAATCCAAAATTTTGTATGGAGACAAAAAAAAAATGACTAAGGCTAGACTGCACGACAGTTAAATTTTCCATCCATTTCCTGGTGGACAACTATGCTGATTCTAAGAGGTGATGTCCTAATTGATTTTAAGTATGGAACTTGAACTTTCAGAGAGTGACAGGTATATTTTCCAAGAGCAAGGCAATTAAACATCAGGATGTCTGTGTGTATCCTAAAGTTTATGTCAGCTAAGGTGGAACCTTTAGTAGCTGAGGTTGGCCCCAGCCCAACATGTTTGTAGTCTGCTATTGCCAACTCATAGTGATGGGTCCTCAGAGATATATTACTTTTGAAAAGTTTTCTTGTCAGTCTGCTTGAAAAACACATCTCTTCTTTGGGGATATAATTGATCCTGCTCTTGAGTCTTGTTCTTCTAAACTGTCATGTGTAGATCATGCTGCTTCATTTTCTTCTCCAAAGACTCTTATTTGAACAACCATACTGACCCCCAATGTCTACTTCTGTTCACATATTTCCTGATCCCTATTTTACATTGTTTAGAATCATGTTGTTATAATTAATATGTTTTCTCCTAAAATCATTTATCATTATATATCCATTGTAAATAACTAGCTTCTAGTAGATGGTTGCCATGGCTAATAAAGGTATATATAGGTCATATCCACCTATTACCCTATTAACTGGTAATCAATTCTCAAATAATTTCTAGATTTTTCAAACTAATTAACTATACACTGTGTTTTGAGATCATTTACTTTTCATGTAACAATTTTTCATCTTTATTTCAATTTTATTTTACCTATAAAATAATAAAGGTAAAATGTGCTCCATAAGGGATCTCTGGTCTCTCATAAATAGCACCAGAGTATGAACAGACATTGGCCCTCTGCAGGATGCAGTTGATTTGCTAGTGTGGACACAGAGGCATAAGGGCATCTCCATGAGCATAGGAAGGAATCCCCTGGATATCCCTGTGATGAAAGATCAAAGAATTCACACCCAGGACATTAGGTTTGCAGGGTAAATTTTAGCTGTGCTTCCTACAGAGTCACAATAAGTCTGCCTTAACTTAACACAGAGAGGTAGACTGTGCCATAGAGGAGACACTTCCGTAGTTCGCCACAGTTCTAATATGCACATTCATATGCTTCTCTTTATTACTACTGCCAAATTTCATATCATTCTGTGGGCTGCATTTCTTTTCCTTAATATCTATGTTGAAGGAAGGAAAGAAACACTTCAGAAATGAAAGATTAGTTTTCTAAATCATAAAGATGAGCTTTGTAATCACTTTCCTTTAAGCAAGGAATTAAAGGATAATAAAAGCCCTAATTAAGGACCTCGTTAGCTTAACTAGATTTTCATATGCAAAACACTGTTATGAAATGCTGCTATTTAATGGAAATGCCTCCTGTCCACAGCAAGCCAAAGGAAAGCATGCCTAGAACAATTTTGTGTAAATTTCCATTTTTCTTTCCACTTGGGACACATTCCTTTTTACACAATCACCAATTCTCTCTTTTTTTTCCCCATTCTTAAATTCCACTTTGCCTTTTAGTTGCCAAATCTTGCTGCCTTCTCTACAATTTTTCTCATATTCATTTGTTAATTCAAGTAGCAAATACCAACCAAGCCTTTAATATGAGCCCAGTGCCAAGCTTGGAGACTGGAGGCACAGATTAATATTGCAATTTCTATTCTGTCTTCCTTGTCCTCTAGTCCATTCATTCATCATTAGCCTCCCATGTAATTACTTCTGCGAATCCCTCCTCTTCAGGCAAACTGCCTTCTGTAGGCTGGTCTCACAACCTCCCACTCTGTTACTGTTCTCTTCTGCTCTTCCCCTCTTCTCCAATAACTGTTATTATATCGGGCACTTCAGACTTATCCAAGTCCTAAGTTGATATTACCAAATGATACCATGGGTCATTCTATGCCCTGAGTTATTAGTATACATTACAGAGAGTCAGTAACAGAGAAAAGAGGCACACATTTCTCCAATGAATTTTAAAACTGGACTGGACTATACAAAATGATACTCACTGGCATCTCGTGCAAATGGCTATAGCGTTTTTTTTTTATCCATAACATGATGCATTGAAATTAAAGTTAAGCCCAATACATTAATAAAATCTTAAGTTGGAAGGCTAAGTATCCTCATATTCTTTCCTAGTACAAATATTTCCATTTTATTTTTAAAGTCAGTATCAAAGAAAGATTTATGGTTTCTCACAATAAAAAGATGCAGTTTGATCTGGGGGTATTGAGTAAGACTCTTCCACATGAGAGAACTAAGCATTCAAATGTTTTAAGGTGTCAAGAAGGATGAGATTAAAAAGATGTTTTTATAAGGGTGCTTCCTGCTCTTTTAGAGGACCTGAGTTCTAGTCTTCCATAAGGACAATTCACAGTGGCTTGTAATCCAAGATGCAGGAGATCCATGTATCTTGGCCTGTAGGAACACCTGTACCCATGAGACACACACACACACACACACACACACACACACACAGAGAGAGAGAGAGAGAGAGGGAGAGAGAGAGAGAGAGAGAGAGAGAGAGAGAGAGAGAGAGAGAGAGAGTTATAAAAACAATTTTCAGGAATGGGAAACTCTATGGTGAGCCTTCAAGCCAGGAGATCTTGATGAAAACATTAGATCAACATTGACTCCTTCAATTTCATCCTCTAAAGATAAGATTAATTGTATTTATGACATCATACACTGCATGTAATGTGTATAACTCATAAGGGTCTTAGGGCAAAAATTATTCTGCAACCAGCTCAGATGTGTGAAAATCCAGGATGTGAAGTACAAAACAGATTGTGGTGGTTTGTTTCAACTGTCCACTTGTCACCAGGAAGAGGGTCTCAGTGAAGTGTGGTCTACATCAGATTATCATGCAGGCATGGACATCTGTAAAGGATATTTTATTATAATTATTAACTATATTCATTGAGGTGGAAACACCAACCACTTTGGTAGGCATTATTTCCTCAGCTTGGGATACTGAACTAAACAAAAGGGAGGAAGTTGGCTGAGTATTAAGCATGCAGGCATTCATTCGTTCTCTGCTTTACACTGTGACTGGACTAGCTGGTTTAAATTCCTGCCACCTTCACTTCCCCCTCAATAGTGGACTATAAATTGGAATTGGGCCCAAATAAACATTTTCTCCCCTAAAATGCTTTTGTTACATGTTTCATCTCAGCAATAGGAGTGGAAACTAGCATACAACTACAATTTAAAAGAATTATGAGTGTTAAGAATGTTACGTTGCTAAGGATACTCTTCCTACCTTTGTGAGTACAAACAATGCCACTCTGTAAGAGAACTCAAATCACCAAAAAGAAACTTTCTTTGAAAAGAAAGTAACACTGAATAGTTTCACTTTATTTGGATCAAGATGGCTTGATCAAATCGAGTAGAAAAGATTAACTACGTGAACATGGAAGAGACCCACTTTTGTTTCCTTGGCTGTTTAGTTCGTTCCTGTTGCTATTAATAATAGTTAGATGCCTACAGTACACCGGGACCTGCAAAAGAGCAGAAGTACAAAGTACCTTGGCCCACAGGAGACACATCATTGATCTAAGAAAGACCTCACTGAAAATGTGAGCCTAACACAAGAAGACAGGGTGGTCAGTGGGAGGCCATGCTAGAGCTCCTGGTTAGTGGACAGAGCAGACTTCTGGGAGTGCAGGAAAAAAGTGGATACAGAAGTCAAAGAGTTGTGCATGCATTCTCATCAGTTCAGTGAGCTGTAAGGCCAGACACAAGAGCTGCAACCAGGGAAGTGGAAAGTACAAACCTCAAAACACTTCAAAATTAAAAGTAGAAGTAATCATTAATTTAACAATAAGAACAAAACCCAAATAAAAACAACTTATTCATTTTCACTGCATGTAGGAGGTGCTAATAGTTAATGAATGACAAAGACAAGGAAAGGAAAAGGGAGACTAAGTAAATTAATGAACATATTCTTGAATGCAGTATATTTTCCTAATATTCAATAAATATTTACTGAGACCTACAGGTAGAGTAAGCAGTGATATGATAGTATATGTATGTGTGCATGTACGTGATTGTACTCAATGGGGCTTGAATACAAAAATAATAAGACTTTATCTTGGGCCTCAAGTACACTAGGAAGAGAATGACTTCATATGTTTAGCATTTAAAAATCAAGTATATTAAATATAAAATAACTCAAAGTAATTCGATATTTATTACCTTATTAAGTCCAAGAACAACAGAATATATTGGCTTACCAAAGCATGCATTGAAATTTTTATGCTTTGTTTTAACCCTAATCAATATTAGATTTTATGTCATTCTACTCTCTTCGGGTATTTAGTAAAATTGGACAGACAGAGAACAATGGATGTCTCTGAGAAATGCTATTGGTTTGCCTGAAGGTCGATACATCCACATGCATGGCTGAGACTGCAGCCTCGGCCTCTGATCTTGAATGCATTCTTTGGTTAAAAAGTGGGCTGGTAGGTTCTTCAAGTTCTTATTGTATTAAAAAAAAAAAAAAAAACATGTTTGCTGAACTTTGAACTTTGTTTTTCTTGCTACTCCCTTAAGGACATTTTTAGACAAGTGGCCAGAAAGTACTTATCTCTGAAATTAATGATGTCTAAAATTGAATAAATTCTCTATTGTTAGAATATTGAAAGACTTTAATATGATAAATAAAATTTAATAGAAACGCTGTCTATTCATTAACTTAATTTATTTCTGCCACCAGTCTTAGGATAGCTATGCCATTTGCCACCTCACAGATGAGGACACTGAAGAAGATGAAGAGCCTATGCAGATATAGTGTGTTTCTTTACCCAGTTTCAAACCTTAAAAATAAGAAATGCTTTGCTGAGATTTACATATTCTAGAAAAGACAGGGCATGCTAATTTCCATCCCCTGGACATTATTTCTGAAATTTACAACCAGATGAAAACAGAGGCATGTAATGAAAAGTGAAATGAAATCCCTTTTGACCATCTGAGTGATCTGAGTAATACATACATTGTGTTCCTTTAGGAAATCAGAAGAAGATAGCATTTTAACCTCAATTATTTAGTAAAACTAGTGCCTTCTTTCTCTCAGAATATTTTCAGGCAAAGCAAGGCGGACACCTGAGTTTGACATTTTCATTTTCTCAGTTAGTATGCCAGATAAGAGGACCCCAGCAGAGAGCTGCCCAACAAAAGAGGTGCTGGTGACAGCAGCAGATGGAAAGGGAAGGTTTGGCGTATTGGAAGTGATCAGACATCATCCTACAGCTGGGAAATCAGCAAGGAATGTAGATCAGGCTTTCTCTTCATTAAATCTGTAATTAAGACCCCATCCTGTTTTGTTGAAATCCTGCTGTGTTGGAAGGTAATACCCTCTGTCTACTGGAGTGAGCGAAGCCCTGCAATGGGCTCAGTGATAAGTTAATCAAAGGGTTATGTGGAGGTAAGTGAGGGTGGGAAGAGATTGAGGATGGACCAGGTATAATCAGGAAATAATTTTGATCAATTTCCACCTGCTGATCTGCTGGGCAAGTTAAAGGATATAGAAAGTCTGTGTCCACCACTCTGAATTTTAACGCCAGGAATCGAAATCACAAACTACTTTGTACCCTTAATAGGCATAATTCCTTGTTAAACACGCAAATAATGAATTGATTACTGTGTAATCACTTACTGAGATGGTAAGTAATATCACAAAGTTACAGCCACAGCACTTTTTTCCAAGAATTGAAATTTGGCAGAGCAATTCCAGATGATTTGTAGAAATAATTCTCCCCTTACACATCTGCATTTGAATGAGAACAATGTACCTACACATTTCATGCTTATGTCATTTCCATCAACCTTTATTATTTTGTCCAGTTGAAAAATACTCAAATTCCTGTGGGGTGACCGACCTATGAAATAATTTTCAATGTTGTTCAAAAATAATCATAATGTATCATTCTTATGTTAATAAAACAGAAATCATATGTATGTTTTCAGGTATATGGTTATATGCCAATGATTACTGTGTAATGGTGGTCATAATATTTTCCTAAACCTGAGACCATTTCTTACCACCCCTATCAACAGATGACTGAAAATACAATGGATGCAAATAACACTTAAGAGGCTTCTTAAATACACCAAAGGTAACACAATATACTTATTTTACTTTTTGAGTTATGTTTTATCAATTCCTAATATTTTCCCTAACAATATTCAGATTTCCAGGTAGATAGAGTGCAAAGATCATCCTTTCCTTAGAGATTCCAGTTACTACTTAAGCATCTTATAAACCCAGAAACCAGAATGATGCCATTACACTTAGAAGCAATGCTGTATTTAAGTATGCAGAAAACCTGATAGTTTACAATCAATACTATCCTATTAGTAAGAACTTGTCAAATTAAGAAAATTTAACAATCAACACCTGTCTCTGAATAGTGATTCCAAATACATGTTCACAAGACACTGAGATGATATTTCTAAATGAAACATGAACTATGGATCCTACAGGTGCTTGCATGTCTGAGATTCTACACCAACAATAAGGTACAAGGCCAAGCCAGAGAGCTCAGTGGGTTAAGGTACTTGCCACAAAATCCAAAACACTTCATTTGGTTTCCAAACCCTCTTGGTGGAAAGATAAAAGTGATTTCTACAAGTTGTCCTCTGATATTTGTATGTGTATTGAAACACACACACACACACACACACACACACACACCACACCACAAATAAATAAATGTAAAAAAAATATTTTAAATTATAATGAAAAATAAGGTCCCATCTGGTTGCTCTTTGGGCCACATTTTGAGTGTCAAGTTTCTGGAAGTATATTGTGATGTGGTATTCCACTGCTGATCATGGCTATTTAGAGTGACATTAATTAAAACTAAATAGCATTAAAGTTGCTTTCTTTCTTGGCACTTATCCTATGTTGGGGTTACCAACACATCTGTTTACTGGAGCCATATCGGGCAGAACAGCTATAGCATATTTACACCAAGAGAGAAAATTGTTTGGAAAGCTTTATTTGAGCACAGCAGGGATATCTTAGAAAGAGTTTTTAGAAGTTACCCTCACTCAATTGATTTCTCACATCTGTGGGTGCCGAAGTTCTGTCCCTACTCCTCTTGTCATTAATAGCTTAATCTACCACGTCCTTTACAGATGAAAATGATGTAAATGGCCTTATCATGAGGCACACTCTTTGAGCCATGGTGGCAGGGAGAAGATGGGCTTTCTGTGAGCCTGAGCTCTTAGAGAAAGAGGAAAGAAACTACAATGTTGGCTGGCTCCCTCTCAGCAGGAAGGAGAAAGGGAGTCCAATGATGCCCAAAGAGAAAATGACTAAGAAGCAGCCATGCTCCTCTTGAGGGAAGACGAGAGTGGTATTAATCAGCGCACTATTGTGTGCAGAGAGGGTTCTCTCAGGAGAAGAGCAAGCATCTGTCCCACTCACACACCCAAGAGCCCTGGCAGCTGATAATGCTTGTGTCACATCGCCATGCAGACACGGCAGCCTCTTCCTCCTTGCTTTCCTTTCCTGCTTCATTTGCTATTCTGTGGGCTGTTTAGCAATAAGCACTACATCTGATTAACATTTCAAACCCATTGTTGGTCTTCAGTGGCTTAAATGAACTAATCATCATTAGGACTTCAAAACCTATCTGGCTATGACTTCAAAGGAGGAGAAAATAGAGAAGAAAAGGAAAAGGAAAGAGCCTGACTCTTTAAATCAGTCATCCTTCAGTAGTTGGGCAAGACCTGAAACAGAAGCTGTGTCTGAGTATTTTCATCACTAACCAAGTCATGGACACAAATGAGAGCTAAGGTCGGAGAAGTGGGACCCAAAACCTGCTCATTGAACAATAATGTAACAACAGCATCTTGCTGGGGAATATGAGGAAAGAAAACCAGTTGCCCCATTCATTCCTTTCATCCCTATTCTGTTTCTTTTGGAAAATATCTGTTTATGAGTCTGCTGTCAAAAGGAAAGGAATAGAAAGGAAAAGAAAGGGAAGGGAAGGGAAGGGAAGGGAAGGGAAGGGAAGGGAAGGGAAGGGAAGGGAAGGGAAGGGAAGAAGACATTTGGCTTGTGCTTTTTCTTCTTTACCCACAGAAATGCAACTCTTACATTAATCAAGATGTGTCACCTTGTTTTGCTGAAGCAATAGTACTGCTTTCATTTGAGCCTTTCATCTCTTGGACCACATGAGCTACCAGCAGAACAGAACTTGAGGTCCTACAGAAAGCATATTTCCATGCTAGATGTTCTTGATGAGGTACCTATTGGTCTTCTAATTTGTACTAAAATTTCATCCTGATTTTGGCATGTCTGAGTGTATGTGTCAGAGAAGGTGGGGGAGGGAGAGAAGATTATTGCGCTTACCTATAAAGACAGCCTGATATTCTGAAAGAATATTTGAAAATTTAAATGGTGGATTTCAAGCTTAAACATAAATATTTTCTTTGCTTTTCCTGTGAAATCACCATTTCCCACAGATTACTCAGTCCCTATGAGGCAGAGTATGTTTCCTAGAGTATAACACATATGACAGACATTGATCACAGACTAAGTGGCCTCATGGTCATAGAGTATGCACCACATTCTCTTTTTAGTTCCTTTTCTATCCCATGATTCACACCAGCGTACAGTCTTGTGGTGTCTTATGCATTTAATACTATTGCTACTAACCAATCTCTCATTTAACAAAGTCACCCCTAAAATGAGTTTCTTCTGAGAGGCGTAGTATCTAGCTAAAACTAAAAAGATTTTATTCCCTTTGGATTTATTATTTATAGTATTTTATTTGTCACACACAATCCTGGTTTATTGTCTATTCATGACTGTACTGAGATGTTTCTTATAAAATACCTTTAAGCAAATATAGTCTTTAAAGGAAATATTTGCATTATATTAAAGTAAATGAATACAATATAAATCATAATAGCGCCAATTTGAAGCCCTGTGTTTGCTGGAGAGATAAATAGGAGAAAACACTCCTTAGTGTTAACCAACTTCCTGTGTACTTCCTGGGTTAGTATCAGTATCAAAGTGTAATGAGAATTTGGGTTTCTTTTAAAACCCAGCAACTTTCAGCGAATATGTTTTTGTTTTAAGCCGAGGTAGAATATGGGGCTGCTTCAGATTGTCTACAGCAGCTGACTATAACTCTAGGAGGGACGTGATTTGGCCAGCTGTGGTTTGTTGTGGTTTGTCAAGTGGATGGGTGCAAAGAGTAGAAGAACTTAGCTCCCCTAATCAGCTCAAAGTAGTAAAAAATGTAAACCCCTCCTCTCTCCCTTGCCTTCTGGAAGGTATTGGGCTGGAGGAGCCTGTTAGATATAAGACTTCAATAAAGTATCCAAAAAACCAGTTACATTATACGCTCCTAGAAAACAACATTCACAGAATCTTCAAGTGGAACAAGGAGGGAAAAGATATTCAATTCCTTTATAAAACAATAATTTGTTTATACAATAATTATCCAACAGGCAAGTGGCTCAACAGGAAAAAAAAAAGGCTTGCAAACAAGACTGACAACAGGCATTTTATCCTGGAAACTTACACAATGCAATTAGAGAATCAATTCTTTTGAGTTGTTCTCAGATCTACATATGTGTGTAATAGCAAACATGTAAAACATATGTACAAATGCTCTAAATGAAGATAACCTGATATCCTTAGATTTTAACTGTGGTTACAGCAAGGCATGATCTGGATTATATCCTGTCCCACACTTACTGAATAAAAGGCTTCAGGAAATTTTAAAACAGTTGTTTTTACTTTATGAGATTATGATATAAATACATAATTTCTGCATTTGTTTCCTTCCTCAACCATCTCACATGTACTTCCTCCTTTCTCTCTCAAATTTGTGAATATATATATAATTTATTTAGTGATATATATGCACATATTATATATATATATATGCACATATTTATATAATTTAAGAGTGTCAAGATTTGTAAGATGATTAATTTTCACACTAAAGTTTTATAAGTAATGTTCTAAGATAGATCGTTATCCAGTTGGGAAAGAATGCTGATGTTAAAATGATGAAGCAGATGTGCCAATTTTTGCTATAATGATATAATACCAACTTGAATAAGGTGATGACTCCAAGAATCATGGAAGAATGATAGCACAATGGTATCAATATGCTCTCTTGATCTTCAGGGATAGAAAGATGGGACAATTTGTGGTTTAAATATGTATGCAGAATGCTTAATTAGCTGCAAGTATGGACACAGGTGGGGACATGTAGAATATGAAAGCCATTGGAAAAGGTGAGCCAGTTTGTGTACTCAAACAATTTGCTTATTTGAAAGCAAAATTACAGTTTATGAAAAATATTTTTTAGTGTTGGAGAGATGTCTCAGTTGTTACAATCACTGACTGCTTTTCCAAGGATACAAGGTCAACTCCCAGCACCCATATGACAGTTCAAAAGTGTCTGTAATTCTAGTTCCAAGAGATCCAATGGCCTACTCCGGCCTCTGTGGCCATCAGGTATGATTGTGGTGTACAGATATACATGCAATCAAAAGGCACACTTATAAATATTAATAAATAAATTAGTTTAATAACATTATTATTGTTTTAGACATGTTTGCTTCTAGGAAAGGAAAGAGTGAGAGGGGAGAACAAGGCAATAGGGAGAGGGAGGGAAATGAGAGGAGGAAGATGAAAAGAGGCACAGAGAGACAAAGAGACAAAGAAAGAGACAAAAGAGGGCGACAGAAAGATAGAGAGTGACTGGTTGAAGAAACGAATTATTGTGAACACTCAAAAATTAGGGAGTGGGTGTTTCTCCAAAGTGATGCTGTGGGTTTATGTTTTGTGCCAGAAAAAAAAAATGCCTTCTCTGCACAATCCATAAAGCCATAAAATAGCATAAACATTTAGCATATGCAAAAAATGAATTGTCTACCCAGCATGCTGAATGATGACTGCAGAGACATGGTGAATGCAGCGAACTATAGGGCCAAAGACAGGCTTATCAGGTCTAAACATATCCTTGCTGTTGGATCAGATGTCCTGAATAATGTCTTTTGAGCAGAAGACAGCCAAAGGTTCTAAAACACTGTTTACATGTAAGAGACTAATATAGTCAATCCCCTACATTGCAATGACTGTGCTGATTTGAATTTGCCGCAATTAAGAAGCTCTTTCATTGAAATAAAGTTCCTAAAAACGATACTTAATGGCGCTACTGCACTTTTACTCAGTTCATTCAGCTGAAACCCGTGTGCTTGTTATGTTTGCTTTTATTCTCGTGTTCTATTGTAGAACAGTAACAATAAAAGTGAGCTTAAACCACTGAATTTCAATTCAGAAAGTACCTTTTCTTCCAGTGAGGCAGCAGGCTGTACCTGCAAAATCCCTGCTGGGGAGCTACCCTCGTGTTTGGAATGTGGCTGCAACACAGTCTGTCTGAGCACCGGGGCTTCAGGATGCTGACCAATCGCTTCGTTTCATGGCTCTATTTCTTTATCTATAAGTTGAAGAAGGACTACTCACTTAACAGAGCTGTTGGCACAAGCCTGACACGTATTTGACACCCTCAGCCAGGTCCTGCTGTTAGCAGCGTTAATAGTAACCATGCTAGCATCATCCATGCCATTTTAACCGACTAGGTGTGTGATGCAAGCGCGAGACATATGCATTCTGCTTTAAAGTTTGGAAATACGGCTCTGGTACCATAGAAAGAATTTCCAGAGGGTGATTCTGGAGTTAAGCCAGATGTTTGTTTTTTGTTTTGTTTTGTTTTTCTGATGGAGGAAGGGGAAAGCAGCCAGTGGTTCATCGCAGCTGATGGCGGATGTGGGTGCTCCAGTACGGTAGAAGCTATCATCTTCAATATTCCCATCTGACACTTCTTACACCATGTTAATCTTCGGCTTCAGGTTCCCCTCCTCCTCCCTCCTCCTGTTTTCTGGCATGTTCTCCGGCCTTTCCCTGCTGCTACTTCCCTCAATCCTACCTGTGATGATGACACAGGTCCAGGACCTCATTCTTCCTTCCTTTCCTAACCACTCAAACTGCTCACACAAACATTCTCTCTCCTGAAGATAGGGACACAATCAGTCAGAGCACTGACAACTACTCCAACTTTTCTCAAACCCTACGAAGTTTGGAAATTTACAGCTTTTAAGTTGCTACCAATCCCCCAGATGTAGCTGGGGGAACTCCAGATGTTTCTGGGATGGGACAACTAAAGAGGTTTCTAGGTTTTTCCCTGACGGTGGTAGTTGTCTATGGATCATGTCTCTGTCTGAATGTGTTCCCTGGGCCGGTTAACCACCTGAAAGTATGTATGCGAGTATGTATGATCAAACAGGATGGAATTCAGGTCTGGGAGTGAGGTGTGGGAAGTCACATGGTGGGGCTGGAGTAGAAGAGCTGAGAAACCGTTTGCATCTGATTTGCTCCAGTATTCAATCTGTGCCATAGTTGCTTTTTTTTTTTTTTTTTAACTCTGGAGGTTTGGGGGATGCTGAACTACAGAGTCAAAGAAAATGTTCTAGCTTGGAGGACTTTGGTTTACATCAGAAACACAGGAAGGGGTTGTGAAAACACAGGTCTCTGGGCAGTTTCTGATTCAGTAAATCTGGGCTGAGGGCTAGCATTTGCAAGTTTCCACATGACAAGGGCCTGCAGATCACAATTTGAAGCCAATGTCTTTTTTTTTTATCACCTTGCTTCTCAACCTTACAAAATTCTCATTAGTTATTTTTTTCAATTATTCAAATTACCCATCATGATTCTATTTCTTTAAGGAGAAAAAAATATCCTTAAAGCCTGGATTATCTACAAAGCTTTGCCACCATCATCTCTCCTCACGCCAACCCACTCACTTGTCAGAATCTCCAGAAAATCCTCTCTTTTACATACTTACTAGGTTGGTAGCTCCTTTTTGGGTTGTTGGGGTCATGTTCAGTGATAAGATGAAATTAAACTAGAAGTCATCATCACTGTCTTTAAAGGGAGAAGCTGTTTAATATAAAAAAAAGCAGTACGGTTCACTTGAAAAACATCAAACTGTAAACTCTTTTATGCTTTCCTTAGGGTGAATGAAAGAGAAGTATTGATTGAGCAAGGTAACTTTGGGAAAACGATGGGAGATTAGGCAAAAAGCGAGAGAGAGAAGAAAAGAAAAAAAAAGGAGAAAACAGTGTTTTCCAGAAACTACTGTGTTTGGCATCAAAAGGATGTCCACAGGGTTTCATAGGAATATCCAGTCAGTCAGCAACGAACACTGCACAAATGCTGGCATTTCCTTCGTGAAGGAGGATGGTTTACACAATACACTCCCCCCTCTCCACCTGTACACATAGCACAGACTTACAAATGGCGATGACAGGCCAATGACCTCCATCATAACCCTTATTTGTGTAGTAGAGGAAAATCAGAATAACTAAGTGACCCGAATAGGAAATTTGCCCAAGGCCATATTGCTGTTTAGTTATATGAGCAACACTGTGGGTTTGTCTCGTAAGTTTGCTGCCCTATAAAGGACACAAGTTCGTTTCCCTTTTACATAGAGAACACGTGGTGTATTTTACATATTGAAAAAAATTACATTGCTGCATAGCACATAGACTGAACAATAGGTTTGAAAAATGCATATCTGAGCTGCATTTCTCTCTGTTCTTTCTCATTAAAGTCTCTCATTTTTTTTTAACTGTGACAGTACTTTACACACTGGGACAGTGGCAGGAGACAGATGAGGGTTCAGGTCAAAAGGAAGTGTCATCTCTCAATGCTGTGAGTATGCTTCCAGAGTAGAATATGGGTGCTGCTGCAGACTCTGAAGAACTGTTTGGAGTTCCAGATGCAATTCCATGAATATCATGAGTGCCTATTTTATTCTGTGAATGGGTCAGCACAAAAGAAGAAAAAAATCTAAATTGCTGCTATTAAATGGCAGGCTGCCAGAAATCTGAGAGAGCACACACTGGCACAGTATCTCAAGTCTAAAGGGAGAATTTCAAGCCAAGATTCTGCTTCGCCTCCAAATATCTAGCCCATCCGCCTCAAGGTTTCCACTTTTAGACAAGTGACCTTCTTCCTAAGACACTCAGGAGTCATCTTGTAGATATGCCCCCCCCCCAACAGATTGGTGCTAAAGGCACGCTTGTACCATGTGTACAAGTCCAGAGCCCCCACCTCTCACACCTTGCGTAGACAGAGGTTTGTAGCTGGCTAACATGCAATAGTAATAAAAGGCTATTCTTCTCTGAGCATCTCTGCACATTTGTTCCCCCTTGTTTTCACAGTGAATAGTAATGCAGGGAAGAGGGAGTCAATAGCAGAAATGGCACTTAGCCCATGCAGCCCCAACCTGCTCAGCTGTTTGAAGCTGGTGCTCTGTAGAGAAGTGGTGTGGGAGCCAGGGGTGGCATTTCTTCTCACTCCTTATGGACATCAGTGTAACGTTGCTGTTGGCAGCTGAATTGAATTTGGAATTGAAAGAATTTATTTTTGATATGGCCAGTGTGACACAGCTGGAGACGGAGCAGATGCTGAGTTAAGTGTAGCATTATGAGTCCCCAGACCTAATATCGTCTTAATAAAGAATGTTGTTTTGCTTTGGACATATAGGAAATTGTTTTTGTATGTGCTCAGAATGCAGCCCAGAGTCTATTAAGTTAAACTGTTGACTGAGGAGAAACCTAGTTAGGTTTGTGCACATATTACAACTTTTTCACCTGCACATTCAATGTATATAAGTCTGAGAAACTGTACAAAGAAGATGTGGGTGATTCTAACAAGCTTAGTGCTAGGAGCAGTAACATCAAGCCACAAGGAGAAGAGCTGGCTGGTGAAAGCCAATAAACTCGGCATTGCAAACTGACAGACTGTCCAGATGGCAAACGTCATTCAAGTGTATATTATATTTTGAATAGGATTATCCCTTAAACCCCTTATATCTCTTTAAATTCTATAAAGAGATAAATCTTTGCGGGGCATAGTGAACTTGCATTTGCCGCTCTCCTGCTCTCGCCCCCGCCCCCGCCCTAAATTATAAACCGCTCAGCACAGCTAGCATGAAGAATTTACTGACTATGGACATTTAACAGTCTGTGGCTTAAGCAGCATAATATTTGTATATTTCCTTGTTCTTTGAGCATATTTGTCTTATACTATTTTCGTATATAGGTGCCCTTTTTTCTTATACTTAGATCACAGTTGGGAAGCATGAGTTTGTCATTTTACATTTGTCCCTATGGTCACTTATAGTCTTCAATTTCACTATGAGCCACAGTATCGAGTTAATATGTTCTATGAATCCAACAGTGAGTAGCTAGCATTTTCTAGGGTATGGATATAAAAAGAGAAACACACACACACACACACACACACACACACACACACTATTGAAATTTATTTAACTCTAACTCTAAGATGCTCACAAGCCCAAATTAATGTTAAATTTCCTGTGATGTTTGAATAGGCACACCCATAAAGTTAGCCAGGTCTACCAGGCCCACTGCAAAAGCATTACGCTGATGGCTCAATTTCTGTTTCTTTGAACACCTGCTTATACCTGGTTTTGGAGTGAGCAGAATAAGCTGTATTCCACTAATGCATACTCCCAAAATTCGAACACCCTGAAATGACAAAGGTTTATTTCTTCTTTGCCACAAGCTAGCAGTGCGTTGGCTGAGATTCTGTTCCACAACACATCCTTCATCGGGAGCATTGCCAATTGAGTGACGGAAAGAAACCGATCATAACAAAGCAGACACTCAGTCTTAAGGTTTTCTCCTGGACATGACACATATTTAATTAGCCAGAGGAAAAAAGACATAGCCATCCCTCATGCCAACTGGCTGCTGAATTATAATCACCCTCTGGGGAACGGTAATGAATACTTGAGAATGATAGGACAGTCTATTCCTCTATGCCAGACTTCTCCAACTGTCAGTTTTCGGCCTAAACCCTTCTATTAAAGATCCTCACGGCAATCCTTACTAACGCCTTGATTGTTCTTCAGCAGGATTCTCCAATCCTTTTCACAGAATCACTTAAACAGAAGACAATGTCCTGTGATCTTTTAAAACGATTTTAATTTTCATGAGAGTTGTCATGGAAGTCATTGAAAAGAAGGAACTTTGTTGATTGACTTAATCAGGGAACAGTCCTAGGCTCGTTCGGTTCTTGATCAAAGCAAGTGCAAACAGAACCGCATAATCATCAAGTGTTATACAGTCCTTATGGCCCAACTTATTTTTGTAGAGGGACGAAAATCAAGTTAGATGTGATATTCTGACAGGACAAGTAAAAGTTATTGAATAGATTTGATAGAAAGGTGTCTTTCTTTTAATAAACAACTTTTAGGGTACTTTAAAGATGTGAAGGAAGAAAAATTCAAAGTGTTACAAATAATGAACTTGAGTGAGATTAGGCCAAAGACACCTCAATCATATACTCTCCCTGCCGTAACAACACACAAAAGGTGCTCTGGGCACTCATTCCTGCCTGGTTATTCATACTCTCTGTCATTTCCCTTTTTGTTTCCTGTTTGTGGTCCTCCTGCATCAGAATAGAACTAGAGGAACTAGATTACAGGCTCCTGATACCAGGTCTGGCTTCACTTAAATCTTTCCCTAGATCCAGTTTTAAACTTACCAGAATTCTCTGTTTATCCACTGCAATGCCCTCATTGTAACATATAGAAACTGGAGTGTATGGATTTGTCTATATCATTTATGTTTGGGGTTTTGCCACAACTTTTTCTATGTAGCCCTGGCCATGCTGGAGCTTGCTGTGTAGACTAGGCTGGACCGAAACTATGAGATCTGCCTGACTCTGCTTCACCAACATTGTCCAGTATTATTATTTACTTTTAAGAAGGAAGGTGAGGAGATGGATAGAGCAGTGTCTTTGTCAGTTTTATTCAGGGAGATAAACTAGGATCTGAAACAAATACATTGGCCATGTGTGGTTCAAACAAGATATACGATTAGGGAATCAGAACATAAGCGGGCAGACATGTAGCCTTATCAGGACCACAAGGATCCACTTAATAACAATCAGCTAATGACATCATATGTATTTATCTACTTGAAATAACTTCGTTAGTCTGAAAATTAAGCATATGCTGTTACTGAGCAGAGAAGCAAGCGATACTGGTTTGCTCCGGAGACTGGTAACGGCACGCAAAGCTATTTATCTTGAGATTATAGGGCTGGCTTCAACCAAGAAGCTAAAGACAGTTATTGCTACTTTATGGCCCATATGAAATGAACTATCATTATCAGCTTAGATGCTCATTTCGGCAGACTGTCACCACAATGTGGGTTTGGAAAACTCTACGCCCATGTGGACCACTGTCAGTTTGGAGAGATAATAGAGTTTACTGAAAAGAGCTCTTGGCTATAAAGCAGGGGATTTGATGTCTAGTTCAAGTTGTGACTCTCCAAATGAGGAACTTGTCTGTCACCTTTCTAGGCTGGGGTTATGGTTAGGATGAGAGAGGCAAGGGCTCAGAGGATTGTGAAAACACCTTCACCTTCTAGCTCCCATATCAGGTTGTTTTCTTTAAGGGAAAGTGAATTCTGGCCATTGTGAATAGGAGCTCTCTGTTCATCCTCCCCTGACTTACTTGCCAAATAACCATTGGCTCTGCTTTCTGATTTGAGTCCAGGTTTATTCCCAGGGAAAAGAAATAGTATGCAAGCCTCTCATTTTAGTGTATAAAAGAGAAGCAAATTACCAATCAATCTAGGACAGATTCTTGGGCCCAGGTATGTAGACACTTACTCTTTGAAAGATCTTTCCTAGCCTCTCCTTTTCCTCTGTTCACCTGTATTTCCTTCTCCTCTCTCCTTTCTTTCTACTCTTCCCTTTCCTCTCCTCTCTTTTTCACTGTCTTCCCCTCCCCTCTCCTTTTCCTTCTCCTCTCTGATGCTGCTGTCTCTTCTTCCCGCTACACTCATCTTTTCTCTTAACTTCCATTGTATATCACCACCTACCATGAAGTATGCTTGAAAACTACCTAAAGAAAACTAATTCTGACTCTACTTATAAGAATATAAACTATACTTTTATGTGAGGTACCTTTATTTATTCAAAGGAAATGGGTGGGGAAAAGTTCTGTGTCTGTGAAATTATTAAATACCCCCAGCTTTTTCAAAGTTGCATGACTATAAGTAGAGATAGCAACCTGGCCAGTTCTATGTACCTATCACCAATTTAGTTATACCATACCTGTTGTCCTCACCAGCCTTGACTTTCAGTTTGAGCTTGAAACCGCTTATTATAAATACCTTTGAAAGGATGGCATGATTGTAGATCATGGGAAAGAAGATGATTTCTGTCTTGAAATTTGGATTTGGGTGGTTAAAAAACAACAACCAGCAAAAACTCGTGCTGAAGCCTTATTGTAAAACTACATCAAAATAACAAAATGGAGCATTTAAGAAGACAGCATTACTCACAAACCACAAGAGTGGGGATAAGCAATACTTAGGGCCACTTTTGGGATTGCTCTACGTGCACTGAATTACAGTCCACGCGGAGGCAGATAAAGAAGCTGATCTCAGGATTGTTTAAGACATTTATTCAACCAAGGACCATGTATGGATATAACCTAGAACCTTTGCTCAGACAAAGCCCGTGGTAGCTCAATAACCAATTGGTTTCCCATAGTAAGGGGAACAGGGACTATTTCTGACAGGAACTCAATGGCAAGCTCTTTGACCTCCCTACCCCCGAAGGGAGGAACAATCCTGCTAGGCCACAGAGGAGGATTTTGCAGCAGCCCTGAAGATACCTGATAAAACAGAGTCAGACAAAAGGGGAGGAGGTCCTCCCCAATCTGTGGACTTGGAAAGGGACAAGGAGGAGCTAAGGGAGGGAGGGTGGGATTGGGAGGGAATAAGGGAGTGGGAGGGGGAGTTAATAAAATGTAACTAATAATAATAATAATAAAATTTAAAAAAAGACATTTATTCAAGGTCATATATGGGTCCAGGTTTGCTCTCAGGCTGAAGAACAGCTTCTATTAACTGATGAAATTCCCATCCTATAACCCTGTGTGTACTTTCAGGGAGAAGCAAGCTTCATTTCAGTATATCTGATTTCCAAGCTCATCAGTCATTGTCTTCCTTACCAGGGTAAATTTCCTTCCAGAAAAGAAGAAGTGAGGTGATTAGATGTAGAATAACAATAGCTCCAGCCAGATGTCTCTTTAAAAATTTCCGCCCCCACACAGGGAATGGCTAAGCTGCACTACTTTCAGAGCTGTTTCTTCACATGCCCTGGAAGGAAACTCATGCCTGCCTAGAGAAATAATAAACAGTCAAACAGGATTTAGAATGGTGGTTATTGGGAGAGGTCTTGGATCTGTCATTTCTTAGCTACGTGTTCCTGCATATGGTAGTTGAGTCTTAGATTCTACAACTGTAATTGAAAGACACCAGATATTATTTAAGTCTGTAGTTTGCGGTCTTTGACAAAAGTGGTATAGTCCAGTGTTTAAATATCTTAAGAGTAAAACCAACATATGAAACAAGTGTTGTGGTATTCCATGGTTCACTAACTCTTCCCACCATACATTTCATGATGACAAATCAGCCAGCAACTGGTTGGTATATAAGTGTAAACATTTGGCCAGCTCCTTCACAACCTTGATGGATTTGGAGGACTCTGGAGTTCCTCTAGGCAGTGTCAGCCCATCTATTATCTTTAAGTAAAGCCTACACTGTCTCCTTTGATCATTTCTAATCATAAACCTTGCAATTAGTCTCCTCTGAATTACAGATGAACCATATTCTGGTTTAAGCACACTAGAACACCCAGCACTTTAAACGGATTCACTCTTCTGTTTATAAGAATGAAGAACGGGACTGTGATCCGTTACCACTGTGCTGGGAATTGATTTCGAGGAAAGATCTGCGATTATAGGATAGAATGTGAATGGGGATGGTTTGGACCAAACTCAGCTCTGATTTCTCCACTTGTGTGTGGTGCAGCATGAGTGACACGGGGCGTGAGGAGTGCTTCATAAGATGTAAAAAGAACTGATTGATTTATCGATCTAAGGAAGACAGTCTCCTTGACGGAGACACGCTGTCAAACAGTGGCAGGATGCGAGGCTAAAAGCCCTCCAGATTGATTACTCTACCTGGCACCTGATCCCTCATCACAGTGTCAGGTGAAGAGTTCTGGAAATGTACTCACAGCTGCATTAATGAGATAGGAGGAGAGCAAACAGGGAGATCAGGTCAGCCACAGGTCTGCCTGGGAGAGGCTCTCCCAGGGCTCAGAGTTTCTGCAAAGCCCCTCAAACAGTGTGAAACACACAGGCTGACAAAGAGACAAAAGAGCTAATCCAGCCACAACTGTGTGTGGCCGCAATGACACCTCAAGGTTTTGAGTTTCTGGGATTGGGTTTTCCCACCTGTCATTCATTCTAAAATGAGACAAATCCAGTTCGAAAGCCTACACCACTGGAAAATGCTCTGAAAACAGTATTCTAAGACCGACACCTAGAATACTCTGCAAAGCACTTCCCTCTTTAACTGTACTGGAAGATCTCCTGACACAAACATCACTACATCTTACCACGTGGATCAACACGAAAACTTAAAAGGCAAACCTACAGCCTTGCCATGGGCTCTCTATGCGCCTGCTTTCCACCCCAAGTCACAGGCAAAGGTCAGACACCAAGAGATTATCAGAGAAGGTACTTAAATGTTAAGGCAAGAAATAGCACAATAGGGTGAGTAAATGAAAAATAATCATATTAAAAAAAAATGAAAGGACGTAGAGGGACTTCTCAGCATTTCAGACCACTCAATGCTCTTTCAGAGGACCGTAGGTCAAATTCCAGCACTATGTAGCGTTTCACAAACATCTGAACCTCAGTTTCAAGGAATCCAACAGCCTCTTTTGAACTCTGTGGGCGCTGGGTACCCAGTTAGTGCAAAAACACTCCCGCCAAAAATAAGAATTAATAAATATAAAACAAAGACATATATTCTACCATTTGTCAGAAGACCCATGCAATCTATGACAAGGAGAGTTGCATCCTTTTGAAAGATAATCTTTTAAAAGCTTGAAATATTAAAAGAGAAATTGTCTAGCTCTGAATATGGAAAAAAAGTTTAATGCATAATGTTTACATGTTCAGAGGGATGAAAAGAGTATCTACTGATGTGGAATAGTCATCATTTCCAACACTAAAGTACAAACCTTAGAATTTTATGGAATTCCACAATTCTACAGAAAAAGAAACTATAGGAACTTACAAAAAGTTAAAGTTAGTGAAGTAGGTGATTTCGCCATCTAATTATAGTACTCTTACATATGAGGAACAAAAGACCCACCATATGTTAATGTAGAAAAGATGGGATTTGAGTCTCTGTTCTCCAGATAATTCTGCTGTATTGTGACATATTCAAACTCTCTAGGCATCTAGATAATTCCTACCAGCTTCAAATGTATTAAATATTTCTTATTAACAATAGCACTGTGAACAGCATCCACAAGACCGAAATCTATAATAAATCTCAACATTCTCCCCATGGTAACAATACAATAAATGTTTCATCATTTACCTTAATGTCTTAATAAAATGGCATAGCCAGTCAGTGCCCAATTGTAATAGGTCTCCATGATTTCTTGGGAGTCATATCATGGAACACTGAGTAGCAATCTAAAAAAAATATGCCCTAATTTTAAATGTAACAAGAAAGATTGAAGTAATGGTCCTGGGACCGAAGAGCATTATGGTAGGACTACGTTTCCAGCTGGATGACAATAAAATCTGACAAATAAAATAAACCCATTATTAGCGAAAAATTAAAGAGAGATGATGACTGATGAATTTGCCTCTGATGGTAACCCTTTAGATGGAGCAAGAGGTCCTCCAGGCAGTTTCAAAACTGACTGAACATTTCTGCACAAGAGTGTTTGAACAGATATGTGAGCTTGATGGGGAATATAGGAAAAGAGAGTTGTCACCTATTTCTGACTGAATTTATCATTTACTTCAATTATGGATTAATTAAAAACTGTAGTGATATTAAAATTATATTTGAAGTCATTTATAGAACCACAGACACTTCATAGTTTCATATTACAGTGCTTCGCATCATAAAGGTTTTTAATATAATATGCAATTTGTACTCCTACCTATTGGGAAGTCACAGCACAGTTGAAACTCGCTTGCAGCTTCTGTTGCTTACTGTGTCGGAAAATGTCAGATGAATATCATAAGTTTCATATTTTGGTAATTACACTGTGAAATAATTGGTTTATTTCCAATTACTCTTTGAAACGTTGGCAGGATCCTATGGAGTTGTGGCATCCCTCAGAAAAATAAATGGAGGCAGGAGGTTATGAAGGAAAAGCTCTCTAGCTTCATTGTTTCACTGTAACCATCAAAAAACACTGGGAAAAGCACAATTTTGCACACAGATCACCTAAACCTCATAAAAATACTCCTGCAGGACATTTGCTCAACAACTAGTTGTTCAGCCTTGACTTGCTCTTGTAGTCAAGGGCTGCACTTTCTAAGGGTTATATGCAAGGCTTCATAATTTTGCTTTCTTTATATGTAATTTTGCTCAGTCTCTGTGCATGTCCAAACTTTGCTATGCCTTTGCTTCCTTTCCTAGTGTAGTGACGTTGTCTGGGGCATGTGCTCTCTGAATGTTGCTGAGTTAGACATGCTTGGTTTCAGAAGTAGAATCAGAAGAACTTCCACCTTAGGGAAAGGCATTTCAGCTAGGATGATGGAGATCTTGAAAATATTCCCTTTGGCCAACTTATTTTGGTTAGGAGTCCATCACTGCTTTTATGTGGGATATGATTTGGATAAGACCACCTTAAGCAAAGTACCTTGCAAACAAGGTGTTTGCTTTTGCTGGAAAGCATCCTTTCTTTCAGGTAAAAGAATATTGTCCTAGTGATAGTTCAGATTTATAGAGAATTTATTCTGTGTAAACACTTCAGTATCACCAGTGTATTATCCTTTGGTTTTGTACATATTTTAATATTTTGTGGGAGTCACATAGCTGAATAAAATTTCTTGAATTTTCATTTTTTAGTATTTTGATTCAGTTATGTCACCCAATAAATAATTTGACATTTTAATTTTTTTAAAAAGTAGTTATTTCTAACATGTTTTAATTGAAACAGAGTCACATCATTCTTCCCCTTTCCTTTTCTCCTTCTAGTCCATTTTCAGCTACCCTCCCGTGAACCACTCCCATACCCCTTGCTGACATGTGGATCACCTCATTTTCTTATATTATTGTTCCAGACACACAAGAATATATATGAACAATGCAGCCTACTGAGTTTGATTTATGTTGTTTGTGTGTGTGTGATAATAAATTTAACCCCTCTGCATTGGACATGAAATAAGGGGCTCATCCCTGGGAAAAGACAAATCTACTTTCTCAGTAGTAATTTCTTTCTTGTAGCTCTTTATCTAAGGGTGAGACCTCATAAGATTTTCCTCCTTCAATATTAGCATATTCATCGGCATTAATATTGTTCCACTCTTGTTTATGCAGCCATTCGTCTCATAGCAGACTTCCCTGAATGCTGGTTCTGATCCCCACCTCCAATTCCATGATGTTCCTTGAGCTATCGATGCAGGGACTGTGATATAAATACGCCTTTTAGTCTAGGCTTACCACAGTCCATTGATTTCTGCATTGTGTCCAGTTTTGGGTTTCTGTAATGGTTGTGATGGTCACTACATATTTCTGAAAATCTTTGAAACGTTAAAAAAAAAAAAAAACCTAAACGTTGGACATGGGTCAGGCAGTTTAAAGGCACTGTGGTGACATGTGGGGTGAGGGGAGCCAGGTTGTGGGGAGATTTCAGTGTGTAAAATACTCACTGTAAAGGCTTAAGGACCTGAGTACTGTTCCCCACCCATGTCAAAAGCAAAGTGTGACTGTCCTCACCTATGACACCAGTACCTTAAAAAGAGAAGAAAAGCAGATTCTGGAGTGCTGGCCAGCCTAGGCAGAAGATGAGTGAACTCTAGGCTCAGTTAATCTGCCCCAGCACATGTCCTTCTTACAGCAATTCCATTCAGACCCTTAAAATATAATTATTTCTTCAAGCAATATAACGCTGTTTCAAATAATAATAATAAAGTGGAATTCAATGAAATAAAGCACCTTTTGGGGAAGTCTGGCTGCTTTTTTTAAGCACACATACATGTATAAATCACACACACACACACACACACACGCACACACACACACACACACTACCATATATGAGGGAATTTATTATCTGAATATGAAGGATCTCATGTGAAGATTACTGAGCCGGGTGAGGAAATACAACCATTAAGGTATCTATGAAGGAAAAGAGAATTTCTGTACCACCAGGGAAATATTGGCCATATGTAATTTCAAACCAGGCAATGAGTATCTTCTGAATTAAAAGGTTTTGTTCAGGAGCTGCAGAAATGGCTCAGCGGTTCAGAACACTTGTTACTCTTGTGTTGGTTTCTAGCATTCACATGGCAGCTCACAATTGTCTATAACTCCAGTTCAAAGGTATCCAATGCCTGCTTCTGCTACCAGTAGGTACTGGGTATGTCCTTGGTGCTTGGAGATACATAGAAACTATTTGAGTGAAAAATAATTAAAATGTAAAATATGACAAGGAGGTAACACTTTCAAGACTCCTTCAAAGTGAAATGAGACAAGATAAAATTTTAAGCTGTAAATATAGGGTAAGCATATAGAATGAGCAATTTCCAGTTCTTATACATTCCTAAAAATATAATATTGACTCATTTTGGTATTAATAAGATAGTAAAATTATATTGTATTTTATTTTATATCACATTACTAAAATTCAGAACTCAAAGCTATTTTTATCCTTATATGTATATTTCTGTGTACTGTGAGCACAACAGTTAAAGTTTTTTTCAAGGACTCCCTGTATAGCCTATATGGCCTTGGGTTTGATACCCTCTGCCTCTACCTCCTCATGAGTAGGACTGTCGAATCTGCCGATAACTTCCAGGAATTCTACACAGAGCCCTTAGGTTCTAAGTTTCTGTGTGAATGCCATAAGAGACACAACTAGGTGTGCTTTAGGAATCCCCTAGTCATTTCCAAATCAAGCAAGGTAAGCAGAGAAACCATCACGCCTTCTTGCAACAAGAAGGCGTGTACACAAGACTGATTATTTATTTACTTACTTACTTGTTTGTTTTTGACCAATGTAACTTTTGTTCCCCTTCTTGCTGTTGCCCAGAATATAATATTTAGGATTATGTTGAACGTGATTGGAGATTGCTGCCTGAATCCCAAATGGGGGGAAATTGTTTTCTCTCTCAACTTTAAAACTGTTGTTTGAAGCATGTGCCTATGTTCTTCATGAAGGTGAGAAAATTCACTACAGTTTGTAATTATCTAATAGTTACTATTACAAACAAACATTGAACCTTGTCAAATGATTTTTCTATATTAATAAATGTAATTAATTAAAATTCTGACCTACCTTGTTATTAAGGGCAGATTATACTGATTTGTTTTCAAATATAAAACCGGCATCATACCCCTGGGGGGGGGAACATTTAGTCAGAATGTGTTAGCATGTATGTTTAATGTTTGTGTGTTTAAGTGTATATGTATAAATATATTTTATTTAAATGAATTTAAACATGTACTTATCAATTCTATTGCTAGAACATGTTTGCTAGAACATTTTAAATATGTATTTTTTTATTTTATACTCGTAAAGTCTTTTTCTTCAGCTTCAATTGTTGTGTTTACCTGGTTTGGTTTCCAGAAAATATTAATGTTTTGAAAAGAATGACTTCGTTCTCTGCTTTCTTTGTTTTCTAAAAGCATTTTGTGGTGTTTGTGTTAAGTCTTTAAACAATTTGAAGACTTGTCTAAATAAACATCTTTCCTTAGAGATTATTTTTTTGAGTCATTGATGTACCTTACTTTTTAATTTTTTATATTAATTACAGTTTATTTACTTTGTATTGCAACTGTAGCCTCATTCCCTCCCAATCCCACCCTCCTTCTTTCATCTCCTCCCTGCCAGTCCCTAAGTCCACTGATAAGGGTCCTCCTTCCCTTCCATCTGACCCTAGCTTATCAGGTCTCTTCATGACTGGCTGCAATGTCCTCCTCTGTGGTCTAGCAAGGCTGCTCCTCCCTTGGGGGGTGGGGGTGTCAAAGAGCCAGCCATTGAGTTCCTGTCAGAGGCAGTCCCTGTTCCCTTTACTAGGGGACCCACTTGGATACTGAGTTGCCATGGGTTACATCTGAGCAGGGGTTGTAGGTTATATCCATGCATGGTTCTTGGTTGGAGAAACAGTCTCTTTAGAGATTAATTATTGGAGTTTTAAAATTACAAATTCAATTACCAAGTCTAGGAGGACCAACATTTTAGTTTCTTAATGTGTGAGTTGCAGTTTATGATTTTGAGGAATGGGTTTTTTCATAGAAGCTGTTATATTTCCTGTAGTAGATGTTCCTAATATCTGCATAGCTTCCCATGCCTATCCAAAACATCTTCAGTAACACCCTTTGCTTCTTTCCAAGGGTAGGTAAGTCTCTTTTCTCTCTTTTCTGTATCTATCTATCTATCTATCTATGTATCAATTATCTATTTGTCTATCTCTATCCATTTAGCATCTATCATTTATGTATCATCTTCTATAAAACTATCATTTTTAAAAGAAGTTATTAGTTTTTTTAAGGTTTTTTTACACAGGACTAGCCAAAGGATTATCACCATGGATTGCTGCAGCCATGAATCATCTGAAGGAATGGGCGGGCATGGGAGCGTTAGCAGGTCTTCTGGTGTTGGTCTTCTTGGTTTGCCTGTGGTGTATATGCAAGATTAGAGTCTCACAACAGCGTAATGCAGCCATGATTATTCAGGCCTTTACAGCCATTGAAGCAGGACATTCTCCCCAAGCATGGTTGGCTACCATAAAAAGCTAAAATGTTATGCTCAGGATGCGAGGCTAAGCACTGCACTCAGGGTCAGCCGCTTTAGACCCAGAGAAGAGCAAGTCTGATTGCATGCGGGTTGATGCCCCAGGTCCTGCCTCTGAGAAAAAGGTATCAGACGGGTCTGATGCTCTTTGGGTGGATGACACCTAAATGAACATCAGTACAAAGTCCCAATTTATTTCTAATATCAGAGATCAGACCTCTACTCTTGCCTGATGCGTCTAAAACAAAAAGGGGGAACTGTAGAGAGCTGTGTAATGCCGCGCCTTAAAGATGGAGCTGGTTTCCGCTTTCCATCTTCCCGAAGGTGAGTGCTCTCTGTCACAAACAACTCCACATTTGGCTAAGGCTGAGGATCTGGCTTGCTTCCATGTATGTGGACCTATCTGCATTGCCCACGTGGCACGCTGGGGTTGGCTACCCAGAGGCTATTTAAGCTGTGGGCTGGCTTTCCCCAGGGTCTGATGATTGTTCAAGGTTCCTGAATAAACTGCATTGAAAAAAAAAAAAAAAGGTACAGTCAAGGTTCCAAAAGTTATCACTATATGATCTAGACATAATAAAGCTATCGTTTAAAAGAAAAAAAAATTGGTATTTCATCCTTTTTTTTTGTCATTATTTTTTGTCCTGCTTTCCATCATAACCCCCAGACCTAAATGGAGAGAAAGGGGTTAGAAGAGGTGAGAATGGACATTCTGTGCTAAATTCACAGAATTCTTTGAGGTTGTAACGCCTGGGCATTGGAGTCTGAGGCCTTCTCAAGAGCTCCGTTTGAAGGCACATCAGCCAAACCTGACTTCTTCCAGGCATCCAGCCTCTAGCATGCTGCTCTTCCACCTCAGAAAAGTGAACTGGAGTTTGCATCCACTGGAAACATTTCAGCTTGGTTGTCTTTCTACAGGGCACACAGTATGGCCAATATCATCTTTTTATCACATACCCAGGTAAGTATGTGGTCAGCTGACAATGTTGTTGCTAGTCCCATCCACTCATTTTTATGTAATATTCATGACTTGAACTCAGATCACCAGGGCTGCATGGAAGTACATTAACTAGCAAAGCCTTCTCCCGGACCCATTTTCTTAATTACGATCTTGTATTTACTTCTTTTTCTTTCTGTTTGTTTTAGTTTTATATAGTCCTCCATCTTATTTTCAGTTAAGAGTTTAGATTGTTAATTTGAGGTCCATTTCTCTCCTCTTATAGCAAAGACATTTGGGACATCATATTTCCAATGACCGTATTTCCGTATTTGCCATATGATGCACTGTCGTTTTTTACTCAGCTTAAAAATATATATATATATATTTTTAATTTCCACTGGGGAATCCTCTTTGATTTATAGATTGTTTGGAAGTGTGTTGTTTAGTTTTCAGGTGTTCTGAATTTTTGTTATCTTTCAGTTATTTCATTCAAGTTATAGTTCATTTGGCCAAAAATATATTTTGTACAAGTTTAGTCAAATAAATCTATTTTTATGAGCCAGAATATGGTAGTCTTGGTGTGTATTCCATGGGCAACTAAAAATGTGCTTCTTGGTGGTATTGGGTGGGATGGTCTATTCATGAGGCTTAGGCATTTTTGGCTGATGGTGCTAGAAAGTAAGGACACCACGGCTTCTTTTCATCAGGTGCTCTATTCCTGAGTGAGGGAGGCATTTCAATAACCACCCACAGTTGTGGGTGTTAATATAGATGCATTACTCTCTCACTTTATGTTTGTATATTACAAACTTATTTACTGATAAGTTACTTATATTATTTAATCAAAATATATATTTGTTTCAGATAGGATATATATGTACCATTTACAACTTTTAATTATTTTCATTGATTTCTTTTACTTTACATATTTATGCCCTTCATGATTAAAGGAATTGTTCACATTTAATTTGGAATTAAATATAGTTGTTGATCTCTATGTTTATTTACTTGTTTATTTCATTACTTTTATGTGTGTTACTACAGTGATATTTAGAATTACAATTGTCTAGTACTGTCATGTTACATTTTTTTAATTTATACATAATAAACCTATCATAACTAATCTTACTGACGTTATCAGTAAAATCACAGAAACTACATCTTTTTGTATGTTTCTTTACTCTCCTCATTCATAAAAAACATTTCAAATATATTTACATATATTAGAACCTTGTCAGAATACGTTATTTTTTTTCATTTTTATTTTGAAAAATCTTACGTAGTACAAATCTGCATTCAAATATATGTTAATAAATTTATCATTATTTTAGAATTGGTCATCCATTACAAGTTCTCTTAGTACTTTATGGAAAAATACTGAATTTTATTTCATTTATTTAAAAAAAAAGAAAGAAAGAAAAAAGAAAACGGAAACAGGATCATTGTGTAAATCAAGTTGGCCTCCAATCACAGAGGTTCTCCTGCCTCTTCCTTCTAAGTACTGATATTAAAGTCACCATTCCATGCCAGACACTGTTCTTGTTCATTATTAAAGAATATCTTCAATGGATATTGGATTGTGGCCTGATTTCAGTTTTCTTTTATCTTGTCTTTTCACATGCCACTTCTTATTGATCTTCATTGGGCTCTAGTGAGAAGTCCATTACAAATAAAATATTTTCCACCAATGTGAGAGGTTCCATTTGTCTTGCTTTCAATATATTTTGCCTACCCTAACTAGGACTTAAATTCTTTGGCTATACCTATTTAGGGCCCGAATTAGTTTTTTGTTATTGGTTTTTGTTTGTCTGTTTTGTTTTTTTAGGTTTGCTTATTTTTTTTTAAATTTGGCCATAATTTTTTTAGCCTTGCCTTCCAGTAATTTTGGAGGCTTTATTCAACTTTTAGGTCAATATTTTTCTTATTCAATTTGAATACATTTTATTGTACTCTCTCAGAAACCATTTAGTTGCTCTTTCTGATATTGAACATCTATCCATTGAAGTTTATGGGTTTTCTTTGGGAGGGGGTTGTTTGTTTGGTTTGGTTTTTGGTTTATTGGTTTTGTTTTGTTTTGTTTACGGATACATTCTGTTTGTGATTTCCATTTGGCTCTTAATGACTTCTAACTTATTGACATCTTCATGACCACTTCTCTCTTAAGAGCTGAGTTTTCTGGCTGAGACTCCTTTCAGTATATTTGTAATTGTTCATTGAGATGTTTTAATGATGAGTTCATTAAAACCTTTGTAAGATAATTTAAGATCTACATCATCTTAATGTTGGTGTCTATTGATTCCTTTTTAATTCAAATTAAAATGAAAAGAGATTGAAACATGCATTTTGAGTATTTTTTCAAATGATGACTATAATATAAAATACTCTTACTTGTTTTCCTCTGTTTCTACTCTAGCTTATGATCAAGGAACAGAATCTTATTACTATTAGAGGGGGAGATATTGTGAAGCTTCACCCTTCCTCTGTGACACAGAAAACAGAATGGACTCCATTGCCTTCCCTAAATTCTTACATGTCCTCTTGCTATTGAGTGATGGCAGAAAGCACACACAGTACAACTTTGAGAAAAGAAGCAAAGATGAGACCTAGGACCATCTGGTGTAAGGCTCAGTCCAGTCTGCTTGGCATTCCTGATTCTGCTCCAATAAGGTCATTCATGATCTTGAGCAAGGAAGTATAGTTTCCTCACATCTGCCTTTGCATCTGTTCAACTGCAGTGGCTTCATAATTTTCCTAAAGTTATGGCCATCACAGAGCAGTTATTGTCTAAAGGGTTTTTTTTTGTTTTTGTTTTTGTTTTGTTTGTTTGTTTGTTTTTTGTCATTAGAGCTGTCATTTTCCTAATTCATCGGTATTATATATGGTAGTAACTTGTTTATTTTTCATTTTTGTCTGCACCTTTTTAGGATATTCAACTCCAATATTGATCACAAAAAATTACTATACTACCATCCTTTTATTTTCAGGAAACTAATCAGTCAAGCCTGTACATCATATCATATCATATCATATCATATCATATCATATCATATCATATCTGGGCATTTTATTATACTTACTGTGAAAATGAAGGGAACATGAATTTATTCCATCTTATCAAGAGCCAGAGTTTAATCTGGCTATTAACTACTAACAGTTAATCTACAAATAGGTACATTGGCTGAATCAAGCTTCCGAAGAGTGCTTTGACACATTGCAAGGCAGCCAGTCTCTTATACTGAGAAACTCACTGACACTCTCATCTTGTTCTTGATACAGACTGACAGACCAGCTCATAATTTTTTATTTTAATCTCATCCAACATACCTGCCTGTGAGTTACACCAAGAGTATAGAGTCCTTGATCCATCAGAAAATATGCCCACGAGTCAGTCTTCACCCCACTCTCAATTGTGCTTGGTCTCACTTATTTTTCATATGCATTTATGGGTGCATTGTGTGATTTCAAACAACACCCAGGATAGAAGCCATAAGCTGGGCTTAAAGCCGGTGTTACAACCAATGATGTCTTAGAGATCATTTTGGTATTTGGGGGAAATTTTTCTAAAATACTTCAATTGGGCAAATAAATTCTAAAATTATTATTCAAGTGATCAATTTGTTGATACTGTGGTAGCACAAAGTTCATTTATTCAGTTAGAAATATCTCTCAGTAAAGGAATATAAATATTCATGTATCTTAAGATTCACAATTCACTTGAAAATTGGTGTAGTTACTAATTGCCTCTGGAAACACATTTCAATTAGAGAAAGAAAGGAAAAAAGACCAGCTACTTGTTCCATGCTCAGGTACTTTCCCCACAACTTTTTCATGATATAGAAGATTGCTAGGTTCTCAAAGTTCTCAGAAGCTTTTTCTATAGAAAGAAAGAAAGAAAGAAAGAAAGAAAGAAAGAAAGAAAAGAAGGGAGAGAGGGAGGAAGAGAGAGAGGAAAGAAAGGAAGAAGAAACAAACAAACAAAGAAAGAAACAAAGAAAGAATAAAAAGGATTAAAGAGCAGCCTGAATAGATGGTGGTCCATTATCAGCTAGGAGGAAGCAGGTCCTTCTCTCCAACATTCTTAAGCTCCTAAGGGTCTTTCTGTGTAAGTTATAGCATTCTAAAGTTTTGAAAATAAGAGTGTTGATTGAAGACAAAATAATATTGATTTTTCTCAAAATGTGGTGGGCATAAGATTTACGATTGAAAAATTATATTAAGTAATTAATTTGTTTATTCACCCAAGTGCTGATCTCAGACTCCTTGTAAATTAAATTATCTACAAGGACAGAGTCATGAAAAGGACAGCAATGCATTCCAGCAAACTCAGAAAGACTAGCTAAGTCAGGACAACCAGGGACTAACAGCCCTTCTGAACCTGGCCTTCTCATTCATCAGCTAGATATATTTCAGAAAATTGTTCACTATTCATCTAGTGTTGAGATGATTTGCCTAAGTAAGAAGAAGACTATTAAAAATAAACTACTGCTAGATGTGTGATAAATCTTGTCCTGACTATCCCTGAGCATTGTCACTGCTTGCATTGAGCAGAATGATACAAAATTGTGATATAAGCTGCCATTTGCTGTGAACACTATGGAAACAGAAATCCAGTGCTGGACTATATCTTCAACCTTGGACAACATCAGGATTTGAAATCTAATGGGAGGGTGAACCAAAAGAAAACATGATTGAGAACGCACCCCACCTCTTCCCCCTCGCCCCCACAAGTAGAGTCATATGTTTGAGTACTTGGTACCCAGTAGGTAAGTATTTGGGAAGGATTAGAAGGCAGGGAGGACATGTGTTCCTGGGGTTTCAAAGATCCACACAAATGAACTTTCTCTGCGCTGTGATTGTGTCTCAAGGTGTGAGATCTCAGCTACTGTTCCCAAACCATGTCTGTCTACCTGCTGCTATTTTTCCTACCACGATGGTCATAGACTCTTACCCTTTGAAACTGTAAGTCCCCAATAAATTCTTTCTTCTATAAGTTTTCCTGTTCATGATATCTTATCATAGCACCACAAAAATAATTTAGATATATAACAAAGTGCCACTGACATATTTCCATAAAGGGTCCCTTACTTATTATTGCAGCACTTCTGGTCCATGGAAGAGTCCAAGGGTTCTTGGATCCCCCCCAAAATGAAGCCAGAATAAAAGTGACTTTCATAGACTCCACAGACTCACATGACCATTGGGCAAGTTCTCCCCACACGGATGGATATGGAAATGAATGCATATGCACATAATAATGCAATACAAATAGAGATTCCCCTGCACCAATACACACATGCTCTCTTAGATATCCAAGCTGGAGAACTGCAAAGGAAAGCTTACACCTTTCCCTAATATTCCAGCTCCAGACAGCTAGACAGTAATGCAGGGAAAACCAAAAATGACTTCTGAAAGACATGATCTCAAAAGATGACTTCTTCAACAGTGATGTGCAAAGAATATTGCTGGCTTGGAACACCTGACCATAAACACAGAGAAAAGCCAGGGTTTCTTCCTCTGTGTGACTGATAGAGGGCATTCGGGTGGTTTGATAATGACAAGGCACGAGTAGTTGGCTTAAGGTCCAGCATCAAGACTTTTTAGTTCATTTTTAGTGATCTCCAAAACTAGGTGAAAGCAGCTGGGCAATCTTTCTAATACAGTCTTCCCATCGGACCAGGGTGACAAGACACAGAGCTTACAATAAGTAATCTGTGGCCCTCAGTCAGAGGACCACTTCCCTTTCATCATCTCCTCACACTGCTCAGGCAATTGGAAGACACTGAAGACCTTTATCTGCCCTTTGATTCTTCCCCACAATCCGTCCTTTCATTAAAAACCTCTGGAAATACCGTTTTAAAGCTGTCATGTTTTTCTTTCCCATGACTTTTTGTGGAAAGGTAATGCAGTCAAGGCAAAAAAAAAAGGACGGATGAGAAGACAAAGATGAAAACCATTGGCTTTTCTCACATTAGTGTACCCCCAACCCTTGGAAGATGCTCTTTTAAAATGTTCTTTTTACTGTAGCGCAGGACAGATGATAGACCTGGACGAGCCAGAAATTCTGAAACTCTATAAAGCATGGTCTCATCAATAATGCATGCCTCCTCCACAGCTTGGTGAAAATAAATTATTAATATGCCCAGTTTTAAAGAGGAAAACAAGTCTGGGCTGGAATGTTTTTCACAGTGTTGATGTTCTTGTTCATACATAACATGCTCCAATGATTTCCCTGCTATCTTCACTGAGTAGCACCCTGATATGGACACCCATGCTTCCATCAAAAAAGAGAAGCCTTGGACTCTTAGTAGTTCTGGGGACAACATGGGATAGTGTTATTTTTTAGTTCAAATATTCTTGAGGTAGGAAACCACCTCAGAGCTATTCCTATTCATCAAGTCATACTGCAAGATACATCTCAACGTTCTCATTTGTACCCATAACACAGGCTCTCTAAGCTGCTCTAAAGTATGACTAGTTATTAGGACCATATGAGGATCTAAAGGATTCAGGTAAGTTTAATATAGTCCTAGCTCAAGGGAAATGCTAATGTGTCTTGACGGGACACCATTAAGTCTTTATGATGGTATAAAAGCAACAGTGGAACTCATAAGTGAGACGTAATATCCTTCAGAAGAAATTTGGGAAGCTCGTCTTCATTGAGCCTTATCTTTAAGCTTGAGAATGTACACATAATGCAGGTTAGTGTATCATATTTGTGTGTTTCGCTGTTCCTCAAAACACCACTGTAAAGCCTACTATTACAATATATTGTCGCTGCTTATTACTTATTTGACTAAAATGCAATTAGTTCGTAGTTATTAATATGTACTGACATTAAATAACTTCACAAATAATATCTAATATGCAAGCAATTGTATTTGGACTGGCCAAATGTTCTTGCAAAAAATGTTATCTAATTCTGTAATTTTTCAGAGTTCGGAAACTACACTTAAATGCTCTTGGGACACAAACAGAGGAAGGATGAGTAGATTCTATGTGAATAGGATTGGAATGCTTCATTTTGCTTCACCTGAGGAATCTCCACTAAAAAAAAATAATAATAATTACTATCATGACTGATATAAGTGTTCTTCCTGCATGAGTAGAAGAGAATGGCAGATCCTCTGTCACTGGAGTTAAAAGGCATTTGTGAACTTCCATGTTGGTGCTGGGAACAGAACTTGGGCCCTCTGGAAGAGCTGAAACTGCTGTAAACTTTCAAGCATGTTCTCTGGCCTCAAAGAAGCTTCAGTTTTGTCTGTTGCTTCCCACAGTATAGTCTGATATTTAAAAGAAAGTTGCATACATGTTCACCATGACTACTCTTCAGTCTTTCAGAAAATGCCATCTTCTGTTAAAAGGTGAAATATAATTTGAAAACCTATATAAAAAGCACATGTTTGAAATAACAAGTTTAAGATAAATTGTGTGTTACTCGGAGCTGTAGAAATAAGATATTGGTGCATTGCTGAATTCTACAGCCCCAACACTGACAGACTGCAGTGCCATGATTTTCCTAAACTTAAAATTGCATTATCATATGTATAAAATTAACATCCTAAATTACTTAAAATAGATATGCATGGATGTGCACCTGTGTAGCAGCTATGCAAATTAGCCTACGTGGACGTGCCTATAGATTAGAATGCCTCAAGTTGTAGAACTAGGAGAAATCATTCAGTCCCTTTAAACTCTAGTAAGTCCTGCCACACACAGACATTTAGGAGAAGCGTGCATTCTGTTGTGTGAAAACTTGCCACCATACAGTGCTTCAGATCCCAGGAGATGTCAGAGCAGTGGGACATGCAATGGTGGTGTTCATCAGCTAAAAAGCTGATGAAGATAATGCTGTAAGAAAAAAATGGAGAAAATAAGCACATAGGGGATCTAAGGTATCACGGTATGCAGAAAAAGTGAAGTCTGTGCTGTGCTGGAACCCAGACAAATACAAAGCAAATAGCCTTTTTCCAAAGGATCAGCATTAACGGAATTTTATCAATGACTACATTGGAAAAAGACTGCCTCAGAGTGAGAGTACAGCAGATGCTTTTGCCAGAAGTGATATTGGTGTTCGAGATATTAAAACCTACATTTCTACAACACAAGACAAGCAACTTGGTTCTGAGTCTAACCTGGATGGAAGACAGCTGATGAGGATAACTCTGCCAAAGTGGAAATAACCTGAGCAGTGGCAGAGGGACAGCTGCCACTAGCTTCAGTTTCCTGTAATCATACCGAAAGGATATAACCAGGAACAAAGTGTGTTATGTCACCTTAAACACAAATCACTTTGTTTTTAACTTAACATTCAGAGCAAAAAATAAAATGAGAATGGATGGAAGAAAACAATATCATGCCTGTCAATCATTAGTTCATATGCTTTCGTTTTACAGCAGAATTGACTTTTCCAGAGAGGTTGGTGGCACAGTTGCTCCTGAGAAACCATTCAGAGATTAGTGTTTATCTGCCTTAATCCTCTGGCAAACAACCTACATCTTGGATTATAAAGCAGGGGAGTATTTGGTGGCATACTTCTCCCAGACTCCCTTAACTGTTGGGGCTTGAATGATTGTCATATGTGGAAACAGGCTCCTCTGTTTCAGTTCAGCAACATTCTGGCAGCTCGTTGGTGGCCCTGCCACAAGTGAACCACTGCCTGTGCCCTTTCCACTTCCTGCCCACACCAGGGCTCTGCTCAGTGCAGGACTAATTCATAATGGCCTTCGTGGTCAAGAGGTTGCTTCTCGCTGTTGACTTTATGTGAAGTTAAGGGAAATGCAGTTCCTTCCTCCACTTGAATGAGCTGTAAGGTGTTCAGAGGGTTGATGTCAGAGTATATCCGAATGATATTCATTTTTTCATTTCTCATCCTTTTGCCCGGTTTGAAAATCCTTCCACTTAGAAATATTTTTATTTTGCTATTTTGGTTTTCAGCTTTTGGCTGGCATTCACTCCTGTCAATAGGAAAGAAGCAGGGAAGAGTGTTCTGCAAGTCAGAAATCTCTAAGTGTCATTGAAATAAAAGAGGATGGCCTATATTCTGCAGCTGTTATTCATGATCATGCCACACATGAGAGCAGAATTAGGATTAAAGCAAATTGTTCATGAGAAATAGCTTAAGAAACCATCACAGACTCTAATAAAAGCTATGTGACTTTGTCTAAGTTTTGAACAAATGAATATCGCTTAGTATCACCTCAAGAAGTAACATTATCATTTCATGCCAAATAGTTTTATGCCTTGTCACTGTGGATGGAGGAGTTCTTCAAGTTCCTCTGGCTAATGCAAACCACAGTATTTGAAAAACAGAATGGGGCTCTGTGTGTGTGCACAGCGCGTGTGCATGTACACGCTTATAAGTTCTATAATACTCTTTCTCCAGTTCATCATGTCATGTGTGGTTAAGTTAAGCAGCACGATAGGTTTGAACAATACAGAATAACTCACTGGAAGCTTTGCAAAAAGACTAAGCAGCGCCATGTTTAAGGTCATGCTGTGTGCTGAGAGGGAAAAGCAAGGGAATGACACCTGTCAATTTTGAGTTAAAAAAAAATCAAGCGCAATCAAGAAAATGAAAAGTATAGTGACAGACTAGGAGAAACAATTTTAAAAAGACAATGACATGGAAATGTTTCGTCCACTCACTAAAGTTTACAAGAACACACAAAGCTAGGTAAGGGAACACAGATCTTGGTTCAAAAAAATGTTCCAAAGGCTGTTGCTCCACATGGATATCAAATGTGTTATGTGTTATTTCCTCAGATAAATGGAATTAAAATACTTACACACCACTATACGTTGTGATAGCCAAAACCTAGGACACTACCAATACCAAAACTTTAAGACTGAGAACAATGGGAATTCTCTCTCACTGCTGATAGGTAGGCAAAAAAGGAAGAGCTCATTTGAGCACAGATTTGCAGTATCTTACTGAACTAAACATCATCATCCCATTTCACCCAGAAATCACTTGTTCTCACTGTTTACCCAAAGAAGTTGGAAGATTAGGTCTTATCAAAAACCTGTATGTAGATATTCACAGATTTGTGGATTAAGTGGAAAGCTTAGAAGCAATGAAGGCCCTCCCGATTCCCTGTAGGTAGGGGAGTAAGTGAATATATTTAGAGACTGAAGTATTTTTCAGCACTATGAAGAAACAAAGTCAGAAAAAGGCAGAGGCAACTTAAATACATATTAACACATTGAAAAATTTTCTGGAATTAGAAATGAAGACACAAGGGCATATTCCAACCATATGATCTTCAGAAAAAGATGTCAAGAAAGTCAAATATAGAGATGGTGAAAGTACCATTCGATTCCAAGGTCTGGTGAAGAGCATGAAAAGATGAATGTACAGAATACAAATATATTTAGAGCAGTGAAAATGCCCTGTATATTATTCTACTATAGTTGTGGCTATTGGGGATTTATTGTTTGTCCAAACTCATAGAATATTCAGCACCAACAAAATACTCTTGTGTATGTGATGAGGTTGGGTGGCAATAATGTGTCAATTTAGGATAACCAATCATAATACAGATACCATTTCAGTGAATTATGCTGACAGGGAGGGGAGGTGATGCATGTGTGCAAGCAGGAGGTCGATTGCAATTTGTTGTGAAGCTACAACTGCTACAAAAATAGTCTCTTAAAAAAATCAAGTACAACATACAAGAAAATATTTTGACAAGGTAGGAAAGATTACCAAATATTTGCATCCTTGACATTTGCAAATAAGATTTCATTTGATGGGTATTAATCTGGGAGATGTCCTTAATGGGGAAGAAGGCAGAGGACAGATCTGATGGGGCAGAAGGTAAGGGTACCGCGGAAGGGGAGAAAGCACAGGTACCAAAGTGCTGAGTGCTGAGTGCTGAGTGCTGAGCCCTGAGCAGGCATGGATGTACGACTCCAGGCAGCTGTCAGCCACGTAATTCCTGTGAAGCTGAACTAGGCAGTAGGATAAGCTTCCCCAGAGAGGAAGGCTGGACTCTGATTTAGTTCTACCTTTGGAACGAAGGGGTTACTCCTCATTTGGGGCAATCATCCATCCTTCTTTACACTGGATGGTAGAATTGTATAGAAAATTTAATTGAACAAAAGTACCCGTTAGAGAGACGTGCAGGTAAGAGCGTTTGAAAATAGATTTTTACCACACACAAGGACACAGCTGAATGTGTGTCTTGTGCCTCTTTTATCCTAATCTCCTGGCTGACCCTTTCATAGGTTGGTAATGTAAGCATTAGGACAAATTCTTTGGGGGATTCCAGGAAGATGGCAGACTCACAGTTCAATGTCTTCATGAGGAAGTGTAGACTTAGCCCTTCACATGTTTAAAAGTGTGCAGCAGTACCATTTAGGTTTTGTGATGTGAGAGCCATGGAGGGAGACAATTCACAGCTACCCAAACTGAAGTTATCATGGTCTAACCAAACTTAAATTTCTGGGCTTCTGTCTGTAGAGTTCCTGTCGTGGGAAAAGAGGTTTCTAAGTGGAGGTGTAAAATGTCTGCCACTTATCTAGAGACATAACACTTTAGGGAACCACATTAAGGACTCTGATACTAACATTTGTTCAAAAATAACTCCTCATAAGCTTACTGCATTAGGAATAAGAGTACTATCGGCCTCATAAAGCCAAGTCTCTGTCCATCCATGTCATTGTTGTACATCTTAAAACAAGCGCACACAGTATAAGTGCTCATTACATAGTTTTAAAATTTATACACTAAGTGTTACTGGGAGTTATTTGTACTGAAAATCCCATTAAGGCACATTAAATTTTAATATGCGTAAATTTTTCTTCCATGGAAACCCTATTTCTCCCTCCCTCTATCTTATACACATAAAAATATAACACCATTGTATATAATTGCTGTGATCAAATCCCATACATTGCTATACAAATGAAAATTTCCAGGGCATTTGGTCTCCTTTTTTTGCCTAGAAGTAGAATTCAGTAACTTTGTGGAGACATAAGTGATAAACTGCTGAGGAGACAGTATCTATGTTTGGTGGCTCACCCAAAATGTGAAGGTTTACATAAGACAATACAGTATGACGTTAAAACATGTTCTCAACATATGGAGAGCTCTCTCCATGATATGAGTAAAAGGCTCATGATATGAGTGAAAGTGGATCTACATATCCACTTTTTAATTTTTTTATTCTTAATAACATATCCACTTTTGAGGCATTAATTATAAAGAAGTTTATACTCATTTGCAAAAAACTTAAGACATTTTCAACACACACAAACTAATATATATCCTACTTCCATAGATACTTAGAGGTGATATATAACAAATTTAATAGATAGTGTTAATGCTTTATGTGAATAATTTTATTTTAATTTATTGTTCAAATGAACATATTTGGCTTTTTCTTTTTACCAGGATGGGAAATCACAAAATGCTGATTTTTGTCCTCAAATGTATGTGACTGACATGCCTTTCACTCTTTCACTCTAAATGGAATAAAATGTTAACACTTAATATACCAAATAACATTATAATAGATGATGAGGAAAAGACATCAAAATGCGCAATAAAAATTACGTCCATGGATGTGTTAAGAATTGAGAGTGTCATGCATTGTAGCAGGGCTGCACTTATGATAGGAAGTAAAAACATATTTCCAGTTTCTATGTTATATGTCTTAGGTCCAGTGATAGAAACCCACATATTTATACCTCAAGGGTCCTAGACCATGTCATTCTCTGTGATGTACCTGGAAGGCTGTTACCTGCAGGCAATAGCCATGCTGCCCAGGAGATAATTAACGGGTGTGAACAAACTGTAGAGAAACTAAAATTGGCATTAAAACAATACCATGTTTACTCAATGTGACTGAGTTTACAAAGAAACCAAAACTTCTATTTCTAACTCCACTACCGAGAAGATGACTTTGAACAGTTACAGTGTCCTTGAAGATGAACTGAACTGAATTGAGATCATTAACCTGAGACCCAATCTAGGATGACTCTTTGGAGACAACAATATACTGGCATAGAGCCAAGGCCATATGAATGTATATAGAGAGAAGATGGATGTGCCAGAACCAAGCAGAGAAGTTAAATCAGACCCTGCTCTTATGGTCCACAGAAGGAAAAACTTGCTAACACCTTAATTCGAGCACCAATGAGACAGAACTGTAAAACAATGAATGTGTGTTCGATCTACTCACTGTAAGACTCGTGGAAACTCGTGGACACTAATACAGATAGGTTTAACCTGAATAAGTTGCTTCACAATTCACACAATATGATGAGTCATAATCGGTGTTCTTCTATGACGAGTGCTGACTCATCCAAGGGACAGCCTAATGAATAACCACTGAACAGCACACTTCTATTGGCTACAAGGAAGTCTTCAGTGAGATTTCACCAACTTTACTGCTACTTTTTTTTTTTTTTTTAGTCTGTACAAGGGTCTAGCTGAGGATGGTACATTGGACCTTATCTTCAGTTCCATTAAGTCTCTGTGGTAATTTCTCAGGCTTTCTTTGTTTTATTTTTCCATTATTATTATTATTATTATTATTATTATTATTATTATTATTACAATCTACTCACTTTGTCTCCCAGCTGTAGTTCCCTCCCTCATCTCCTCTTTTTCCCACCCTCCCTCCCTCTTCCCCCTTAGGTCTTTCCCCTAATCCACTGGTTGTGGAGGTCCTCCTCCCTTACTATCTGATCCTAGCTAATAAGGTCTCATCAGGACTGTCTGGATCTTCTTTCTCTGTGGCCTAGTAAGGCCACCTTGCCAGTTCATAGCACTAAGTGCCTCAATAAGAAATTCAAGATATCTCATACAAGCAACTTAACAACATGCCTGAAAGCACTAGAAAAAAAAAAATAGAAGCAAACACACCCAGGAGGAATAGATGGCTGGAAATAATCAAATTCAGAGCTTAAATAAATAAATTAGAATCTGAACAATTCAAAGAATTGCATAGTAGCTTTATTCATAATTGCCCCAACCTGGAAACAACCCAGATGTCCCTCAACTGAGGAATGGATCCAGAAATTGTGGTACATTTACACAATGGAATACTACTCAGCAATTAAAAACAAGGAAATCATGAAATTTGTCGGCAAATGGTGGCATCTAGAAAGGATCATCCTGAGTGAGGTATCCCAGGAGCAGAAAGACACACATGGTATATACTCACTTATATAATCCTATAAGATAGGATAAATATACTAAAATATGTGCACCTAAAGAAGATAAACAAGAAAGAGGACCCTCTAAGGTGATCAATCTTCACTCAGAAAGGCAAACGGGACAGACTTTGAAAGAAGGAGAAAACCGGAAACAGGACAGGAACTTTCCAAGGAGGGCCTCTGAAGGACTAACCAGCAATAAATAAAAGCAGATAATGAGACTCATAAACAAACTCTGGGCAGAGTGCAGGGAATCTTATGAAAGAAGGGGTAGATAATAAGACCTGGAGAGGACAGGAGCTCCACAAGGATAGAGGCAGAACCAAAATATCTGGGCACAAGGATCTTTTCTGAGACTGATACTCCAACCAGGAACCATTCACGGAGATAACCTAGAACCCCTGCCCAGATATAGCCCATGGCAGCTCAGTGTCCAAGTGGGTACTCTAGTAAGTGGAACAGGGACTGTCTCTGACATGAACTCAGTGGCTAGCTCTTTGACAACTTACCCTGGATAGGGGAGCAGCCTTATCAGGTCACAGAGGAGGACAGTGCAGCCAGTTCAGATGAGATCAGATAAGCTAGGGTCAGATGAAAGGGGAGGAGGACCTCCCCTACCCATGGACTTGGGGAGGGGCTTAGGAGGAGATGAGGGAGGGTGAGATTGAGAGGGGAGGAAAAAGGGGGCTACAGCTGGAATACAAAGTGAATAAACTGTAATTAATAAAAAAAGTAAAAATAAATTAAAAAAACACAAAGAATCAACAAAACCAAGAGTTGGTTCTTTGAAAAAATCTATATTAGACAAACTAACCAAATCCACATTAACCAAACTAACTAAAAGGCATAGGGACACTATCCAAATCAACAAATCAGAAATTAAAATGAGTTTCCTTTAATTTTTCAAGGCCTTGATAAGTTGTAAATACTACTAGTTATGAGTTCTATAGAATATCCTTGAATGAGTTTGCCTGGAATCAGTTTTCTATAATCATTATTGAGCACATGGGCTAGGAGGAGAAAAAGCAGGTGAGAAGTATGCCTCCCTATCACTCTTTATCAAGAATATATGATATCAACATGATAACCTAAAAAAAAACAAAAAAACAAAAAACAGACTTTATTAGATTTCTCCATTATCAACTTACAGTTTTTTCCCCATACTCAATTTTTTAAAAGTGAGTTCCTATGTCCTCTACATATTCAAGATAAGAAGTTAGATTTTAATTTCAAAGAATAAAAATAGGAGAGAATAGGATCTCCACAAGGACACCAACAGATCCAAAAAGTCTGGTCTTTTCTGAAACTGATACTCCAGCCAAGGACCACTCATGGAGATGGCCTGGAACTCCTACACAGAGGTAGCCTATGGCAGTTCAGTATCCAAGTGGCTTCCATAGTAATGGGGACAGAGACTGTCTCTGACATGAACTGATTGGCCTGCTCTTTGATCATCTCCCCCTGGGGAGCGGCCTTACCAGGCCAGAGAACAAGACAATGCAGCCACTCCTGATGAGACTTGATATAGTAGCAATAGAGGGAAGGGGAGGAGGACCTTCCTTGTCAGTGGACTGGGAGAGGGACACACGGGTGGGGAAGAGGGAGGGTGGGATTTGGAGGGGAGGAGGGAGGGAGGTACAGGGGGGATACAAAGTGAATAAACTGTAATTAATAAAAATAAAAATAATTAAGTAAAAAAATCCCCCCTCCAAAAAAGAATAAAAAGAAATAGTTTTCATTGAACATTGCAATTTGACTTTCTGGTTTTTGTTTTTTGTTTTTAACTATTGGCAAGACCCAACCATTGACATTATACTAAAATAGCAAACAGAGTGGGATCCAGCTGGTTATCACAGCAGAGCTTCTAAGTGCTAAGTGTTGTTAGATTTCAAAACTAAATAAATAAAAAATATCCATGACTGAAAAGCAATGCAGACATTGTAAGGCATGGAAGTTAAATTAAAGAGCTGTTAAAATGGCTATTAATACATAAAATTATTTTAAAACATTGCCGATGACTTAGCAGATAATTATTGGGACATAATTTTTGAGTGGCAGCACCTTGAAAGCTCAGAGAATTTGTTAAGCTGTAATAGCTTTGATTAGACTAAGAGCAGTGTTGAGGAAATTCACAGTGGTGGAGAAAATCTGGCAGGTATCTAACAATGCAGAAAAAAAAAATGTGGCTATTACAGCCAGCCTCTTACAAATGGTAGATTGTCCTCACTGTCAAGGACAATTTGTTACAGTGACATAAGTTATTAAATTCATCCTCTGTGCACAAGATGGGTACTTATGGAAATACGTCAGAGAGTAAACAGGAAACCAAAGCCTGTATATCAGCAATGACCTTATCAAGTTCATAGAAAACCATGCTGGACCATTAGAGATTAGAATGAAGATTCCAGACTTCTCTCATTTTTTTTCCAAACTGTCTCTTTTGTCCAGTATTTTAAGGTCTGTGCTGAAATCAGATCTAAAAGATATAGAGGTTGGCATAGCATTTGGTGTGTTAGAGTTATGCAAGCCCTATGAATATAGCCCTCCCTAGTGATAAGTGCATATGGATTCCTAGCTGCTTGCAGATGTAATCCCTTTATACTAATATAAATTGAGAAACCTGTTTCTATATAACTCACCATTACAGGATTATGCTTTAGATTACATGGAATACTACTTCCAGAATTAGCTGTATCTAAGATCAAAACGTATTCCTAAAACTTACCAACTCTTTGAGTAAGAAGGGACAGAAAGTATATAAAAGTATATAATATCTACATTATGATTTGTTATTTTCTAGCACTAACGATATAAGTCCGATTTACCATACAAAAACACAAACTATATTAACAATCTTTTGCCTTTATACTGTTATAATCTGAAAGTCCTTTCTATATGAGATGTCTTGAACACCACTCTTTCTTAGATAATTATATTTACTCTTCAATAATTGATAATTGGAACACACAGAATAATGATAGCATATTAGATTATAAAACATGTTTGGAATATTTGGTACCAAACTGACATAAATAATTTCCTGGTGTTCCAGGGATTTGGATGCATATTCTTTAAATTAATTCACAGCATTTGTCATTTCCCTGATAGAGTTATATTCCAAGCTCAAGATACCCTCCTCATGTAAGACATTAACTGCTTAAGCACCTAATAGTGCATTGCAGAGTCTAAAATTTTACAGTTACTTGCTTGCATTAATTTAAGTGCTTGAAGAACAGAATTTACACAATTATAGATATGGTTATAAGCCAATCAACTCTTTTTTTTATCAGTTTGTGCTGTTGCATAAACTTACTTCCCCCCTTTTCTGCCATTTCACCTCTCTCCTTCCTCATCTTCTCTGACATTTTATGTATCTGTGAGGCCACCATCAGTTCCTACAGAATGTTCTCTTCCATTATCTAACTAAGTTGGTCTCTGCTGCCACACTTCCTGCTTTTCTATCTACTGCAACACCCATCCAAATCCCATTCCAAATTCTGCAATCCGGAAGTAGGAAGAGTGATGCCCAGTGAGAAGACAGTGGGAGCTTTGTAGCTCTCTGCACAGGTCCTTTCCATGAGAAATCCCAGGCTATAGTGATTTCATCAGTGTGTTTGGAGGTTACTTGTAGGTTTCCTTTTCCTCTTTTCAAATATTGACTCACCTAAAAACATACTTATGAAATGAAATGTGAGCATAATTCTGGAAATTCATGAAATCAGGTGTACCTGTTGCCAAGGAAACAAGATGTGAGGCAGATGAAGGAAACAAGAACCATTGATTTTTCTCTAAGTCTCATGTTGTACAAATTGTAGGTACTATCACAGCTTTAATTAAAGCATGTAAGGGCCCTGACCAACATGTGAGGCTACTCAGAAGTTTTCCTCAACACAATAACATGTAGTGGCACCCATCAGATCATTATTTTTCTCAGTATACTATCTGAAATCATGTTCTCCTTCTCTGCTTACTTGTCTAGAATTTGTTATATTATCATTCTCTATAAACTTTACCCAAGACGTTATCTACTTCTATTGTTTTTCTCTCTTGGCTGAATTGTGGTTAAGCCACTCACTTATGGATGGGTTTACTGTGGCAAATAACAGCATATTCACATGGCATAATAAACTAATGGTTGATGAGGGTATTCAGGAAGAAGAAACAAACATGGACCTGGCATTTAACTTTTGTTGGCATGTTGCCAATCAGGAATGTAAAGACTATAATTCTTTATACGGTATAAGATGCCTATTCTGCTTCTACTGTGCAAGAATATGCTACTTTCTCATTTTTAAAAATTGTGCTGTACAATGAATATAAACACAGATGTCTTACTCCGCTTACTTTAGCCATCAAAAATGACCACATTTCCTGATACCATGGACTATGTTACTTAGAGAGCATTAATTGCACATTTCTACATACTTAATTGGATTCCAACTGTCTTAATAAATTTATTACTAATAAACAGAATTATAAATGTATTTATGTCTTGAGTATTACCACTTCAGTAAATACATCATAATCAGATAAACTGGTGGTGCAATCATGAGAAATAAAAGTTTGTGTGTCTCCAATTTCAGAGCACATACAAAACTATAGACTCGAGAATTTCAGAATTACTATCAAATCATTAAATTGTAGTGTATGTTTATATTCATGGCATATCGATCCTAGACAGTTAACAGAAAAGAAGATGCTACATATCTTCATAAAGATTGCTTCAATCTTTAATATTCCCAAAAGGCCCAAGAGGCTTTGCAGTGCTTGATCCAGATGGAGGTCTTATTTAAGAAAGTTGTGAAGTCTTTAGAAGGTGGGTCTAGTTGACAGAAATGATTACTAGGGATCACTCTCTGAACATGTATAGCCCCACTCTGTGTTCAAATCTCACCTCGTTTTTATGTCTTGGATCTCGGCCATGCCGCTTCTGAAGGTCCACTTTGCCCTCTATATTATGAAACTTCTGGAACATAAGACAGGGTACATCATTCCTCTCAGAGTTTTTTTTTTTTTTCCCCATCAGAAATTCTGCAGCAGTGATATGAAAATAACTAATAAAATGTCATTTTAAAATTCAAATGTTAGAAGCTACCTAAAATACGAGAAATCCAAATAGAAAGAATGATAAGCATTTCGTCTGATATACATGTCTGATTTAAAAATGTGTCTGTATTTGAGTTTAGCAATTAGGGCTAGAACCTTTAACCTCTGTTACAGAAAAATAGTTACTGTCACAGCTCTTCTCTAGGAAGTGCCACAGGTCCCACTGTGGCATTACTGTCCAACACACACTGTCTTCTGCTGGGCTCATTGATTCGGTGTTGTCATGCAGATAGCAACTGTGGCTCTCTGACACAGTCAACAGAGAATCAAAAATACCCTGGAAAGCCTAACTTCAGGATTAGATACATGCTTAGATACAGTTTTTGATCATTGTCATAATTACTGTGGAGCACTGTGGAGGTGGAAGTATTTGAGGAAGTAGGAGATACAGCTGAGTCCACTGTACTTTCATCCTTGTTACATTTCCTCTCTCAAGAAGAGAGAAAAAAAATTTTTTTCCTCTGGGAAATTTAGAACAGAAAGGACAACAATGGCTAAACCACACACAATTTGAAATGGAGAGGGGTCAGATGGGGACAAAAAGCAAGAACGAAATGTTGGGAGGGCTTTCAGGATTTCTATCCTTAGTTTGGTGAGTAGCAAATTTGTTTTAAAATATCCAGATGACATCAAATCCCTATGTCTTGTTTATCTCATCTTGAAATCAGAGAGACTTGAGCACTTTTCATCTTTGTTTGTCTTTGGTTCTCTTATTCTTTGATTATAAAACAAAGCTGCTTGGGTTCCTTCATGTAGCTCCCACGCTGGTCCTTCTGTCCCTCTGCAGGGTCCAAGCTTCCTTGCTTTGTGGGAGGGCCACCAAACAAATGAGCAAGAGTTGGATTATTTCATCATGTTATCATTTCTGTGCATTTCAGATTCCCTGTCCTCTCCAGTATTGAAACCTGAGTTTCTTAAATAAAAGAAGATCAGCATTGTCTCTATTCTTTATTATTATTATTATTATTAAAGAGCCAGTGTCTAAGTATAAAACAGTCAGTGTAATGTTGCTCCTTTACCCTTGTTTCAAATAAAGTCAAGTCTTCCCAGGTAATCTGGAGAGCACTGAAATCTTTTGTAGGTAAAAGCCACTTCCCTAGGAAGGCAAATTCTCAGAAGCTACATAGCCTAAGGATAGAGGAGGAAGAGTACTATGTCACAATATGGAGAGTTTAGCAGGAGGGACGCCTATCAGGACTGCTAGCACACCCTTCCATCTAATACGACTCTGGTACATGTATCTTCAAATTTGTCTATTCTCTAGGAAGACAAAATAAGATTCAAAATACAAAACATATATGTGCTACTAATTAACCCCCGCAATACCCAACACCTCACACAGATGACAGCCTTTCTCATTTTCCTCCCAGTGGCTGAGAACAAAAACTATTTCTTAAAATACTTGTTACAGCACTTCTCAGGTGCTATAAGGTCAAATCAAACGCCACTAAAGTGGTAATGACTCTTCTCTTGAGTTATATCTGGGTCACAGAGGATGGGGCACAGGTGAGATGTAGGTGAAGACTCTGACCATGCCCTGAAGCCAGGAGAAGACTGTGAGATGGGTATTTCAGGATGCACAAATTGTCATTGCCTCTCTTGTCCCAATCAGCTTGACCCCGGGCATAAAAGGGACTGAGAGCTATGATCATAAGAAAGTAAGCAGAACACTCAGAATTGCCTTTTGCCTGTAATTTTCCACTTTCCTTTTCACTGTTAGTGCCATAATTGGTGTTAGTATTGTGTATGAGTGAGATTTCTGTGTTTCCTTCTTTATCAAGAGGCATAACTACACCACAGGTGATGTAACTGAAAAAGAAATGGAAAAGCAAACAAGGATGAGAAAACAAGGGGAAACATTGACTTAAGAAAAAGTCAAGCCTTCAGACCACAGCAAACTTGTTTTAGCTAAGGATTATTTAATCAACAATACAATTTTTATGCATGTAAATGTATTTCAGTTCCAACAGGTATGCATATGATAAGCATGGTTATTTTCTATCAAATACAAACCATCTTCTAAACAGAATGTGGACTTTAGAAAACACTTGGGAGAGATAACTCATGAACAAATATCAATACAAAGATGAAGTAAATAAATTCACTGAGATTAACCTCTGTCTGGAAGGCTCGATGTATTCAGTATAAATAACATAACCTTATTTGATTGTCATAGAAACCCTAAGAAGGCATAGCACTATGCTCAACACTCTTAAGATGTTGAAATACAGAGTAAAAGTTTATACAGCCTTTGTAATGACACTCAACAGGAGTTGGAGGTGCTTGTTCTGTCCAATCAGATGCCAATATTCAGAAGCAGAAAGGGCGGGAAAAATAGTCATCCCATCTTTGCTGCATCATTTACCTCAAGATTAGAAAAAAAAAAAAAAAATATATATATATATATACATATATATATATATACATATATTCTTACAAGGAATTTGAAAAAAAAGTACTTTTATTTATGTCAACCATTGATAGGGAGTGGTGGAGAGAAAAGGAGCAATGAACTGTAAGTTATTCAGATTGACAGGCTTTTAGCCTTGACTAGGCCAACTAGTAATTTCGCTTAAAAACAAGCGTGTCACATCATCTTCCCATGTCTCAGTGGTGAAAGAGAGAGTGTGAGTGTGAGTTCCAGGACATGCACATTATATAAGTCACATGAAGTCCTCAGATTCTCTACCTGTGAAATGAGCTAAGTCCTGGGTTGCTGTGATGGAAAATTAACTATAATGACTTGTTCTACTTTGGGCACTAATATCCTCTAATCATGCCACAGCCTATGATAAACATTTCAAGGTAAAAGGAGGAAGTTGGGTGATTTGTGTATGTCTCTGAAGAAGATACCCAGAACTTAGTCACTTCCTATCTCTTCTCCCTTCCAAGCCACCATGAAGTAAACAGTTCCTTCCACCATAGGCTATGGCTTGTCATAGGCCGAAATGGAACAGGAATGACTGTCTATGGAATGTATTCCTTGAAATAATGACCTAAAATAAGTACTTGGTATCTGTTTGCTGTCAGTGTTTGGGGAATTAGGGAACCTTTAGGAAGCAGAGCCTTACTGGAGGAAATATGTTAGTAAGAATGACCTTTGTGGGATTATAGCTTTGGTCCTCTTCTAGTTCCTAATCTTATCTTTCTGTGTGTGACTGGAGATATAGTAAGTGAGTTTCTTGCTCTGGTCCTTGTTACCATGCCATTTTATCCAAAATAAATGATTTTTTTCCCAGAAGTTATGTTGGTCATAGTGTTTTATCGTGGCCACAAAAAGTAAGTGATGCATTCATTTAAGGCAGATTGTGTTAAGCATGCCTTCAGAGTGATGCTCACCTGAGAAACACATATATACATGCATGAAAATTATTATGTCAAAGCTATAAAGAGCTGCATTAATAACCCAGTTTCTGAAATGATAGATAAAGATATAAATGTGAGAAGAGAGCTTTTCCAACCAAAGAAATAGTAAACGCTAGAAATTTAATTCCAAGATAGAGTGTTTGCCTACCATATACAAGGCCCTAGGTTTGATCCCCAGATACACAAAATAAAGAGAAAAAGGAGAAGAACAAAAAGAAAGGTGGGAAGAGAAAACTAAAAGGAGACAATCAAAATCCTTTTTTGAGAAAATAGAGAAGGCTTAATAGTCCCTATGTATCAGAAGGAGCTCAAATAGCTGAAGTCCACGGAACAAATAAACTCGAAGATTTGTGAGACTCAGATATCCCTGAGTCATACTGGAAGAGCAAGCCTAAAAGCACAGAGAAAGTTTTGAGAACAGTCAGTATAGCAACTTCCAAAGACACACAACGCATCTATTAGTGTGGCAGTCAAATGAAGGAACAGAAATGTGGAGTTGGGTTGGAAGTAAGAGGCTAGCACAGAATTCACTCCCAAATAGAAAGGCATGTGCATAGCTGCAAATACAGTTGTCTTTTTGTTCTTCAATCAAAGTTTGTGATTATTACCTTATTTACAAATAATCTACCCCTAACTTTTTTGTGCTATGCATTGAAAGTATGCTTTCATCAAGAATCATGGGGGCAGTGCCTGGGGAAAGGGCATAGAAGGAGAAGATGAAGGTGGGTGTGTCTGGGAGGAGGCAAGGGGAGGGCATTATAGGGAGGATACAAAGTGAATAAATTGTAATAAATAAACATATAAATAAAATTAAATTAAAAGGAATCATGGGTTGAAAAATCTAATCTACAATGCAGCAGTATTAAAAAAGTTTTGTGGAATTAAAGAGAAAACATAAACTGATAGAAATTAGAAAGTGGTTACTATGAATCAAGAGCTAATGACTGGAAATGGCATGGAAGCTTTCTGAGAGGCATGTTATTTCCTGATCTTTTTTGATCTAAGTACTGTTTACATCAGTGTTTGCAGTCTGTATACATTTTTAAAATTTTGTACTTTATATACTTCTCTACTTTTTTTTATATTTCTGTAAATGAACCTCTTAACAAAAAAAAAAAAAAAAAAAAGAAGAAGTAAAATCTTTAAAGGGTCATCAGATCACTGAATAGATTACACCTTTATAAGGGAGTAGCCTCACTCTTGGGTAAGTTGTATGTTCAAGGGCTGGAGAGATTGCTTCATAGTTAAGAATGCGTGCACACTGCTCCCGGGGAGGACCTAAGATCAGTTTCCAGTACCCATATCAGACAGGTAACAGCAGCCTTTAACTCCAGTCCATGGGATCTGACAATCTCTCTGGCCTCTGTAGACAACCCTGGAATTCAAGAGCACGTACCTATACACTGACACACACAACTACATAAATGTTTCTTAAAAGTGGGCTCTCAGCTCCTATTTGCTGCCTTTTGTATGAGGATTATCCTGCCTTTTCAAATTCCACTCCTACTATAGATTGTATTAGCTTACTTTTATTTTGTTTATTTTCTTTCCATTGACGGCACAAACTATCTGACAGGATCAATTTTTATAAAGCTTATTTTGTCTAATAGATCAAGGGTTTTAGGGTGTCATGGATTGTGAGGTGTCTGGTCATATCGAGTCTTCAGCCAGTCAATATAAACAGATGAAAGTGGATGAATACATGGTCTCTCCCCTCCACACTTGAAGCTGAGAACACACCAGTGGTATGTTCCTAGATGAATCCAAATCCAGTCAAACTGCCAGTGAAAAGAAGCCATCACATAGGCACTCATCAGATATCAGTGTGTTGTTCTGGCTTTCCCAACCTCCAGAACTATGAGTACATTTTCTTGTTAGCCATCAGTTAGTAATACTAAATAATAATACCATGATTTTGATGAGACACAAATTGTTTCAGATTCTGTCTTCAATAGAGCACAGTCCTGTTTTCTCTTCATTTCTTCAATTCTTTCAACTCTGAAAGACACTTCATTTCCTACTCCTTGTTTTTAAGAAGTGAATAAAATAAGCTCACTTGTTAGTGATCTGCTTTTTCCCTAGAAATATTTTAAAAAAACCTCTCAATATATTCTTTATTTCTTTATTCTCAAACCTGGCTGCCTTTTCTGAGCCCTGAGGTGGCCTTTCTCTTAGTTTTCTAATCCATTTACTCCTGATACCTAAGGCTTGTCCTATAAAAATTGTCCCTTGCCTGAAACTGTTTTTGCTCCTTGGATTTTATTCATGTTTAAAGTTATGTTACCATTTTCTGAGGATCCCAACTAAGTATTCAAAAAGAATTCCCTGTGAGACAATTGGGAGATAAATGGCAGTCAGATTCATTCACAGCTAACCTTTGTTCATCATTTACTACTTCTCTACGATGTCATGACTTCTCCCAAGCACATTTATTGCCGGACCTGCTCACTGTTCCTGTCCAGAACCCTATCATTCGTATATCCAGCCTCACCTCTCTCACTCATTTTGCTACTACCCTACTTCAGGTTGTACAACTTACAGTCACAACATTTGTGTAATTGATAGACTTCTTTGATTCAACACATTACATCTGATCTTTAGCAGCTGGATACTACATTTATCCCCAAGTAGTTTTAAAATCAAATCAGTACCCTAGTAAATAACATGCTTTGTGGCTTTCCAATCTAAGAAGACAACTGCCCAAAAGCAGTTAAGCCCGCAAGTCCCAGCTTACAACTCTTTTTGTATCACACCCTAATGAACATTTTATTCTTTCTCAATGGTTTTTCACTTGGTGTGCTCCTGTGCCATTCACTCTATGCTATGTCTTGCCTTTAGTGCTCCTATGATATATCATTAGCACTAAGGAGTTATGCCTCTTATAAGCTTTAGCTCTGTTTTCCCTTCCTTCCATTTGCTCCTCTATAACCATCATACATATTCTATGCATGTCTAAATTAATGTGCAATGTACAACATAAATGCAGATTAGTAACCTGGAATAATTTGTCCCCCAAGAGCCTTATAACGATGTAAATTCAGCCCCTCTGTGTCTCACCTTTTAGTTCATGCTCAACTTGAGAAAATAGGCAGGCATTTCATCATGACCTAAAGGTCTCAGGTTTGTGGACAATAGTCTTATGTAAACAAATTCATGTGTCTCTTCTTATCCTCTTCCCCATCCATCAAGCTAAGAATCCCAAGGTTGTTACAGATGCCCACTTCTCATGTCTAGTGTTGCTAATCTTGGCAGCTCTAGTCGCCTTCCTTCACTTGATGAGAGACGTGTCTGTGATAGATCATAATCCTGAAGCAGCAGAAGAGCAGTGTTGGACCTACTCCTGCTTCCTTTGAGGCATCCCTAAAGAGCCCTTTGCAGAGCAAGGCACCTGCTCTTGGACAAGTGCCAAGGCCAGGGAATACTAGTCAGCATCAAGATAAAGCTCTCTCAGAAATCAGTGTGTCTCCATGTTTCTGTCCATAAGTTAAGTTGCAATTATAGCAGAAACAGGAATAATTATAAGACTAACTCTGCATGTGCTTAGAGATGATTACAGGATGAAAGGAAAAATATTTTTAAAAAATGAAGAGGAAGCAACTAAACACTAAACACCACCAGAAAATATGGCTGATATTTGGTTCGGTAGTCATTTGAGAAATGCTTACCATCCCTCAGGATGTAACTTCTCATCTATTAAGAAAAAGAGGATAGCTTTGGATGATCACCTGGATTTTTTTTTCAGCTTTTATATTTTATGATTTCACGGAGGAAACAATTATAGACAAAGCAGCACAGAGAGCAAGAATAGACATGACTGGTATAGACAGAACTATCACTGATCCACTCCTACGTCTTGGCTCATTTTTCAATTAACATATGACATTTACGTATTTATGGGGGTTCAGCTGGATATTTTGATAAGGTAGAGAACACATGATGAAGAAATCAGAGATTTTTATTTAATCTTCCATATGTATGCTGAGACTATTTATAAGGTTATTATTTTTTGGTATCTATGTCAAAATTTTTGTATTGATTTTTGTCAACCATAGTCACCTTACTTTGCTATTGAACATAAAAAAAATTTCCCATCCAACTTTGATTTGATTCCTATTAATCATCTCCTGTCAATCTCTCCTCACTAATATATTTTCTAGCTTCTGGTAATAACTTTTCTACATTTTACTTCAATAGTATCAGTTACTTCAGCTCCCACAAGTACGTGAAAACACGTGACAATTTTCGGTTCCTAGCTTACTACTTTTCAACCTATGTTGAGAAGGCCATCAAAAACAACTGTCTAGGACAGGGATGAAGTAGCTTCATGGCAAAACACCCACCTATCTTTCAGTGGGCCCTGGGTTTGATCTCAAGCAACAACAAGCAACAATAAAATTATAGAAATGTTCTGCTCCTCTATCTTCTCATTCAATCCTTAATTTATTGTTTGCAGCTCAGTCAGGGCTGCCATTGAGGCCAATGCGCCATTCTAGGGAAACAAAGAGTACCAGGCCTATTTTCTCCTTGTCAGTGAATGACAGATGAACAGCGTTTAATAAATTCTCATGAACTTGGCTGTAGATACAGTTTGGAGAATAAGAGATAAGAAGGCAGAGTTAGCATTACCTCTCTAATAAGATCTCAGTTATTTTAATATCCCTAGAATCCTACATTATTAATTTACTACAATCTGACTGGAGCTTGACTACGGTAAACAGCAAGCCAAAAGTTTTTGCCTTACTAGGGAAACAATGTAGCAGCAAGTCAGGCCTGCTCTTCCTGTATGCATTTGGAAGACTTGAGATACATTGGAAGTACTCAAGTTGATTATCAGTGACCTCATAGAATGCCATTTATCAAAGATCCTCTGATCTTTTTCTAGATCAAAGGTGCTTAATCTATAAACAGGGTATTTGAAAGAAGAAAATCCGAACTTCAGTTCATTATCATAGCTTTCTTCCTCTTTTTCTAATCACGTTTTATTCAGCATCTACATGCACAGGAAAAATATGTGCTCTCTGAATAGGTCTGTCAGGCTGCTACAAAGAAAACTAGAAATGAGAATTGTTTTATTTTATTCGTGAATTATGACTGTCTGTAACTTAGAGAAAATATTTAGAAAATGAGGATAATACATCAGAATGTATGCAGGTTGACAATCATTGTGATTGCTATGGTTCCTACCATGCTTTTCTCACCCTGCTATTTTTCTTTACTTTTTTTTTTCCAGAGAAAAGAAATTGGAACCTGAGTATCTCTCCACATTAACACCCACATTATTAAGTCATGATAAAGAGAATTAAGTGAAGAGCAGACATTGAGACAAAGGAGATTTGGGCCAGCATAACAAACAATTTCAAGCTATATGGTCACATTAGCTAAAGGTAAATTTAGCTTTTATTTCCTTTTCAACATGTCTTTCTTATGCTTCGATATGATTTTCCTACCATTGCTCAACAAACGGAAGGGAATTACAGAGTAAAACCCAGTTAATTCACTTGCCAAATTTTATGCTTGATGGCGTAGGCACCCATGGATGCATTTTTTTTTTTTTTTGCCTTTTAATTTATCCTTGTGTGTCAAACCATGATAAGGGACACTGAAGGATATTCTTATGAAGTGGTCAAGTGTAGGAAACAGGAACACAAATGTATGGCATCAGATAATGAAAGAAATAAAGACGATGGCGACAAAGGAGAGAGTAGAATTCATTAAGTATTTACCACATGCAAGGTTTTGTGATGAAAATTGTGCCCTGACCATCACTTGACCTATCAACTTCACAGTATACAGGCACTCACTAAAATAAGTCACAGCAAACAATGGAAACCACTCCTCTGTTTTCACCTCATTACCGATGTTACCAGTTTTGTCTGCTACATTTGCTATTGCTGTGACAAAATGGTTGACAAAATAATTTAGGGAGACAATAATTTCCCTCTACTCCCCACTGGTTTAAGATAAGATAGAGTCCACCATAGGGAGGATGTAACATGTAACGGTGGCAGGAATGTGAGTCACCAAGTCACCTTGACGAGAGAGGCAGAGAGAGAAAACAGTGTTAGCACACAGTTTTCATTCTCCATTATATTAAGCCCATCATCACTGCTTACAGGCTGGGGACGCCCACCCTCATGGTTGAGTCTTCACTCTCCCTTGGAGCCTCTCTAGAAACGCCTGTACAGACACCCTAGAGGAAGTCTCCTTAAGTGATCTCAATGTAGTCAAATTAAAAGTGAAGATTGAGCATCACCCACAATTTCGTCGTAAAAGAAATAGCTAGGAGTTGCAGTTCTAGAATTAGATAACCAGAGATCAACCTCCAGCCTTACTTCTCACTGTTTGTATAATCACAAAAATTCTATTTCTCTTCTATTATTAAAAAGTAGTATATTGTGTATGCTTGAATTGGTGCAGTGTAAGAAATGAACAGATCCATTATATTCCTTCCTCAAGAGCAAGCAGTTATAATAAACTAAGTAGCACATGTTCTGAATATAATACAACATCATCATTATCTTCATCGTATTAGTCCCCTGTTAGCCTGTCATGCTGATGCTACAATGTACTTTGAACTCCATCTCCTCACCTTCCTGTTTAAAACAAAATACTAATATTTCTCTTGTATGGCTTTCATCACCTAGTAGATCTTGACGCAGAATTTTCAGGTTTGGCACGCAAATATTTTGTTTGTAACCTGTTATCTATCTATTGGTGCCTAACACTATTCTTCAGTGACATAAACCATGGGGCATTCAAGAAATGATTCACTAGAACTAGGAAAGGTTATATTCAAAAGGAGCTTGAGATAACTTAACAGTTCCAGAGAGAAAGGAATGCTCATAAATGTACACGCTGATGAGAATTCAGAGAAATTATTGTAGTCTAGATAAGCCAGGGTTATGTGGCATACAATGAAATTCTAGAACTAAAATACCTTCTGCTTGTTGCAGGATCTATATCACTTGCTTTACTAAATTAAATTTTGTACCCTAAAATGGGCAAATAATTCTAGTTAAGCTTAATCACCCTCATATCAATAAGAGATAAAAACAGGAGAGGCACTCATTGGGAACACTCGAGGTTGGGGGTGGTCAATGAGGCAAAGGAATAGGAGTTAAAAATGACTGAAATTTTTGGTTGTGAGCCTATGATCAAACCTCCCTCACTCAAAAAGGCAAACCGAATGGACATCTGAAGAGGGAGAAAACAGGGAACAGGACAAGATCCTACCACAGATCGCCTCTGAAAGACTCTACCCAGTAGTGTATCAAAGCAGATGCTGAGACTCATAATCAAATTTTGGGCAGAGTGCAGGGAATCTTATGAAAGAAGGGGGAAATAGGAAGACCTGGAGAAGGCAAGAGCTCCACAAGGAGAGCAACAGAACCCCCCCCCCCCAAAAAAAGGGCCTAGGGGTCTTTTCTGACACTGATCCTACAACCAACATTTTTTATTAATTTTTATTTTTTATATTAATCACAGTTTATTTACTTTGTATCCCAGTCTTAGCCCCCTCCTTCATTCCCTCCCAAACCCCACCCTCCCTACCTCATCTCCTCCCTGCCCCTTTCCAAGTCCACATCTTTAAATAATTAGAAAGTTAATAATAACACATCAATACTACTTTAATATTTTTAACAATGCACTAAGATATTCAGAGCAATGGAGCTAAAGCTTGGGGTAATTTTGCCAATGTTTATATACCTCTAAACATGTTCTAAAGTGAGAATTTTAAAACTTAAAATGTATTTTTAAAATCAAATATGTTTTGTGATTTCGTGATCAGTGACGGATAATTGTTAATAACGGGTATGGAGTTTAGCATTTCTAAGGAGTTCTGTAATTTAATCCGGACTTTGCTATTAATTTCTTCCTCTTTTTTACACAGTTTCCCCCAATGACTTGTGAGTGCGAACCTCAATCAAAAGTAGAATCTCCTTGACCTTTAGCTAGTTTAACTATGGTGACACATTGAGGGTAGGAAAGGTTTCTAGGAAGCTGATATTGAGGAAATGTGTTTCTCTAACTACCTGTGCGCTGGACACAGGTGACTAATTGACACTCAAGATATTACTGTATTTTCCTCAATAGGAGATTATGGAGACCCACCACAAGCTAAGCGCAGTTCCTAGGCTACTTGAAAGGTGGATAATTTCTGCTCACAAACATGCAAACAAGTCCACGGGGAAGCGATGGAGATGAGAAGGATGTTAACCTGAGAACTCGATCATCTCAGCAATGGAAAGAGAACAACTAGTTTAGCAGGAACAGGTCTCAATTCAGGGACAGCACTGGGCTGCAGGCCCCCAGAGGAGCTGTGTGTGTTTCCTATTCCCTCATTTCCCAGTTCTCTGTATCAGCAAAAGACAGAGTACGTCTGTGACCGCCAAGCAATCAGAAAAACTGCCAAGTCAAGGGAATTTTGGTGGAGTGAAATGATGTGGCAATTCCCTGTTAGCTGAAGGCTGAGCCCGCACTCGCAGCATGGGAGGGGTGGAGGGAGGAGGACACACGATAGCTCTTTTTAACTCAAAGGTGTATTTACAAGCCTGAGACTAGCACCTTTCAACCCGGGGCCTCCTCCCTCTCCCACTCCTGGAGCTATGAGTAGGAGAAGCCCATATATTATATCTCAGCCATGTGAGCTGACTGCGAAAAAGGCAGAACTGATTTATTTCTCTTGTGTGGCGTACAGCTCCACAGTCATCTGTGGTTCACGACAAAAGCTGAGCGTACTGGTGTTGAGGCTGTACCTCACAGAAGTTATGATACCTGCTCAGAGATGATTTCTCCCATAAAGACAGATTATTCCAATGTCTCTATTCCCTCGGCTTGGCCGTGGCAACAGTCTCTCTTGATCTTCTATGAAGCCACACGGAACCCATTGCTCCAAAAATCAGCAACGGCTTCTTTCTCATGCCCCAGACTGCCCTGCTTTTGCAGCTTCTTCCGCTCTAAAATACCCTAAAACATGGAATTTTCAATCTCACTCTCCATTCACAGTATTCTGTCAGCCTGGGACATCATCTATTCTCAGTGTCTCTGCCCACGTATATTGCTTCTTCACATATATGCTTTGACTCTCGTAGGTTCTCATTTCATGCCATGATTTCTGTCACGCATCATACGGCCTATCATTGGATTATTTTCATTTTAGTGTGTATGTGTGTGTGTGTGTGTGTGTGTGTGTGTGTGTGCATAAGTATGGATACATAAGTGTGCATGTCTCTGTCCATGTGGTGGTGGTGACATACCAGAAAATGATATAGAGCATTATTTTTCAGGTGCAGGCTACATTTTTTTTTTTTTTTTTGAGGTCAAGTATCTCATTTGTCTCAAATTTGATAAGTAAGCTAGGTAGGCCAGACCCTTGGGACTTTTGGTTTCTGCATCCTGAATCCTGGGTTATAAATGAGTATCACCATGTTGGTTTAGGTGTGGTGTGAAGGCTTGTGTGAAGATGTGTGTGTCTGCGTGCATGTGCGCGCATAGGTGTGAGCATGCGTGAGCGCTCGTAGGTCGGTTTCGGTAGGAAGATGAGTGTTGTAGCATGTCTTCTGCCTTGAGCATAACATGATGTTCTCCTAAAGTAGAGCTCCACTTTTCCAAGTACTCACTATAAATAATAAATAATGCAATCACAATAATAATAGAAGAACGAAGAGGAGGAAGGGGAGGACGGAGGAGGAGGAGGATACCCATATAGAGGTAGTGGTAGAGAAAAGAAGGTCACAAGGTTCTCACTTTGAATTTCAGCCACTCATCTTCTCTGCCCCATCCCCTAACAGCACACGATCTTGGTAGACATTAAGCATAAGCATGACGAAGGTAAGACTTAGCTGTAATGGAGCTTTTCTCCAATCACCCATATTCTCGTAAATAACTTCTTACCAGTGTTCTATAATTAAATCCAATAATAAATACATTGATTTGCTTACTTTGGTTTTGGTAGAATCTCACTTTGATCTCTCTTTGGTGCACTCTTTGGAGTGTGTAGATGTGGTTTTGTTTCTCTCTAAGAAAAGCTAACACAACGTGTTTGTGTGTTGAGCATGAATGTACATATGTGTATATGTAGAACTCAAAGGGTAGCTTCAGCTACTGTGTTAGCTTCCATGCATCTTGTTTGTTTTGGATTTGGAAACAAGGTTTCTCAATGCCTTAGATTTTGACATCTTAGGCTAAACCGGCTGCTCTCAGGGGATTTCACATGTGCAGTACCAGGCCTAGGTATTTTTTAAAATGCAAATTTTCATAGCAAATCTCAAAGTCCTCATGCTTACATGGCAAATATTTTATATATTAATCTATTTTTCAGTAATTATATACATATTCTGATTATTTAGTTATCTCACAGGGATCTGAGGAAAGCTTGAAGGAATTTCATGTCTTCGTCTTTCTTTAGGACTACATCTTATTATCTTATGTTTCATAGAAGGCATTTAGGTATTTATGTATCCTAGTACCTAGTACCTAGCATTCTTTCTGACATAGATCACAAAGAATGCTGACTAGTAAGAGACTCATAGTACTCCCTGTAGCAAAGTGAAAATGTTCTGAAATCAAGTTTAAAATTAAAACAAATGAAACAAAAACTGGTGTTTATACTTTGTAAATCCCTACATTCTTATGTGGTTGGGAGAGATCCCAAGAGATGTCACAATAAGCATTTCAAAGAGTGCCAGGGTCTCCTATCATGGTACATGCATGAAAGGCCAGGTCTTCAGAGGCCAAGGAAGGAAGATAACATGTTTAAGGGCAGTTTGAGAGATAATTGCTGTGACAATCTGACTCAGGAAAAAAAAATGTAAATCAACTTATAAATACGTAAATAAGTAGTTGCTAGTTAGGTAGGTGCTAGATCGAATAGATAATAGATGAAAGACTTGATAGATACATGGTAGTTAGATAGATACAAAGATAGATAGATAGATGATAGATAGATGTTAAGCAGCTATTGGTACAAAGCAAGCGGTCACTTAAATGCCACTGCTATTTATTTATTCATTCTTTCATTCATTCATTTATGTCACCTCATGTCTGAAAATAAACCTGTCCAGGCCATGAGTGAACAGTAGACCTTTCCCATCCTGGATGCTACCTTAATCCTACCACTTACCATGGCTATCCACTAATGCTTCCTAGCAACATGTTGCCATAGTCACTGTATTGTTCCACTGTCTCCCTGACTCCTATTCTAAAAATAGTGCCTGGTCACCTCTTCAGAGTGTCCCATCTTTATCCATGGCAAAGGAAGACTAGCCCAGAAATGTTTTCTGTGATGGGAGTTATGGCCGAACAGAGGGGGATCTTCAGTTCCAAAACAGAAAGATCTGCCTCTTATAGGTTTCTAGGGGTTGAGGATAGTTCCATACTAAGTAGGAACTGCTATCTCAGGGGAATGTAATCAAGGAGATTATGTTAAATTTAGAATCAAATTGTGTTGTGCCTTAACATGGAGTTTTGGGGGCTGAGCTTCCCTGAAAAGGATAGGGAGGATGCCAGGCCATCTCAGATGTTTTTATTGACTGTGTAAGGCAAGCTGCTTTTGGAGATATTGCATGCTAGAGTATCTGTGCTCTGACATCAAGAACCTGCTGATTTGACTTCCCAGTTGCCCTTATGTTTGGAAGGAGTCATTCTAAAAACAGACTGTATGTTTTGTGGTGAAAAGGCTTACCTACAAAGCCAGTTAATGTACTGGAATCCTAAATAAAAATATTATCCAAAAGCATGGCCGCATCATCTGCAGGCATCACCAGCATATCAACTGCTGCCTGATGAACACATATTCACACTGCACTTATTGTTCCAAACACTCTCGGGGCCACTGAAAGACAACCTATGTGCCCTACCCCAGCCTTCCTTTACGTCATAGTTATCTTGTTACCAAACATGGCATTGGCTGCTTCTCCCTACCTGAGCAAGACCAAACTCTCAACTATCAGATTGCAGTCACACAGTTTCCCCAGCAGCTGTGTAAGACACCTTGAGTTATCTTCACAATTCCATTCCTCCAAATTTTGTCATTTCCAAATGTCTTTGTTTTCTTCTCTCCTTATTTTCATCATAGCCCATATTTGCCTGACAGACAGACTTTGAGCGTGTGGACCCATGATCAGCCATTCCTCCAGGAACACTGGGCCTGAGCCACAGGGCCATCTGGAGAGAGCTCAATCCCCTCACCCCACCTCTGCTCACACTTTACCCCCAGCGGATTGTGTTGAAGGCATGGAACAATCCTGGCAAGGTCACACTGTTTGATTTTGCTGTCGGTTTAAATTAGGTCTCAGCTTTTATGTCTAAATCAAAATACCAAAGAATGAAACGGAAAGAGAGTGAGGGAGACAGCAAAGAGACAAGGCAACATCTTACACCAAGCAGAGAAATGACATTTCAATTGTCCAGTTAATCTGTTCCCTTGACAGTTACCCCTTACTCACCCAGAACCATTATTTAACATACATAACCCCTAGACAAACTTCAAGCCATCCGAAGATGGGAAATAAGGCAAGAAAATATTTTCAAAAGAGCAAAACACACAAATGAATACATTTTAAAAATGATCATTTGATTTGCTTAAGTGTTGAACATGGCAATTTTTGGTGATGTCACTAACCCATCTTTTCTTCTTGATGCTGAAATTTTCTCCCAGTAGAATGAATATTCCACTAGATGTGTATTCTTTCCAGGGTATATTTCAGTCTGTCAAGAGTTTAGCCCTAATTAGTAGGATCCCATTTCTATTGCTTATCCTTGGATATTGTTTACTTCAATCTGTACCAGCCAGAAGGTACACCAGATTTCTAGAGGAGGATTTATATTGACACCTGTAAATGAACATTAAGAAACATGTACACTGAATGATTTATCATTAACATTTTAGTTTATTATATTTAAGATGCATTTCCTTATTTATTCATGTATATCTATGTGATCAGAATGCACATTTGGGTGTTTCCAGAGGACATCAGAGGCCCTGGAGTTGAAGTTATGGGGCACTGGGAGCTGCCGCATGTATGTTCTGGGAGCACCTATTTTGCAGGTCCTCCCTGGAAGAGTAGAATGTGCTTTAAGCACTGATGCATCACTCCAGCTCCTCATTAAAATTTTAAAATTCAAAATTGTTAATTCCATTTCTGCTATAGTTCTTGGTGATCCTTAACTGGTGATTTCTATGTTTATTCTGACTCAACATTAGGTTTTAATTTTATCTGTAACATGGAGTAATACATGACAAGGCTACTTCTCATAAAATGTCACTGCTTTTGAATTGTAAATTATTACAAGATGTGGTTAGACAATATGATGCCTTTATTAGCTCCATGAAATGAATTGACCACCCCATTCACTAAAACAGATAATTTTCACAGGGTGAAAGAGAAATATTTTTTTTTTCATTACATAATCTCTTGAATGTTCAGTGAAATGGTCAGTGTGGAGAAAGTACCTCCTGGCACTGTTGAAATGCAACAGTTTGGCTGTTACTTTGAAAAGCCCCTTTTGGGTAATATAGTTGCAAGTGCTTGGTTCTGGCATCCCCCACTGGAGCAGTAACAAGAAAGGAATGTTGTTATTCTTGCTTCCTTTAAAGACAACAGTAAGAGAAATGCTGACTTCACTATCTATCCTCAAAGTGTCCCTCAAAGGGACACTCACACCTTTTCCTGTAACCTTGAAACAGTTTTCTGACAAGCTTATGTTCACACCGCTCTGGAGCACTTTTGTTTCTTTCTAGGCTTCTTGAGACTTAACAATATTTACTATTTATAACCATTAGCTGATAAAGTACAAATCACTCTGGCACATCTCTAGTGCCTGAACACCGTGATGATAGTGTTTCTCTATTCAAACTTACTGCTGTGTTTTCTTTTAGTTTATTGAGCCAGAGTGGCTCTGTGTTGTTTAAAAAGATTAACAGTTAATTCCTTTTAAAAAGTTGTTAACATTGTGTAATGCACAGCTGAAGCAAACAATACTGAAGTCAATAATATAACAAAAGAAAAGCCAATTATTTAATGTACTTTATATGACAACTTAGTTGGTGAGTTACTTGCTTCTGATATGACATATTTAAAATATCTGCATTTTATGAGTTGTCTGCTATATGAAAAGTGAACCAAGGGGTCTGTCTCCCTGGTGTTTGTTTGGGACTCCTAACAGTGGGACTGAGTGTATCTATGATCATTTTTTCTGCTCTGGGGCCTATTTTCCTTCTATTGTGTTGCCTTGTCCACCATTCATATGACGGTTTTTGCCTTGTCTTATTGTATCTTTTTTCCCCCTGATTTGGCCCTTGTCTCTTGGAGATCTGCTCTTCTCTAAAGAGGATATGGAGGGAGAGTGGATCTGGGAGAAAGGTGAAGAGTTGGGGAGCATCGAGGAGTGGAGGGATTGGAAACTGTGGTCAGGGTGTGTTGTCTGAAAGAAGAATATTTTCAATAAAATTTAAATAAAAAAGAAAGAAGAAAGGGAGGAAGGAAGAGAGGGAGGAAAGAAATCTGAATGAGCAGCTAACAAAACCAATACAGAGCTTAGAGCAAGGAACTTGTTTTAAATTTAGCTTTTTTTCTTTTGAATCTTTATTAATAATTTCTCCATCATAGCTTTGAGTCAGATAATATCACTGGAGATGTGCTACTGCCCTATGAGTTTGGTGTAAATGTAAACTGATTTCAGGTTTTCTCCGTTGGTAGGGAAATGGAAGTTCTACCGGTGGAGATGCCATTACTTAGGCATTTTTCAGATATCTGGCTCCTCAGAGTAGATATGTCCACTCTTCCCCAGCCTTGGTAGAGTGGATTGCACTCCATTTGCTTTGCTCACTCCTGTGGTATTGCTCTCTAAACTAGCATTGCATCCCTGAGTAACAAGGTGACCATACTCTCAGCTCCTGTTCCTTCTGAAATTCAAGGGCCAAAAAAAGCAGGAGTTTCTACTTAAAATTCACGCTAAAACTTGTGCTATAAGAAATATGTCAGTGTCTTCCAATTCATTTTCAACAAAACTCTTGAGGAAATAGGAAAGAAGAGAGACATTTATAGTGGGAAATTAACCTTTCCCTTTGACCTTTGGAAAACATTGATAACAAACACAAATGTAGTTTTTTGGGTTTTGTTGTTTTGTTTTTGTTTTTGTTTTTTCTTTCCTGTGTGAAATCTTCAGAATTGGCTTCCACAGTGATTTGGCATGAACAAAAGGCCACACTAGGCATAATTTCTTGATGCAGGTGGCAGGGTCATGGGAGTTAAAGCCCTTCAGTGTTCTTAGTGATGGATATGATGACTTGTAGAACACGCGTGTTTGTGAATAGATATCACCACACATACACCATGCTTAAAGAAAAGAGCTGACTACACAAAATGAGGTAAGACAGTATAGGTAGAAAGGAGGAAATTAAAAAAAAAACAATGTTTCAAGCCATGAATAAAATACAGTTAGAGCTTTAAGCATGATGATGATAACTGAAGAAGGTAATGGCTGCAAGATCTGGAAACTATGTAATATTCATATCAGACACAAGGAGGATAGGTAAGGTTTTCTAGTACATATGTGAAGAGATTGTTAGCTTTACACACAGCTTCAGAGGCCATGGTTTATTATCTTCCTTTTTCACAAGCTCAGTTTCTTTTATTGAAACTTGGGTCCTTCTCCTGACATGGTGCATAACATTCTCTAACTGAAGAAATATCTCATGTTGAATAGCTCTGCTGAAGTAGCATTCCAAATAGAACACCACTTGATCATCACCAACACACTACAGCCATACATGTTAATCATATTAACTTGTTTCCATGTGTATGTCAACTTCGTCACTGTAGTCACCTCTCTTTCTACAAATTACCCTTACCAGGATAAACAGTGAACTATTTTTCTTTTGTTTGTTTAACTCAGCCAAAATGTTTAAGAAAGAGTGTTTAGAAAAACTGAGAAAAGCCAGGGAATCAGATGATACTGTATGAAGTAAAATAATCAAAACGTGGGAAGATAGGTGTTCCAGGTTTTCTCTTTACTTTAATCAGACACTCTAAGATAATTACCGTCATAAAAGTATAAGCACTTAGCTGTGCCAAACATTGTTACATGCCCACACACACACATACATACATGTATATGTACATATATAAATCTTTTATCATGGAGAGTCTACAAAATCCTTTTCTTCCCATTTAGATGAGGAAAGTTGAGCTGAGAGATTAGAGACTTTGACAACACCACACAAGTAGGGTTGAGTTCCAGTCCAAATCTCTCCTCTTCATACAATTCTCACATGTGTAAAAGTTGTTCATTAGCCCTATTCTAAATATCATTTGCTTTTCTTCTTAAAAGAAAAAAAAAAGTATGAAAGAGTGCCTCACTGCCAGGCTGGTTAGAATAATTTCATTGTAGGAATATATTGAAATAGTCAATCTTGACATTTATATAGAGTCTAGAATTTTGCTGAATTGTGCATTTTGTATGTTAGTTTTGATGTATATGAAAAGATTGAAATAAACTACCTAAATAATAAACTTACATTACTAAATTTAATATGTATACTTGCTCATAAAAATATGTGTCCCCTCCCACCAAATAACTGAATTCACCTCTTTCTGTATCACTTTTTTGACACTGATTCATCACATATCATTTGTCGTGTAGCTGTTTAGGTATTGTCCCTCTTCTACCATTCCAAGCTTGAAGTAGACTGCAGCTTTATAAGATCAGGTACTTGTCTTGCTTTCTCCATGGTAACATACACCATCATGACCTAGCTCAGCTCTTTACTCATAGTAAACTCATATTTGCCCTTACATCACCTTATTCATTATATAATTTGTGATATAATTACTGTTTGCTAGGCTCTGGGACAGATGTTGAAACACTGATTAAATGAGATATATACTCTCTCCTTATGGAACTTACATGCCAATGAAGAAAACAGTAAATACTATCAAACTTGTGTTAGAAAATTGTTATTTGGCATAGTAGTGCACACCTTAAATCTTCCCTTAGAAGTCAGAGACAGGTGTGTCCCTGTAAACTAGGATCAGACTTATCTAAATAGTGAGTTCAGGCAACTAAGGCTACATAGTGAGATCTTTTCTCTAAAAATTGTTATGTGTACAATAAAGAAAAATTATGAAGAACATTAAACGTATTAATAAGAAAGATGCAAGTACTCTGAAGAGGAAGTATATAAGTGAAATCATTTTCTCATATAAAAATAAAATAAATTATATCCAAAGATGTTGCTATCACAAAAGACTTTTATAGTTGGCTGTAATGAGATTTTAAACAACCTATAAACCTATAGTCATTTATAACTGTTTTATAAGAAAAACATATTTTGGTACCTGTTTCTAAAAGATCAAAATGCAACCTTCTTCCCTTCCCATCTTCCTCATTTAGCAGTAAAAGCAGACCTCTACCTGTTTTTGCTTAGACTTAACGTGAAAATTAAGATTAAATCTTCTTGATGCTGAAAAGGTTTGTGCAGATGTGAGGCCTCTGGAGGGAAATGGTGCCTTCCAAGGTGGAGTGATGACTGAGAACCCTAAAGTCACTCTGGGGACACTCTTAATACAGGATCCTTGGAAATCAGCAAAGAAAAGTCATATCACCCAACTGCTGTGTCTTACTCTCTACATTCTTCTGTCTCACAACAGTGTCTGTTGGTTTCAATTAAATCTGGGGACAGGGGTCATTTATGAGACTGTTTCTCCAAACAAAGAGCATGTATGGCTGCAGCCTAGAACGTAGGTTGCTCAGATGTAGTCCTTGGTAGCTCAGCATCCAAGTGGGTACCTTAATAAGGGGAACAGGGACTGTTTCTGACATGAACTCAATGGCGGGCTCTTTGAACTCCTCCCCTCACCTCCACCTGAGGGAGGAGCAGCCCTGCTAGGCCACAGAGGAGGACTTTGCAGCCAGTCTGAAAGATACCTAATCAACCAGTATCAGATGAAAGAGGAGGAGGTTCTCCCTTATCAGTGGACTTGGAAAGGGGCAGGGAGGAGATGAGGGAGGGAGGGTGGGATTGGAAGGGAAAGAGAGAGCTGGATAAAGCAGGGATACAAAATTAGCAAACTGTAACTAATATTAAAAAAAATAAAAATTAAAGAAAAAAGACTACTCAAAGGACATTGCCAAGACACTAGCATGACAATCATCTCAATGAGCTAATGTGAAAGCTGGAAATGATTCAAGCTTTTTTTTGCTTTTGACTTTGTCATACATAAGCATGTAATTAGAAGATCCTTATACATTCTGAAATAGCAGCTGCTGGTTACTCACTGATCTATTTTCTGATTTTAACTTACAATATTCCATTCCTTTGATAGATAAGGAGTTCAAACACATTCTCAATTGCATGTTAGACATCCCAAGGGAAAAAATTATGGAGATTGGGTTTGATCACTGACTTTAACTTAATACTTAAGCCCAATTAAGTAACAATACTATATTCAACTTGTAAATAAAAATCAAAATTTATAAAAATAAACTAAAAACATATTTCTAATTAGAATAATTCAAGATTAAAGCAATTATATTTATTCATGATCTTTATGTAATATTGTTGACTTTATTTAAAAATACATTTTCTTATAAAATATCTTTTTTCTTCCTTTGTTCATATGTGCAGTTATTTCCTCTCTTCATGAATTATTAAATTAATCTGTCTTTTGAAAAATGACTGTGATTTTGTTACTGATTTTGAAAACATGTATATCCAAACTTTTGTCCTCTGAAGCAAACCTGTATGTTCAATTTTTGTTTTTCTTAATAGAACATAACCATCCAATACACACACTCACATGCATGCACACACATGCATGGGCTTTCTACATGAAAGTCAAAGAATAGCAATGCTTAATACAATTCTGTGTTTATCGAATACTTAAATAAATGGCATCATGGTGTTAAACTACCTTCCAGTGATGAAATTCTAGGCCAAAGGAAAATACAGCAAGTGCTGTCTTGAGAAGAGGAAGACATTGTGACTTTAACCTGGGAATGAAGCCAAACCAATCTTCTAGCCTCTTAGACAATTTCAGACACTTGCATCAACATTTGCAGTACAAGCCTACAGATTGGGAAAGAATCTTCACCAACCCTTTATCTGACAGAGGACTCATATCCAGTATATATAAAGAACTAAAGAAGCTGAAAGGCAGCAAACGAAGTAACCCACTTAAAAAATGGGGAACAGAGCTAAACACAGAACTCTCTGTAGAGGAATATCGAATGGCAGAGAAGCATTTAAAGAAATGCTCAACCTCATTAGCCATTAAGGAAATGCAAATCAAAACAACCCTGAGATTTCACCTTACACCATGAGAATGGCCAAGATCAAAACCTCAAGTGACAACACATGCTGGAGAGGTTGTGGAGAAAGGGGAACCCTTCTCCACTGCTGGTGGGAATGTAAGCTTGTACAACCACTCTGGAAATCAATCTGGCGCTTTCTCAGACAACTAGGAATAGAGCTTCCTCAAAATCCAGCCATACCACTCCTAGGCACATATCCAAAAGAGGCTCAAGTACACAATAAGGACATTTGCTCAACCATGTTTGTAGCAGCTTTATTTGTAATAGCCAGAAGCTGGAAACAGCCCAGATGCCCCTCAACTGAAGAATGGATGCAGAAATTGTGGTACATCTATACAATGGAGTGAAATGAATGAAATGAACTCAGCAATGAAAAATAAGGAAATCATGAAATTTGCAGGTAAATGGTGGGACCTGGAAAGGATCATCTTGAGAGAGTTGTCCCAGAAGCAAAAAGATACACACGGTATATATTCACTCATATAAACATACAACATAGAATAAACCCACTAAAATCGGTACATCTAAACAAACTAAGCAAAAGAGAGGACTCTAACTAAAATGCTCAATCCCCATCCCGAAAGGCAAAGAGGATGGACATCAGAAGAAGAAGAAAACAGAAAACAACCTAGGAACCTGCCACAGAGGGCCTCTGAAAGGCTCTGCCCTGCAGACTATCAAAGCAGATGCTGAGCCTGATGGCCAACTGGCGGGCAGAGTGAATGGAATTTTATGTAAGAAGTGGGAAATAGCAAGAGCTGGAGAGAACAGGAACTCCACAAGGAGAGCAACAGAACAAGAAAATTTGAACACAGGGAACTTCCCAGAGAGTCATACTCCAACCAAGGTCTATTCATGGAGATAACCTAGAACCCCTGCACAGATGTAGCCCATGGAAGTTCAGTGTCCAAGTGGGTTACATGGGAAGAGGGACTGCCTCTGACACAATCTGATTGGCCTGTTCTTTGATCACCTCCCCCTGAGGGGGGAGCAGCCTTACCAGGCCACAGAAGAAGACAATGCAGCCAATCTTGATGTGATCTGATAGAATAAGATCAGAAAGAAGGAGAGGAGGACCTCCCCTATCAGTGGACTTGGGGAGGGCCATGCATGCAGAAAGGGGAGGAAGGGTGGGATCGGGAGGGCAGGAGGGAGGGGCTTATGGGGGGATACAAAATGAATAAAGTATAATTAATAATAATAATAATAAAAAAAAGAAAAAAATACATTTGAACAGTTAGTCTGCATTGAATATTTTATATTTCAATAGGCTATAAATAATTAATTGTTGAAGGTATTTAGTTACCAAAGTTTCAGTGATCTTATATGAACTTATTAAAGTTCCACTTATGAATCAATACAGGGAAAGACACAGATGTTTGCCATGGAATTTTACTATGTAAGGCACTGAAATTTTGCTATGTTACTGATAGATTCCTGTAACTATCCAGTAACTACTAAGTTATCAAATTTAATTCTCACCCTAATATAGATCACTACTCTTATCCACACGCGGGAACAGAGGTGCCATCATACACAGTAACGTGCCCATGCTGCAGACCTACTAACAGTTCAATTCATCTGATCTGTTTGATTCTAAAGAAATTGAGTTATCGGAATGTAGAAGTGTTTAGAACAATAAGATGAAGCTTCTTTGTTTATACTCAAAATCACTATTTCTCTGCATTTCCTGCAAAGGGATCCAAGAGTGGAAGAAAAATCAACCATTCTCTTGGCTGACTCTGGTCATGTGAAAAATCTACTTGGGGGGATAATGATCTCCTTGTATTCACATGCTTCTTCGACAGCAACACGTGGATTTATTCTATTACATGAGTGATGTGCCTGGGGGCTTGTTTGACTATAGAAATGACCACAAAGGCAGTAATTACTCTAGATACTCCAGTTATGTGCAGTGACATGTTTTACAATAGCTGAAAATATTTACATGCCCAGTGAACAATTCAGGTTGTCTTTTGAGCTTATAAACTCAGAGAATTTCCCCCACAAACTATCAGAGGGATGAGGCCCACAGGATTTTATTTTCCTGCAAAGTATAATAATTCAAGCATTCAAAAACAGTATTAACTGTTTCTCCAGTCTTAGTAATAACAATAATAAAAGCTAACCACTTTTTCACTCTAGGCTTTCTAGACAGAGCGGTTTCTTTTGTTTGTTTGGGTTTGTTGTTTATTAAAAAATAAAAGATGAACTTAATCTTCTTGAAGTCCTACAATAATTGTTTAGTATTAAAGGCTAAGCTATTCTTCTTATTCTGACTCATCTAAATTGTTAGCTCGACCATTTGATTACAAACATATGATACTTTCTCGTTAATTTAGTGGATCACATAGTCTTATAGATAAAATTACTTTGTTATATTCAAAATCTCCATCCACACATGACGTAACTGACTTCTGGGAATGAAAATTACTGACTCAATACTATAGAACTAATTAGCAGTAGCTCCAGTAAAAACCCAAGCCCCTTGCTTCCAAGTTCTGTTGTCTTTCTAAGCAGGTTTTTCCCATCTTATTCATTATTTGGCTTTCTAGGAGATTATCTGGCTATGAATTTTAATCATATTTTGGTGGACAAAAATTCTGAAATGTAACTTCAGGTTGCCAGCTGGATAGAATTCAGGAAGACACCCAACTGCCATTTAGATGCTGATCAACGTGGAAGAGGCCAAGGTGGCTCAGAAATGCCTATCCTCATCACTATCAAAAAGCTGGCATAGATCCCGAGGAGCAAATATGTTCTCCAGCAGAATAAAACTTCACAATTTCACAGAATAATACAGTGACTTTATAACTTGGCTTGTTTTTAAAAAAAATGAGGTAAGTATTTCTATTTTGAAAGGATTTACAATAGAATTTGATATTTTTCATTGAGTATGAGTTGCTGTCTGTCCCCTGTGTTCAGGGTAAACTGATAAAGATCTAAGAGGTATTGGTGAGAATAGGTGCCCTGCATTTCAAGTCTTTATTACAATGCGTTTTTAGTGTTTATCCTTAGGAAAGCTTTTTAGTATGCTTTTCTCTAATTGTTTTTAAGCTTGAAGGAATTCATATATTAAGTCCTTTGAAGCAGTTCTTGGGGTATATTAAGATTCCAGTAACTATTTATAAGGTAAATATTTTAGGGTTAAGTTTTGAGTATAGAAAGGAGGAGGGTTGGTGCTTAAAAATAGACTGGAGACAAGTCATGGAAGTTTCAAGAGACCCCCATTTTCCTAGCTCTCTTTCCAAGATTGTTCCTTAGCTTAACTCAGTTCTACTCATTGTAGGAAGAAATACATTTGCAGGAAATACACAATAGCCAAGAGGCTTTTTTTCCAAGTAATGAGGCATTCATAGACATTTCCTACCTGAATTTCAGTTCTGCTCATTTAGCAAAATATAATTGTTAGAAATTATCAGGGACTTTTTGTATTTTCAATACCTACACTTCAGCAAAACCCAGAGGTTATACCATAGTCTTTAGTTAAAGAGCACAGAACTTTTTTTTTTTTTTTTTTTTTAAGATCATTCTTGCTCATCTCTTAAATGCAATGGTGAGGTAGAAGATTGAAAGTGCCGTGGCCAGAGTGACTGCCATATCTGGAACACATGAGGATTTCTATGAGGATTTCTTCTTTATTCTAAAATTGATCTAATCTCCAATACTGAGTTTCAGCAAAACTAAAACTGAACTTAAGAAAAATTAGGACAAGAATTTAGTTAAAGCTCTGGTTTCTTTGTTGATACTCATGGAAAAAGCAGAAAGCTGAATGGGTCATAATTTGTGACAACAAACCAAATTTCTTTTCTTTTATTCTTAAAATGAAAATAGAGGAAAATCATATAAACAACTAAATTTCCCATCAGCACTTAGATGTGTACATCTAAATGTTAGTGGAGAAATGTCGAGACATCCCTCTTTCTGCTGCCTTTCCTATTGCCTTGGTAAAATTAGCTCAGCTGTTTGTCCTTGTGTTTTTACGCAAATGCTTTCAGAACAGATCTGTAGTTTGACTTGTTTGAATGAAGGTAATCTGGCCAATATACTCTTCTTTTCCTTTTCTTCTCATCAATTAATTTATTTATTCACTTTACATCCTGACATCAGCCCCCTCCCTCCACTCCTTCTGGTCTCACCCTCTTTTTCCATTCCTTCCTCCCCTTCTCCTCAGCATGGGGAGACCCCTCCCCTATACCAACCCACAGCAACACCTCAAGTCGCAGCAGGACTAAGCACATCCGCTTCCACTGAGGCCAGACCAGGTAGTGGCTGCCCCCTCTGGTAGTACCTGATGGCTCAATATATACATTGCAGAATATATATGTATATATAAACATTTATACTATATATACATATATATTCTTAATTTTCAAATTATTATCATTTATTACAATTTATTCAATTTGTATCCCGCCTGTGGTTGCCTTGGCCACCTCCCTCTTCTCCTCCTAATCCCACCCTCCCTTCCTCTTCTCCCCCTATGCCCCTCCCCTAGTCCACTGATAAAGGAGGTCCTCTTCTCCTTCCATTTGACCCTAGCCTATCAGGTCTCATCAGGACTGGTTGCATGGTCTTCCTCTGTGGCCTGGCAAGGCTACACATTCCCACCCCCACCTGGAGTTGATCAAAGAGCTTGCCATGGAGTTCATGACAGAGAAAGCCCTTGATCCCCTTACTAGGGTCCCACTTGGAGACTGAATCTATAGACTACATCAGAGCCGAGGGATATTTTCTTAATTCTGTTTTATAAAGGGCAATGCTGAGATTGAGATGCTTCATGGTTTCCTCGAGGACTCACATATCTTTTTAAATCTCATAAAGTTCAACATTATTTTACAAATAATTTCATAATATTTTCTTGATTTTAAAATTTAAATTAATATTATAAAAGCATTACATAGACATTTTAAAGTGTTCAGGAAGTGAATGTTATATTTTAGTGACTGAGTTTCTAGAACTGGAAGTTAAGAAAGGGTCCTTCCTATGTCCTAAAGTTCCTCCTCAGTCAGAGAGAATGATCAAGACTTTCTAATGATGTCCAACCCTCAAGGAAGCCTCTGTCTAGGAAGCTATGTCATGTTAAGGACTTCTTAGGCGGTTTACCAATTTAATCATCAGTGACAGGAAGAGATAAGCAACAAGTACATAAAACCCAAAACAAAGCAGTCTTTAATATCATAAGATAATAGCACCTATTTGAAAAATCAGATAATGATATACATTTTAATTTGAACCACAGAAGCCTCTGAATAGGTAACAATAACTTAAAATGAAGGACGAGACCAGATCTACAATTTCTGATCTAAGAAATGACCCATCAGTTCCAAGCAGTGTATAACGCCTGTCTTCTTGTTAGGAGTATGTGATGAGAGAGAAAGACAAGGCTGGGTGGTGCTTAGAAAGGGCAGTGGTGCATTTGCACTCTGGCTAGAGGACAAAGAAGCTCTTGTCACAGCTGAGTCAGAGGACAGACCCTAGGAGATATCACCACTGAAAGTCTGCAAAGAGGGGACCATACGTTTTCAAGGGACCGTTTGAGTTATAAGAAGGTTGACATTTCAGCCTCCCTGATGATGGGATGCTAGACAATACATTCTAATGTCTACAACAGGCTCATGACTCAAAAGAGAACGGCTTTTCATGACGTATTAATTTTTGATAAATTCTATACCTAAAGTCATGCAACTTAAATATCTATTATAACACTGCTCTGAACTCATGCTGAGCCTATCCTTTATTAATACAAAATAGAATTATTTATTTCTATGGGCCATCAGACAGTTGATTTTGGATGCATTTTAGGCTGATCTTAATTATTTTTACCAAAACTTGGAAACAGTTTATTTATGTTTGGCTTTGGGCCAGGGCTATCTGCCAGGACAACATATCTGGCTGATACAGGCTGATGTGTTCTACCCAGCTTCCCAAGTTAGGATCCACTGCTATGTGAACATAATGTAATAGGCTTTTGCAGGTTTCTCAAAAATTAATTACAGTAGATTTAAATTAATTGCTAAGTAGATAAAAGAATTCCCAACGAATCTTCGAGTTTTCAAACTCGCAATGCTGTTGCCTCATAAGCAGCAGATAGCCAGCACTCTAGGAAGGTCTTTAAGCACATAAAGGCAGATAAAAACATTGCTCCATTCCCAGGCTCTCTTTCTTTATTAAATTTGAGCAATAGGACACATATTTTCGTCAACAAATATTGAAGGTGTATCTGTAATGCAATAAGCACTCGTTCTGATACTAAAGATGAAAGTGCAAATGGATAGAATGTCCTCTACTCAGTTTAATTTATGAAAGTATTATACAATCACATGAACTCAGTTTCCCTACTAACAAAATTATCGTTGCTTAAACCTTATAACATGTGTTTGGGGGTGGTGGGTTGTGGAGGAACAGGACTCACTATGACCTAAGATGAAGAAGCCTGTGAATTTCTTCAGGTTCCTTGTTTAGAGACCTTACTCTAAAGGTAAGTAGGCCAGACAACTCAAATGCTGACAAAAAGCATGCTTGGAGAAAGGGATCATTTGCTCTGTTCTCTATAGCTTTTACAGAAACACCTATAACAGTAAAATAAATTGACTTAGTGTATTGAGTAAAGACAAGCAGGTATGATGTTGTAGTGTTTTTAGGATGCTTGGTCTCAGTTCCATTTGATTTTTTTTTCTGGCATATGTATGTACTTTATCAGTCAAAAGAGCAACGAACTATAGCCAACCAAAGAGTGGGACAACAATGGAATGATTCTTCCAGGAACACATTAATTGAGATAGATACCTATTTGACGGATTGAAACACCAGATGATTTAAACAGAGATTGCAGAATACTGAGGAGACAGCATTGGGGAAAAACTAAATACATTCTAAAGGAAGGAGCATGGAAAAATAGACACTTTTCAGGAATGCCTAGAAAAGGCTGTAAATTAGCAAAAGTCTATACTATGCAATGTCTTTAAAAAGTGTTGTGATAAAGCTTTCAAGCAAATGGAGTGACTGCTGACAGAGTTGATCCATGCTTGCTGGATGGGTTTTAATGAATAGAGGAAACTGATTGTAATTAGTAGCACTCGTCTGGATAAAATGACTATCTGATAATTTATTTAAATTGGTTTCCCCCTTCCTTCAAATGGTCTGTAGAAGCACTTCCCTAAAGAGTGAATTAAACTTAATTTTGTTTAGAGGCTTTTCGTGGTTTTCGAGACGTGTTCAAAACTAAATGGAATCATTTCAAGTTGCTGCAAAGAAGAGGTTGAGAATCGGTTATTTATAACCCTATTTATTGACCCAACAATTTGCAAGATTTTGTATAATAATGAAGGTAATTACAAACTAGATTGTCAAATCTTAGGAGATATGCGGAACATATTTGAATGCTATATTAAATGAATTGTCAGATGTGGAAAGAACAACCAAACAACCAGTAAACACAGAAAAATAAAGGAAGGCTTTCCCTCCAGGCTACCAAACACCTGATCAATTGTAACTAGAAAAAGCAGTACTCAGACAAATCTCGTTTACTTAAGGTGAATTTCACAATGCTTAAAAGGTGGTATGCTGTGCCTTAAAGATGGAGCTGGTTTCCGCCTTCCACCTTCCCCTTCCCGATGGTGAATGCTCTCTGTCACAAACAATTCCACATTTGGCTAAGGCTGAGGATCTGGCTTGCTTCCATGTATGTGGACCTATCTGCATTGCCCATGTGGCACGCCTGGGTTGGCTACCCAGAGGCTATTTAAGCTGTGGGCTGGCTTTCCCCAGGGTCAAATGATTGTTCAAGGTTCCTGAATAAACTGCATTGAAAAAAAAAAAAAGGTGGTAAAAGAAACATATCAAAATTAAAATGTGATAACATGATTTTTAATCATTTGAAAGTATCTCATTCATTTGTGACAATGATATACCCCCATTAAAGAGCACATAGTAAAACAGTATTTAATTATAAAATGACAAATTTAATTAAATATTCCAGCTTAGAATTTTCCACTGTTAATTTTCTGTGACAGCATACCTTTGAGTTAGTTACTCTCAAGTGATGGAGTAAATCAAATACATAAACATATAATGCTAGAAAGAAGTTCAATGTGTTATATTAGAAACTTTTTTTAATTGTAAAATATTATTATTATTATTAATTACAATTTATTCACTTTGTATCCCTGCTGTAGTCCTCCCCCAAATCCTCCCCTTCCCATCTTCCCTCTCACTTCCCCCACTATGTCCCTCCCTGAGTCCACTGATAGGGGGTCCTCCTCCTCTCCCCTACTATCTGACCCTATCCTATCAGGTCTTATCTATCTGGATCCTCTTTCTGTGTGGCCTAGTAAGGCCATCTGGCCAGGGGGAGGTGACAAAAGAGAGTTCATGCCAGAGACAGTCCTTTCTCTTTTTACTAGAGAACCCCCATGGAGACTGAGCTGTCCATGAGCTACATCTGAGCAGGGGGTCTAGCCATATAATATACAATAAACATACTAAAATCTATAGTCCTAAAAAATCTAATCAACAAGGAGGACCCTAAGGAAGACGCTTAATCCTCATTCAGAAGGACAAAGAGGATAGAGGAAGAAAACAGGGAACAGGACAGGAGCCTACCACAGAAGACCTCTGAAAGAACCCCTACCAGCAGGATATGGAAGCAGATGCTGAAACTCATAGCCAAACTTGGGCACAATGCAGGGAATCTTATGGAAGAAGGGAGAGATAAAAAGACCTGAGGGGACAGGAGCTCCAAAACGAGACTAACAGAGCCAAAATGTGTGGACCTGGGTGTGGAGGCAGGGGCGGGGCTGCAGAGCTGGAGGAATCAAGCAAGGACTATGCATGGAACCTCTCATTTTTTCTTTTCATACTCAACAATGTATTTGGAGAATGTTCTAAAATAAACCAATTATATACCAGTATGATATTGCCATTTTAAATTTTAATTATAATCTAAGCTATCAGTTAATTAAGTAATAGCTTGATGAACAATTGGGATGTTTGCTTAATTATAATGTCTTTTATAAACCATTCTCCCATGGATATGTTTACAGCTACAATATTAGCAAGAGTTGCTTTCTAGGAAAAATGCCTCCAGGTTAAATATATACCCAGTTAACAGTGGAATATAATATGAATTAGTGAGAAGAGCAGATCATTTTTCAAATCTTTGTCCAATTTGTTGTGTAAACAGTGTTTTCTTCTTTTTTTCTTCTCTTCAATGCCTTTGTTTCCCTTTATTTTTCCTCATTCTACCATCTTTAGTCAGTACTTCTCTCTTTTTCCCCTCTGTCTCTTCCCCAGGCATTCATTAATGACCTAGGTTCACTTGTCACTCTTACTCCCCCATTTGTCTACTGCTTATTTAGCATTTTCTAGTTTTTCTAAAAGACATGCCCACTAACTGGGAAAGCATCATGTTATGGAAGTACAGGATTTTATATATTATGCATCCAAAGTTCTATCCCTAATATCATTGTAAACATTTCCTTTTTTCTTTTGAATTTACCATGCTGCTTTTAAAACATAGTTTTTAAACAAATTTATAAAATTCGTATGTATTAAAATTTGTACGTATTAATATTCCACACATGCACAACATGTAGAATATGCAAAGATAAACATCTACCAACTTAAACATTTAGCATTTCTTTTTAGCAGAAATATTCCAAGCTGTTTTACTCCTGTGTAAAAACACTCAGGATGTAGCTACCTTTGTACTTTCTTTCCTGAAGATAATTCTGTGGACTTAAAACACCAACTTTATACATCTTTTTCTTTATTCTGTCTAATTATTATGACACTTTTGAAATAGGTTTTCATACTCAACTTTCTAAAATATTCACTTATTCTTTCCTCTAGTATTTCTGGTGACTTCAGTTTATTTTTCTTTTTACACTTTCATCTACCTTTGCTTTTGTATTTTGGGCTTTATTATTTGCTAAGTAAATATTTAACCATTCTTCCTATTAGTATCCACCTTGCTCACACAATTAAATAATTTACTTTTTGCTACTTATTTGAAATTTAAAAAAAAGAAATCTAAAACAACAAATGGTGTTTCTTTGTTTCTTAAGTCTATCTTTATTTTTTATATATAAATTTATTTTTTTGTAATTTATTCACTTTATATCCCGAATGTAGCACTGGTCCCTCATCTCCTCCCAGTTCCACCCTCTCTCCCTCTTCCTCAGTCTCCCTCTCCTAGTCCACAGAAATGAGGTGCTCTCTTCCCCTACTAACTGTCCTCACCCTATGAAGTCTCATCAGGACTGCCTGGATCCTCTTCCTCTGTGGTCTGGCAAGGCCACCCAGGTAGAATGAAGTCATCAAAGAGCAGGCAACAGAATTTATGTCAGAGACAGCCCTGCTCCCCTTACAAGGGAAACAATATGGAGAGTGAGCTACCTATAAGCTACATCTGAGCAGGGGGTTTAGGTCCTCTTCATGCAAGGTCGTTGGTTGGTACGTCAGTCTCTGCAGTTCCCACCCTGAGCCCAGAATTTTTGTCTCTGTTTATCTCCTCATGGAGCTCCTGTCCCCTCGGAGTCCTTCTTTCCCTCCACTCTTCTGTAAGATCCCTGCCATCTACCCAAAGTTCTGCTGTGAGTCTTAGCATCTGCTTCGTTCCACTGTTGGTTGGAATCTTTCAGAGGACATCTATGGTAGGTTCCCATCCTGTTCTCCCTCTTCAACCATTTCCCATATCTGTCCTATTTGTTCTTCTGAAAGAAAATTAACCATCCTCTCTAAAGTCCTCCTTGTTATTTAGCTTCTTTAGGTCTGCGGATTTTAGTATTATCTTGTATTATATGGCTAATATCTGCTTATAAGTGAGTATATACCATGTCTGTCTTTCTGCTTCTGGATCACTTCACTCAAGATGATCTATTATAGTTCCATCTATTTGTCTGCAAATTTCAGGATTTCCTTGTTTTTAATATCTGAGTAGCATTCCATTGTGTGAATATACCACAATATTTTATCCATTCATTTGATGAGGGACATCTAGGTTGTTTCCAGATTCTGGCTATTACAAATAAAGCTGCTATGAACATAGTTGAATTTAAGTCTGTCTTTAAAACAGACTTAAAATAATTTTAGAATATGTGTCCTGCTAATCTCTTTTATTGAGCAAATCACACTATGTACATCTATTAAATTATATGATGCTAACTACTAAAGTTCTATGATATGTTTAATAATTGGCAGAAGGCATAATTTAAGCTCCATGTGCAGGCTTATGCCTGTAATTCTGGCACCAGGACGGCTCTAAATGGAGGCAGCATGGACTAAATAATAAATTCCATCCAAGCCAATCTGGGCTAGAAAGTCAGATTTAATGTCAAAACAAACAAAGCAAGACAATAGAACAACAACACAATAAGAGCAACCACAACCAGTCAAATAAAAATAATTTGCATGTATTTTAAAGACTTTTGACTCTGAGCCCTGCGTGAACTCATATGCATGCCTACTCTCATCTAAGTCATGTGAATTATGCAGTAGTTCCAGCTTATAAGGTAAATCATCGCAGTCAAAGGCTTTCAATTAAGAAGATGATTCAGTGATATTTCTCTGAATTTACAGTGTTTTGGCATTGATATATTATCCTGTTTACTCTTCCTGATGAGAATGTATGAAGACACAAGCAGTTGAAATTCTCTGTATGCTATTGTTTTCTTTAGGCTATTTATTCATCAGGGGGGCTCATACCTTGAAAAATTACTACAATTAAGTCTTATTTTTTATAAGCTATTGGGCTGTCCTCAAGTTTGGAAGCAAGCCTGTAATAGGAGCTTTTTCTCAGACACACTTGCCTCCGAGGGCTTTGCATTTTCTCCTTTGTGCCTTCCTTGCCCAGTGTCCTTGGATGAAATAGCTAGAGGAATCCTCCTGCAGGAGCATCATTCTCTGAAGTGACAAGGAAGCTGCTTCCTTCCCAGCTGGCCCTGTGTGCCGGCATAATACCTGGATGCCAGAAGTGCTCTTGAAGAACAAACAGGCAACCTGTTTCCTCCTCAAGCTGTAGCAAAAGCTGTCAAAACCACAGGTGCAGCAGGCACCGCCCTCAATCAAGCTGTTTACATTCCTCCTTCAGTCTTACATTTGGCAGCTGAGGTCGAGTCTGGCATCAGCAGCTGAGACAATGCATCTCTTAAGATTTAAGTCGTACAGATGGTGTTGAAGTTTAGTCCTTTAAATTCACACATTCACAAGTGATGGAGTTAAAGACCCTGGGCCAGGTAGAGCAGCCTTTTTATTGAGAAAAAAAAGTATGGAGAGAAAAATGCAAAGCCGTTTTACAATTTCTATTTCTGTTAGAGATCTTTGAAATCTTGTTTGGAACCACACCCCTTCCCACAGCTGATGACTGGCAGCTAGGAGGCTAAAAGCTTGGAGACAAGGAGCTACATTTATTGTTACTTGAAGGGAATACTTAGAATTACCAAATTTGCAGTCTCTCAGTAGACGGAATGAGAAAACATTAATACAGAAATTACTCTTTCTTCAATTATCTTTGCAAAACCTCAACCTCAACTCTCCCATAAGAAGTCTCGCAAAAATATTAAGTCATTTGCATGGGATAAATCATAATTGGTTTTATAACTATGTACCACATTTTGTGGTTCTACTTACAAAGCGATTATTACACTATTAATCATGAATTTGATTAAGTCAGAAACACAAGCATATGAAGTTAAATTCTCTTATCTTAGAATATATTAAATTTAAATACAATTATGTAATAAAATATGCAATATTTGTAGAACAAAAATATGCTCAATATAAAAATGACACAACTTTTAAAACTAAGTTATATGGAGACCAAAATGGACAAATATTTATGTAATGATTTTTTATATATTTTTTACAAAATAATAAAAAACTCTACTTACTTTAGTTTCTCAAAGTATCAGCTTAATATTTTAAGTTATTTGCATCAACTTAAATTTGTTCAACTTATATTTTTGTATTTTAGCTTTTTTACTGGTCAGACAGGGGTTATGGAACACTGGATGTATTAAAAATCTCTACGTAGACCTGGCTGGCTTCAAACTCACAGGAATATGTGTAGGGATTTAAAGCATGAACCATTTGTCTGGCATTTTGTTTTGTTTTGTTTTGTTTGGAAATGAAATCTATGCTAATATACTCCAAAATGAAACCAATTTTCATTAACATTAATGAAAATAAACTGTTTGGGTCCTGCTAGAATATTTGAATATGTTTTCTATGTAAAACCACCATGTAAAAGGATAATATTTTAGTTCTTGTATCACTTGAAAGAAAAAAAAGTTTCATCAGGTTTTCTCATCAGTTTCTTGGTTAATTAAACTATCTTTTAAGAAGAGAGCGCCCTTTCATTATAATAATCTCTCTCTGCTCCGTTCTTTACTCTGTTCAGCTGCAATATGCTGTACTTACTGATATTTCAGGAGATTATGCAGCTTGCAGCTCCAATATAGCATCGGATATTGTATTCATAATGTGCATCGTGTAGAGCTAAGGGCTTAGAACTCCACCAACAATTTTTCTGTCAAACATGTATCTTAAATTATGAGGTTTCTCTCCAGTCAGGGGACTTCTCACCTGCCTGTTGTATTCTGCCTGTGAAGTTGTGATTTCAATGCAGGGATGGGACTCATTGCAAGAGAAGATGGCAGATGTCACCAGGGAAAGAAGGGAGACAGTGTTACTGAAAAGGCAGGGGCTCAGACCAGCCTTCTGTCACTTCCCAGCACACAAACATCTGCTCATAACCAGTCTGTGTCATGAATTATCTTTAGTCAGCCAAAAACATGAAGAAAATATTTGCTTTTGTTGTTGTTGTTGTTTTGTTTGTTTGTTTTTGTTTTTTAAGATTCCAAGATCCTAGAGATAACAAAATACTCCAATTCTCAGCTCTGGTTTAGCGTCTTCCTTTCTCCAGACCTGTTCCACTAGATAAAATGTTTTCTAAGTGTTTTTCATTTGTTTGTTTGTTTGTTTTGTGTTGTGTTTTGAAGGTTCTCCTCCCTCTGGACTCTCTTCTCTGACCTTCCTAAGACTTGGGCACTCAAAGCAGTAGGAGAAGGCTGATCATGGGCTATCTTAGTTAAGTTGATGTATTGTCTAAATATGAAATCACTATCATCTACTTGCAGATTCTCAAGTTTACACATGAAATTTGTAGATTCCCAAGTCTACACATGAAATGATGGGTTTATCGTGACTGCTTGAATTGGTTATTTGAACCAATCCAGAATTCTAAGAGCATGTGACCAACCAATGACTAGGCAGCCCTACCCGCAAAGCTTTTGAGTAATCCTAAGGAAATGGAAGCAGGGAAGCAATGTGATTATAATTTAATTAAATATTTAAATATATTAAGAAAAAACTTTAAATATTTAAAAATAATGCATGGATACTTCCGTCATTGTGGAGGGAAATGCGAGTGTGAACTCAAGTGCCCTCAGGGTCTGGAATATGGCATCGGGTCCCATGGAATTGGAGTCATGGGGACTTGGGACTGCCAGGAGCCAAATGTGGATCCTATGCCCAAGAGCAGCAGCAAGTACTCTTTTCTACTGATCTATCTCTATTGCGCCATTAAAAAATTTTAAAAATTGATGAAAATGGGATTGAGAAGAGTTGCTGTCCGGATGAGATCATTGAGTCTATGAGCCTCCCTTAGTGAGAGACTTTGGCTAATGTGTGTAACGCATGTACTTTCACACAAGTGAGCATCCTAAAAATTGTCCAGCCTGAATGGACAACAAAGGCAAACCAACTTATCACACTGGCTCTCCCTGATGCATCTCTAATTCCAGCCTGAATAAAAAGGTTTCGTGAAGGGTTTTCAGCTATGCCACTGTTTTTCATGTAGCTGAGGGGATGACAAGTTCACTTGTTACAGGTAATGGTTAATCTTTGCTGTCAACTTAATCTTTTCTGGAATCGGCTTAGAGACATGCCTCTGGGCGGGTCTGTGAAGGTATTTCCTAGGAGGATTACCTAAGGGCAAAAGATTTCTTATGGCATCCCACATTTAAAGGGATCTAAGGCAAAAGCAATGCTGTGATCCTCTGTTGCCACCAGAACTCAGCATCTTTTGCCTTCCAATGTGGATTAAAGCCGTCTGCTCTCCAGGCTTCCTCTGGGTTCCAGCATCAGATTGACACTACTGAGACATTCAGCTACACCAACCAAGAAGATAACAGATTCTCAGCCTCTCCAGTGCACCTAAAGCTGTTGTTGGGCTACCCACTCATACCGTGTAACATACATTTGTATAATCTGAATTTATTCTGTTCTTCTATTTATGTAGAGAACTATACACTGCACTGTTGACATAAAGATTTAAAAGAAAGGTAAACTGGCTAAAGTTTCCATCAAGAGCTCATTCATTGTTTCTCAGAAAACCTGATTGGGGAGACAGGAGATATATACACATGTCTTTTAGATGTCAGACTCAAACCAAATATGTTTTGTTTCTTGCAACTCTGTTAATTGTAATATCATCTTTGTATTCATTACTCAAGAGTCACATAATGTTCTCTGTGATATTAGGGGCCTAAGTTAGCCAAAGATTTAGAGTAGGATAGACTATAAGTTTTCTTACATTGACTTCTTCAATGACAGCTTCTGCCATGTTAAAAACTCTTGTAAATGAGCTCGTGCATCTATGGAAAAGTTGATTATAAAGCCAGTCTTCAGGAAAGGACTACTCATACAGATCAGTTAGATACACCTCAAGTTATTAAATGATCCTTTCCTAAGCAGAGATTTAGACAAGTCTTTTAAGAACACCCTCACCATCCTCAGTGTTTCTCTTTACAACCATTATGATTCTTCTAAGTTAGAACAGAAAGATAAACTCACATGGATGGGAAGAAATTACTGAAAGGCGTGTCTTTGTGGGTTTCCCCAATAGCTTAGTCCTTGAGCCAAGAGGCTGAGGATAGCAAGATCAATGTGCGTGGGTATGATCAAGTCAAGGGAAAGTACAGATGGAATGATAACCAAAATAACGCTCTTCTGGAGCCGTGGCCTCCATGTTGTTCCTTGGACCCAAAGCCTCCATGTTCTCCTCCCTCTGGACTCTCTTCTCTCCAGACTCCAAGTCGGGAGAGCTGACCTCAGCTTCTCAGCATTTTTGGTTTCATAGTAAATGACCCTACCACTTTTCCTCTCTTCCCCACCTTGAGGACAGTGTATCTTGAAATTACTCACCTGCCAGCTTCATGAGAGTTAATTTCCATCTTAGTAACCTTCTTTCATATTCATGTTTTTCTTTGGTTCTGCTTTTGATACTCATACAACATCCTTCTTCAGAAATGTAGAGCCTTTCTCTTTAGGTAGAGTGAGCTTGTAAGTAAAATTTCTCAATTAAGACATAGATATTCCAGCCATCAACAATTTCTATTTTACCTGAGGCAGAAATGGAGAAAAAAATTCCCTTTTCAATTAGCTCAAAGCCCAATAGCAGTAAAAGCCTTGCCTCTCTGTCAATGAAGATTGCTTCTTCACTGATGGAAGGCCCTGTCTCCCTCAAACTCCTTCCAGGTCACTATCTCCAGTATCTTACCTCTTCCCCTCCTAGATAAAGGGTGGGGAGTCTCATTTTATGTGTATGGGTAGAAACTTTGCTCTCTTTTAAAAATGTGCCACTGACATGTGCTCAGACTTACTTGTAATTATATTTACTGTGGTAAGACAGAGGGAAGGCCCCTCCTTGCATCCAAGATGTGTGACAGCTGAAGTGATGGGAATAAACCTGCCTTGCTCATGTTGTCAATATGATATGGCACATTGATTTCCCAGGCTGAATTAAGGACACACTCTGAGAGATTTCTGAGCACAGCTGGCCCTAGGCAAAATGAAAGGACAAACAAGGTTTGCTTGGTGTTTCAGTCTCACGGCTCTCCTTTCTCTGTTTTCCCCTCCCCTCTCTCACTTTTGGGATCTCTGTTCTTTATCAAAAGATATTCTGATGACAGTAACATTAAACTTCTTCTCCACCATGACACTCCTTTGCATCTACATCACCTTTGTATAGTGACAAGTGAAAATTAAAGAAGTGGATGTGATAGCACACACATGTAATATCAGTAGCTCAGAGACTGAGGCAGGAGGATAGCTGTGATTTCCAGGCTAGTCTTGGTTTTATATTAAGGTTCAGGACATCCTATTTTTACATAGAGAAAATTATTAATTTAAAACTAAATTAATTTAACTTTAAATTAATTTAAAATCTAAATTTTAAAAAATCAGGAAGCAAATAAAATTTATGTTTTATTCTTAGAGGTTTTCTTGATGAGAAGTGAGGATCACACTTATCTTTGGGGTGCTGTAAATAGTCTTCTCTCAAACAGCCCTGGAGAACCATTCTTTCCTGTCTAGGTTTCCCTTCTTATTTGCTCTTGATAGTTAATCTGCTATCAGGCTTCAATTTTAAGCCACATTCCGGATGTCATAGCAGTAGTGTAATTTATCTGTAGAACAGATGTCCTTCTGCACTACTCTTATGAGAGTTGAGACACATATTGTCCTTACCTCAAATACTTGATCTTCTTCTTTCTACACACTGCTGACAGATTAATCTTTTAGAATGCAGCTATTATCTTATTATACTAAGCTTAAAAACCATCATTAGCCACTCAGGACTTTCAATTACATCCTAATTACTTTACCTGACACTTAAGACCCTACATGACAGAGAAGTGAAGCAGTATGCCCGAAATTCCAGCTAAATAAAACTTCAGACTCTTCTTAGAAAATGACCCAGAATCTTCTTAATCCTGATGGCTCTTCTGTTGATGTTGATAACTATAAAACACTGATCCAATTCTACCTGAGGAAATTACTTTATTTATTCTGAGCTAGTCTTCAGCTCTAACGGTTTCTCTGTACTTCAAATTGGATAGGATTGCTTCCTCTGAACTTCTAGAGTATTTCTGTGATTTATTATGGCAGTAATATTGAAATTATCAAAATGTGTGATTCAAAAAACTACTAGCATAACCGCCCTAAAGAATTACCATAGTTTGTTGACACATGCGTATACTAACCCAATCCTTCCACATCAAATCATCAAATCTTAACTTACCTGAAACATCAAAGAAGACTCAACTAAAAATATGGTCTGAAAAAACATAGCAGGCAATCACTAACTGATTTTGTTGAATTGTATTCTTTGACCAGAACCTGAATGACCCTGATTAGCAAGTCAGAGATTATACAACCATACATTAGATTACATTAAAAATTGACATAGGGTGGAATGTTGAAAGATTAGATTGAATCAAGACATCCTTTGACGGTATTATTTTATTTCCAATCTTGTAAAGGTAGTCTATATTTCATTATGAAAAGGTCTTATCTAATAACTAGTCAAAGTGCTCGGCCTAAGTAAGGGTTGAGTGTTCAAATATAACGAGGACATTTACATCACCTCACAAGGCTCAAAGACCATCCCAGAGAAGGAAGTTAAGAGAATATAAGATCTGTAGGATCTGGGAGGAGTCTCTTACATACGTCAGGCTGTTGCAATCATAAACACACAACAGTTTCAGCTACATGCATTAGACCTGCGCGCGCGCGCACACACACACACACACACACACACACACACACACACACTTGCCTGTGGCCTCAGAAAGATGACTGATTAGGAAGATGAAGGGGGTCAGGGATCAGTAGGGGTAAAAAGCAAGTTAGAGAGGGTAAGCAGTGGTGACTGCTGATGTATTGTATATGCATATGAAAATGTCAAAGTGATAAATATTTAAATAGAAAATAACTTTGTTAGTCAGATGGGGCCTAATCCTACGTCTCTGGTTTCTTTTTGGTCTGTGGCAGGACTGTCTTAGAGCTGCTTAAGTCATTCAAATTTCTTTCTTCTCCAGGGCTTACGCTAAACTCTGTTTCCTAATTGTAGCCATTTAAAAGCGTTTTCGAAAAATCTCCCCCCAGACCGTTCATCTTAAACATGGCCAGCGTGCAGCAGCTTTACAAGTGTGTCACCTGTGCTACCAGCAGGATGCCAATAGGTAGATGGTAACCTGTCAGCTCCGATGAAATATTTGACTGACTCAAGCTGAGCACAAATCTATTGTCAATAACTCAGCAGTTAATGCTGGGAGAAATGAATAGAGACTTGGGGATCGGCTTCCTTCCATTTTACACTGCATTGCTATCTATTCCGCCTGCTGGCTTAAGCGTGGTATGTAAGTCTATGCAGGGAGGTGTGTACGCACACGTGCAAGCCGGAAACAGAGTAGCTGGATGATATCTGAAAGAAAATTAGAAAGTGCATTCATGATTTTACTAATATAGGGACATATGTAATATATGGACCCCCTTCTAACAAGGCAATATGGGGGATAGAATGGCGGGCTTAGGTGTTTTTTTTTTTTACTCATTAGCACCTCATTAAGTTATAAACTGTTCAAACTTGTTAATACAGAGGCTGCCGAAGAAGACATCAACAGTGAAATCTGCCTAATGTAGTACGTTCTAAATATTTGCCCCTGGATACAATCTTCTCCCGCCACTCTGAGTTTCCAAACATAGCCAGGTCTATAGGGCATGCTTCTCTTCCCACACAGCCCTGAACAAAGCTGTTGCTTATATAAATCTGAAATGCAGCAATGTGTGTGTTGAATGTGGCATGGTGATTTAAAACAGAAAAAAAAAAGAAAAAATGAGAGTCACACTCCTGTATCTAAATCCCCCTCAGAGTGCTGAGAGCATGAGAGATTTCTCTGAGAAGATTAGCCAGTGTGCCTTTAGCTAAGCAATGGCCAAAGCCGCCTCTTCACTTTCAGTTCTGTATCCCTGTGTGGGAAAGGCTAAGGATTTTTATCTCAGCGACTGCCATCCATTGTCTGTGGAAAGCTAGAGATAAACAGAGCTGATGACTTTATTTATTTATTTATTTATTTATTAACTTTTTAAGCAAATGAGGTCTGACATTTTGCACCAACTCAGGCCAGGTCTCCTGGTTAAGTGTTTTACATTCATTTAACTAAAAGCCCAGTGACAGAGATGGAATGGCCCCACTTCGGGGAAAAGGAGTGCATGTAGTGGGAACTGAACAGTGAAACCAAGAAAATTAAGTACTAGAAAAGCAGGGTGAGTCATAGCACCAGCCTTGAACCTCAGTGTTTGGCAGCTGGATATGGGACCTTACGAAAAGCTCCAATGGCTCGTCAGCTTTTCATGTCTCAAAACCATTGGGAAAAAAAAATAATAATCAAACATCAATTCAATCAATTCAACCTGGTTTGGGGTGCTCCTGTTTTCCGGTTGATATTTCAGGACTCGCCTGAGAGAAAAGAGGAGCAAGGAGGAGGTGTTCATTTATTAGGGCCTTTCTAAATGATAGTGCGTTTTTGCACCAAACACTATTATTTTCTGCTTATTTAAATCTCACAATTCTAAAATGACATCCATAAAAGCAGCATCTTCGATTTCCAGTCAGAAGCAAATATATATTATATTTTTAATGGAATCTAAGAGAACAAATGACTGCCTGGAGTTTATCTGGGTATTCAGAGGACCCTGCTTCAGAGAGGTCAGAACTAAGCAGCTGTTGTTGTTCTTTGTCCTGACGTTTTGAACGAGCTAGAGAAACAAGTATCCTAAGCTGTTTAAAATTATAATTGAAGTTGAAAGTGGCTGACAGGTTTGTTTCTTTTTAATAGCCAATAGTTGGGCTGTGTGACATCAAGACTGCTTCTATGAGAGGTCCAGGTCTATAGTACAAGTGAAGACCCACATGGTACTGAGCAGCATAACACCATCATATTCCCTTAGAAGACTAAACAGAATTGTGTCCTCAATTCCTTGAGGCTGTTTCCAAAGAATGTGTAGCAGAAAGGTTGCCTCTAGTGGCTGTTCCCTGCTATAAACACAATCACAACTCTCACCTCAAAGGAGAGAAGAGATAGCTTATTCTGGAACCAAGTAGCCATGGTCCAGGAATGTCACCTCACGTTACTTCAGACTCTATATTCCAACATGTCAGCAGGTTTGTGAAGTTTTAATAGTACCAGAACAATGAAAGTGGCAAATCAAGGTGATTTCCAAATGTATTGGAAATCTGTTAGAAGAGTGTGAGCAAAGCAGAGAACTCTATGCTACCGGCCACAGACGGCATTTGACATCCTTAGCCTTTTGATGGATAGAAGGTAGTGGTCTGTGAAATTAATCTGTTACAAAGGGTTTACCTGCTGGTTACCAGTACTTTAGGTTAGGCACAGTGGTGAGCAAGGACTGTTGATTAAGAGGGCTAAAGATAACCAGGACAAATCTTGATTAGGTGGTAGACCTGCAACATTCCAACCTCCCCATAGCCACCGATGTTCTGTTAAGTTAGCAAGCTTTACAAGGTACAGATCTTTGCAGGAACTTTTGTTCATGTCTCTGTGGATCTATCTCTCGTTCTCGTCACCACGCATTTGTCTCTTGGCCCTGTCTCCATCCCAGCTCCACATTTTAAACATTTACTAAACCTCTCAGCCCATCCTCACACTATGTCACTAAATTTAGTGAGGATGACAATCAGAAAGAGTTCTATGTAGACCTGGGAGATGAATGTGGAACTTTCTGAGCAGAAAATTATGGGATGGGCATGTTATGGTGCAGGGTCTAATGGCAGAGGAACATAGAAATGGCAGAGTGCAGGAGAGCCTTCAAGGTGACCAATTTGTGACTCTGAAAGTGAAGTGGCAAAGGAAGGAACAGTCACAGAAGAGTAAAAAGAGACCAAGAAAGGCTCCTTTTACCTGGATCTAGGGATAACTCATTATACAGCTAATCTATCTCAATGAACAAGGCAGTACTCACAGTGGAACTGGACTAAGACATTTCTCAACTCTATGAACACTAATGTGGACAACCAGAAATTCACATCAGTTTCCTCAGCTGAAATTAAAAGAAAATATGAGAGAATCACATAATATACCTCACATCACCGTTACCAAAATTAACAGACTGGTAAGTAGAGAAAGTACTTAACAATAACTGAAAAAAAGTCATTTTTTTCCAAATTTATATTTTTTTAAAAATATTCTTTTGTGGTCAAGCCAATTCAAATCGACATGTTTTTGCATCAGGCTTAAGGAACTTTATTGGGGAAAAGAGATAATTTATATGAGCTACAATTTCCCTTGTTATAAAGACAGAAAAACCACCATTTAGCTTTATGGAGGCTGATATGATTAAACTACTCTATATGAATGTAGGCAATGTGTATTTAGACACATAGCAGATGTCAAATAAATATTATTTTCACTCTCTCATCTTTGCACAAATATTTTCTTAGGTCATGTTTCAACAAAATATATTTCTAATGAAGTTATATATATATGTGTATATATATTTCATTATCATACTATTGGTGGTATTATGCATATTGTATTCAAGTGATTATTTTTTCCTCTAAATAAAAAATTATCTGCATTTATTGTAATAAATACAGTATGTTTTTTTGGCTTTCCCTTTCAGCTATCTATCTATCTATCATCTAGATATCTAGTTAAAGAGTTAAAGATATAAATGTTTAAATATATGTAGATACTTATATACATTTAGATGCATGTATTATATATTACACGTACACTTATATTTAGGTATGACATAAAAGCATGTTCTATCCTGCAAATAAATAAATGTTACTAAATATTCAGTTAGGGTTAGAAACACTAGACCTCTGCTTTTTATACTCTTTTTGCTCTTCCATTTCTTCTCCAGGTGTCTCATTTTGTTTTCAAAAATTATTTCTAATTATAAACAACAAGAGAAAACTTTAATTTGATGTTGGTGAAGAAAAACTAGGAGGATATCTGATCAAAGCCAGAGACTGTCCACAAGGGTTTCATCAGGAAGCCTAAGACAAATTGGTGTCAGACATAATGGTCCTTGCCCGTGTGAGTTTGTGTAACTTTCAATTTTTTTTCTTCTCTCAAAATATTAGTATGTATATATCTTTGTTCCTCTTGCTTAACATGAAGGCACAGAATGCTATAACTTCACTTTAATCCACTAAAAGGTAAATCAACAGCTCTTTGGACCTTTGTATAAGAGGAAATTATTGATAATGCAGAATCTTAGCCTCTTTAGATTTTTTTTTAACTTCTCCACCACATAAATCAATGCTGCCTGATCTTTTGGGATCATGAGGTACTTGTGGTGTGTGTTTATGTGTGTGCATGTGTGTACTTTGCAGCGTTCAGTTTCAGGCTACTGTACTTTAGCACAACTCCAGTAGGGCTGCTCGTTCATGAAGATGCAAAAGGAGGCAGCACAGAACAGAAACACAGATGTATCTTATAACCAATAGGCACAGGCAGCTCAGCAACCTCAACAGCTCAGAGTTTTCACCAGGGAAACAAGTATTGACAGACACATGCCACCCAAGACAGAAGCGGAGCCAAAAGAAAAATATGCTCCCAAGTTCACTCAGGGATACGCAAGAGACCATCATACACAGGGAACAAACTGGGATATAACAGGGAAACTCAAAAGTGTGACACAGGCGAAAAGGAAGACAGATATTAAAACGCAGAGAAAAGAGGCATTGGAAATAAAATTTCAATTGTGAAAATACAGCGCTGGCCCAGAAACATTTGAGTGCTTGAGAAGAAGGAATGGTTATAGGTGCTAATTAGCATGGAGTTCAGTCATGGTATGCAACAGATCCTCACTGACTTATCACTGTGTCCATAAATTACTGCATCTTCCAGATCTCATCAGAGAAGTTTCTATTTGCATAGATTATGATTGAAATGGAGACCAATAACTGGAAAAGGCATAGCAAATAAAAGACCAGGAAAATGTGCAACCCCAAAATATACCTATAACTCACTCCCTTCTCCCAAGGCTCAGGGATTACTGTGGAAAGAGGAGTATGAGAGCCAGAGATGGTAAATACTATGAGGAGAAAGTGTCTTCTGGATACAGCATGACAGCTGCACACAAGGAGTCACAGCTGTTGTGACAGCATGCACAAGGCCTGTGTAAGCCCAAGCCATACTGAATCCCAGCACTGAGAGAGACTTTGATATCAAATCCTACCCCTAGCCTTCAGGCTCTTTGCAATTTCTGACTGTTGGAAGATGAGAGTCAGTTTTATCCAAGACTGTAGACCCTGATGTATTGACCAAGCTCCAGGAAGAGCACGCAGTGGAGAATATTTGAGCAGTACAAATTGGTCATGGCAGGTAAAAGGTAAAAGAAAAAAAAAGGGGGGGGACTAGTTGAAAGAGGGGTAAATAGGATCAAAATACATTGTAAGAGATTCTGAAGGAACCAATAAAAATTGAAACTTTAACTAAAACCAACAGCAACAACCACTAAAGAAAACGAAGAAGAAGAAAACAAAAAGAGGAAGGCAGAAAGCGAGGAAACAGTTCTAAATTAAGTAGCAACTGTTAAGGATGGAGAATAAACTCTCTGGTGTTGGCACTCCAGGGATGGAATTCCAGGCAAAGAAGCCCCTGCTCACCAGGGCAGACACACTCGCACTTGTGGATACAGAGATTAGAGGAATACCCACGGCCTAGCAGGAGAAAGTTGCAATCAGCAATAGTATTTGTGCTTGAGCGGCTTGTAGGGTGTTATTACCGAATTAAATCTAATGAGAGAGATAAAAGAGGCAGATCATAGGACAGAGAGTGAATTATAGTGTGGGTCTCCGAAAATTATAGGAGGCGGGTACCTTGGCAGTATTAGAAAATAGAAGCACCGTGTCCTTTCTCCTTCCCTGTTTGTGTTACGTGAATATGACTTGTGGATTTGACCTTCCAAGCTGCGCAGAATTCCAGGAAGATCATTTTTTAAATGAGTTCTCAGAAACCTCATTTGGAATATGGCTACTACTCTTCATGTTAGCTGAGCATGATGTTAGACTAATACTTTCCTGGTTGAAAATAAATCAGATTATAGTCAAGGACTATTTTAAAATCTAGGAAATGTGTTTCTCGGCATTGATTTTCATGCTTTGAGCTTGGTCCTGACCTGCGAGGGCAAGGTGGTGGGCTGATGACAGGGCTTGCAATAAGGGATATTTTTTAATCTATCCACAAAAGCAGATTAGGCAGTTTTTAGAAATGGGAAAAAAATAGTAGATTAGGGGTTATATTCTGTTTTCTCTTTCTATTCCTTCCTTTGGCTACTGTTATTTTTATTAATTTTAAAACTGATCTTTCTGACTGGCATTGAAAACATACGCACCCCAATTTATCTCCTGTTTCCATCTTTGTTCTGTGGGTTGATTGTCATTAAGTGTGATTTATCCTATTTATCCCAATAAGTTAGAGTGGTTAATGGGCCATCTGTATGTATTAGCTGACAAGCTTGCTCAGAGACACACAATCACACCTGACATATACACACAGAGATGCATACACTTGCTAAATAAGACTGCTTGGGGGCTGTGTGAAAAAAAACCACACACACTCCCTAAGAGACTGCTAAGCTAGGGTTTTCTGTTTCTGTTCTGCATTGCAGCACTGTCCTTGATATTCAAAGTTCTGCCTGGCCAAGTTCACAGGGCATAGCAGTTCAGGAATTAATTTCCATAATTATCTCTTTAACTTTCTCATTATGGAAGGCATCGACTCTGGATGGCAGGACGCCAACCTGCTGACCCCAACAGGACAGTGCTCCACGGGAGACACCAAGACTGACATGGGATTCCTTTGTGTCATTTCAAACTACAGGAGCCACTTACAGATATGCTGCCTTTACTGAAAAATGGGTCTCTCATTAAAAACAAACAGTGGATCCCACAGGAGGATCCTGGTCATTGAACAAGACACGGATTTGAGTGAGATGAACTTTATGCCTAAAGTTTACTAAATTTACTGGGAAACCAACACTTAAAAATTCATCAATTTGGTTAAACCTTTGTTTACTTATTGCTATGATGGTTCTGATGATTTGCTGCTATAGGAAATTTAAATATTCTGCTAATTCCTCATAAACATTCCACAAGTTGAAAAATATTGAAGGATTGCTTGCTGGTGTTTGATAGTGTGTAGACCAAAATCTGAACGAAGACCATAAAAGTTCCAGATATGTACCACAGAGTTGACATGCAGCTGTTTGTTGCTCATTTACCTTTGCTCTTGTGGCATGTAAAAATAAGTTAAAAGCATAAACCATAATGCTGTGTGTAAGTGTTTATAAGAGTAACTTTAAAGTTTAAGATTTTACTCTATTGTCTTTTAGATAGGGACATTCATTTAATTATGACAACAGAATTGTAAAGTCACGAATAGTTTTAAACCATTTTTTTTCAAATGGGAATATTAAGGATAGAAAGTAATTCATTGTTTAGCTCTGTACCACAATTTTTAATTGGATTACTTGGTTTGTTGGTGTTTAACTTCTTGATTTCTTTATATATTCTGGATATTAGCCCTCTGTCAGATACAAGGTCGGGGAAGATCCTTTCCCAGTCTGTAGGTTGTCATTTTGTTCTGATGAGAGTGTCCTTTATTTTACAGAAGAATTTCAGTTTCATGAGGTCCCATTTATTGATTGTTGATCTTAGGCCTGTTCTACTGGTGTTCTGTTCAGGAAGTTGTCTCCTGTGCCAGGGATTTTCAGGCTTTCCTCCAGTTTTTCTTCTAACAGGTTTATTGTGACTCGTTTTATGTTGAGGTCTGATCCACTTGGACTTTAGTTTTGTGCAGGGTGAGAAATATGGATCTATTCTCATTTTTTTTACATATAGACATCTAGTTAGACCAGCACCATTTGTTGAAGATGCTATTTTTTTCCATTGTATGGTTTTGGCTTCTTTGTCACAAATCAAGTACCTGTAGATGTGTGGGTTTATTTTGGGCCTTGTATTCGATTCATTGATCCATCATTCTGCTTCTAAGCCAGTGCCATGCCGTTTTTATTACTATTGCTCTGTAGTACAGCTTGAGATCAAGGATGGAATCACCTCCAGATGATCTGTTGTACAGGATTGTTTTAACAATTCTGGTTTTATTGTTTTTGCATGTGAAATTGAGAATTAGTCTTTCAAGTTATGTAAAGAATTGTGTTGGCATTTTGATGGGAATTGCATTGAATCTGTAGATTGTTTTTGGCAGAATGTCCATTTTCACTATGTTAATCCTACCGATCCATGAGCATGGAAGATCTTTCCATCTTTTGATATCTTCTTCAATTTCTTTCTTTGGAGATTTGAAGGTTTTGTTTTGTTTTGTTTTGCTTTGCTTTTTCCCATACAGGTCTTTCACTTGCTTGGTTATGGTCACACCAAAGTACTTTATGTTATTTGTGGCTATTGTGAAGGGTGTAGTTTCCATAATTTCTTTCCCAGCCCTTTTTGTCTTTTATAAACAGGAAGGCTACTGATTTTTTTTTTGAGTTAATTTTGTATCCAGCCACTTTGCTGAAGGTGTTTATCAGCTGAAGGGTTTCTCTGGTAGAATTTTGGGGGTCATTCATGTATATTATAATATCATCTGCAAATAGTTATACTTTGACTTCTTCATTTCCAATTTGTATTCCCTAGATCTTCTTTAGTTGTCTTATTGCTTTAGCTAGGACTTCAAGTACTATGTTTAAGTGATATGGAGATAGTGGGCATCCCTGCCTTATCCCTGATTTCAGTGGGATTGATTCAAGTTTCTCTCTGTTTAGTTTGATGTTGGCTACATGCTTGCTGTAGAGTGTCTTTACTATGTTTAGGTACGTGCCTTGTATCCCTGATCTCTCCAAGACTTTAAACATGAATGGCTGAAGAGTAATATAGAATGGCAGAGAAACACTTAAAGACATCAAGGAGATGCAAATCGAAATGACCCTGAGATTTTTCCTTACACCCATCAGAATGGTTAAGATCAATAACTTAAGTGACAGCACATGCTGGAGAGGATATGGAAAAAAAGAAAACCCTCCTCCATTGCTGGTAGGAATGTAAACTTATAGAACAATTTTCGAACTCAATCTTGTGCTTTCTCAGAAAATTAGGAATAGTGCTACCTCAAGATCCAGCTGTACCACTCCTAGGCATAGATCCCAAATATGCTCAAGTACACAACAAGGACATTTGCTCAATCATGCTTGTTGCAGCTCCATTCATAATAGCCAGAATCTGGAAACAACCTTGATGTCCCTCAACAGAGGAATGGATAAAAAAAATTGTGACATTTACACAATGAAATATTATTCAGCTATTAAAAATAAGAAAATCATGAAATTTGCAGGTATATAAATGAAACTAGAAAAGCTCATCCGAAGTGAGGTAACCCAGAAACAGAAAGATACACATGGTATATACTCTCTTATAAGTGGTTATTAGCCATATAATTTGGGGTAAATGCAATAAAATTTATAATCCTAAAGAAGCTAAACAATAAGCAAAACCCTACAGAAGATTTTCAATCTTCATTCAGAAGGGCAAACCAGATATACATGAGAATCAGGAGAAGACAAGGAACAGGACTGGAGCCTACCACAGAGGGCCTCTTAAACACTCTACTGATTGGGGTATTGAAGTAGATGCTGAAACTCGTAGCTAAACTTTGTGCAGAGTGAAGCGAATCTTATGAAAGAAAGGGGAGATAGAAAGACCTGGAAGGGACAGGAGCTCCACAAGGAGACCAACGGTGCCAAAAAAATCTGGGTCCAGGGGGCCCTGCAGAGACTGATACCCCAACCAATGACCATGCATGGAGAGGACTTTAAAACCCTTATCATATGTAATCCACAGACTCATTCTCCAAGGGGGTTCACTTGTAAAAGGAGTAGGCACTCTCTCTGACATGGACTCAGTGGCAGGTACTTTGATCACCTACCCCTTGGGGGGATGTGCAGCATTCCCAGGCTACAGAGGAAGACCATGCAACCATTCCTGTTGAGATCTGATATGTTAGGCTCAAATAGAAAGGGAAGATGACTTCCCCAAGAAGTGAACTAGGGGAGGGGCATAAAGGGAAAAGAGGGAAGGAGGATGGGACTGGGAGAAGAAGAGGGAGGGGGCTACAGCCGGGATAAAAGTGAATAAATTTTAATAAATAATAAATTTAAAAAGTAAAAAAAAAAAAGTAAAAGAAAGTAATTCATTGACAAAGGTGTACAGCTGCTGGAAATACAATCTTAGTCCCTTAACACTCGGTAGAAAATATGCTAAATTACATGACACCAACTCTTCAGGAGAGCTGAACCACTTTAAACAACTATATCAAAATCATTGATTATTAATTTTTTTTGAAAGTGGAATCATGCATGGTGGAAGTAAAATTAACTGATGATAACACTTTATAGGAAGAAAATGAAGAGGGCTAAAGAAAGGACAAATGCTTTTTTTTAATGAGGAAAACAGGGAGCACATCTTCTTGATCAAACTGAAGCTAAGTCAACAGATTTCAGGGAAAGTTGATGGAAGCAAGAGCAGGACAATGGTCTTCTGTGACCTTTCAGAGAAGTTTGAACACGGTAAAGCAGGCAACTGAAGTGCCATTTTCTTCATTTATTCATTAACATATGTGCCTCATGTTATATACTGTTAGATGTCATTTAGGATTACAGATATGCCAGGGGAGGATGTATTTTAAAGGAAATAAAGTGACATCATGTTGTGATGCACATGATAATATTTGATTACTTTTGAGGGAGCAAGAATGATAAATACCCAAGTGGGAAGTGACCCAAATGGCTTCAGAAAGGATTTGTCCCATGTAACAGAAGACAATCAAATGTGTAGGGATACTGGAACTTAGGAATGTGGATAACCGGTTGGTGGTGGACAGAACCTGTGGGAACGAAGGTTGTTCAGGCACTGAGGTTACAATTCAGAAATTAAGTGATTAAGGCCCCTGTAGAGTTATGGCTGTGAAGATGAATTTTAAAGGGGGAGATCAGTAACATTTAGGAACTGATTAGATTTGGAGGTCAAAGAGAAAGAGCAATTGAATAAATTTACAGTGATGAGACTGGGGCATTGAGAGGATCCTAGTGAAATTATGAATAATTAGGAAATGGGACAGGAATGATGGGGTTGCTCCCCAGTGCTTCCATCCCAGCTGCCCTCCATACCCACAGAAGGGCTCCTAGAGCATAAAAGCCACAGCATGATTTTAGAGTTAACGATTCCCTCCAGGACACAATTCACTGGCCAGGTGATAAAGCCAACCGTGAAAGAGACCAGGAGCTGCCCCTATTGGGTACTCAATTGATGCCTTTCTGTTGAGTTCATATGAGAGGCAAGGGCATCATGATGACAACCCAGAGGGAACTCTGAGAGGCAGCACTGACTGGCATTGAAGGCAGGGACTGTGGACCTCCAGAGATGGAGTCCAAGCTTTCCTACTAAGTGGGAAATTTAGGGCCAGTGCCTTCACTTTTTTCTCACTCAATGTCCTTATCTATAATTTAGAGGGTGAAATATACTTCACATTGTGGGACATTGCAATAATTCAGTGAAATACTGAAATACTTCAATTATTTCTCTAGACCTTTATTCTATCTGATAAACAGTGGGTAATCCAGAACTCATATCATTACTGATTGAGGGAAATACTGCTAATAAGCCAGGTAGATATTTAACAAAGTGAAAAATGAGAGCTGAATACATGATCCTGGGCATAACTTAGCAAAACCCATTCTAAAAGAAGTGGAAATGAGAGATGAGAGGTCTTAGCAATTAGGAACATTTGTTAGTCTCGGATAGAATCAGAGTTCGGTTCCCAGCCCTCAAATCAGATGGTACCCAACTTCCTGCAAGTTCAGCGCACAAGTATCTGGAATCCTCTTCTGAACTCTGTGTGCTATAGACACACAAATGAATAACAAAAAATACATATTTTAAAAATAAGAAGCATAGTTTCTGGAATCCAGGAAGAGGTAGAAGATGAGACATCAAAACAGTGCCCACAAAGTGTGCTTTTAAAAGCCTGGTCAACTAGAAAGATACAGATAATTTGGTGGTGATAAAAAGTCTTTAAAAAAAAGTAACAGTTCCTTTTGAAAGTAACCACTAGCAGAAATACGAATGCTCTTGCTGCTGGCACTACTGTTAGAAAAAAAAAAAATACAGTACTGATCATGATTATCAAGCAAACTCTAGCCTATCACAAAGGAAAACTCATGGGAAGGAGACAGTAATGATTAAGAGTAGTAAAAGGACAACTCTTTCAATATCTCTCTTGACTCCAGAGAAAGGCATTCTGTACACAACAATTAAGAGCATGCAAGCCCTTTGTTAATTTGTTTCAGTTACATGAATAAGTGATTATGTGAAAAATTACAAGTTCAATTTATGTATAATGAGCAATAACATTCGTAATATGGCAATGCCACAATTCTAACATATATTCAGCTGCATTGTATGTTAAACAGTAATAGGAAAGGCCATATAAGTCATGAGCCCTCAACAAGGTTAAGAACCAGAGGACTTAAAGCCAATCAAATCCTGGTTTTGTAGTCTCTTCCCAGATACTCGAAATGTTGTCTAATATTTTCTTTTTTCCTATTAAGAAAACCTAAACGATCTAAAAGCAACCCCAGTGAGTACAATAGAAAGAGAACAACTGTTAGCAAATGTGCATCTGTGTTTCACACTCCCAAGGTTTTCAAAGTAATAAAAACCAATTAGACAAAGAACAGTGCAGTCTTACCAGTACTAATAGAGGTTTTAATAATAGATAGGTTCCTCTGTGCAGAGAAGGGGCTGGAAGTAGCAGTGTTCCACACTGCAGAGCATTCTGCTGACCAACGCTCGATGCCGGAGCTTACTTTAATGCAGCAGTCTGCCAATTTAAGCTCGTCAGTTAGAACCAGGGTAGGCCTCAGAGAATGATGATAGGAACCTTGTATAAGTGATAATGTCTGGAGAGAACACAAACACCCTCCTTAGATATTATAGGCTAAGTTATAACCTACTCCCGAACCACCCAAGGGAGGCCCGCAGCTGAAGAAACTATAGCTGCAGTGCAATATTCATTCTCAATATATGGAATTTCTTCCTTGTCTTATGTCACTGAGTATCAACAGGGCTTTCTTTGTTTCACTCTCTTACCACATTTTCTCTGCAGATAAATTGTTTACTTAATACTTCTTTGCTTAAATCACAAACTATGCAGAACTTGTTGTCATAGAAACCATCATTAAATTAATTTATCAGTTTGACTTAATTCATCATTCCCTCCTTATTTCAAAACTGTCAAAAGGGGATTTTTTAAAGAGAAGGAAATAAGTAGCCTTGAAATGGGAGGGCCTGTTTGTACGTGAGGGGCATGTGTTTAGAAAAGATCCCTATGTGATTCTCCCACATGCAAATTAGTAATAGCTCCACCCCATTCAGCTCTTAGTTCCATTCTTCTACATTATTCTTTTAAGCATGATCATTTAGGTTTATGAAAGGAATTTCCTGAGGGTGTGTGGTTATAGTGCAAATTTTGTATGATCTGATCAAGCTGGTGAATAATACATTCATCTGTGAATAAACTCCCCAGGGCATGCCCTCCTGGCTGAGCCCCTGTCAGTGACGCACTTGACTGTAATTCATTTAAGGATGCGGGAGATGTAAATACACGTGGGTGGAGAGAGTGTAGAAAAGACTGCAAACCACAGTGACACCATTTCCTCCTCAGGATCCAGTGTTGCATTCAAATGCAGTTTAGAGAAAGCAGCTGCTTGTTGGCATGGGATTGAGTTATAATAGCATTTTAGATTGAAGAGTAAATTGAATAGACCCTGATAAAAAAAATACATGATGGCCTGGATAAGACAATGAAGTCACAAAATAAGAGGTGATAGACAAGACAGTTCATTTCCAGGTCCTCCTCTATGCCTTTAGGAGCAAAGACATATCATGTTATTGCTTTGTTTCTCGCATCTGCAAACTGAAATGTTACATTAGTTTCTTTCAAAGGTCCTTCACTTATCAGTTTTGACTTTACTTTTAAAGATAGTGTTTATCCTAAAGTCTCCTGTAACTTTTTAAAGATGTGATAGGCATTCACTAAATACTATTAGATACTCAGGGTTATTCAGGAACATTCGTTAGAATCTACAGAAGTCTGAATAGTTCTGACACTGAACTTGTCTGACTAGTAGGAAAGTGAGGAAAGGTTAGTCTTGACTAATCTAAGCTTCCAAATGTGTCTGATTAGAGAGGTATCAGAGCCAAACATTGGGCAGAATGCAAGAAAATTTTATGAAAGAAGGGGGAGATAGAAAGACCTGGAGGGGATAGATACCAACAGAGCCAAAAAACCTGGGCCCAGGGGGGCCTGCAGAGATGGATACTCCAACCAAAGGACCATGCGCAGAGAGGATCTAGACACCTTTCTCAGTTTCCAAATGGATTCCCTAGTGGTGGGGGGGGGCAGGGGCTGTTTCTGACAAGGACTCAGTGGCCAACTATTTGATCACCTCCTCCTGGGGGGGGTGTGCAGCCATGCCAGACCACAGAGGAAGACTATGCAGGCAGTCCTGATCATTGGATAAATAGAAGGGGAGGAGGACCTCCCCTTACCATGGACTAGGAGAGGAGCACAGGGGGAGAAAAGGGAGAGAGGAAAGGCCTGGGAGGGGCTACAGCCAGGATATAAAGTATATTCACTAGAATGCATTTCTTAAGACTACCCTCACAGACTGTGATTCAATAGCACTCTGCAGATATGTATGTCAAGAAGAACTCTGCATAAATTTTGTTCTCAGATTCATTTAATAATTAGGTCAAAGAGAGGATGGACTCCTGCCTTGGAAATGGAATGAGGAGAAACCCAGTATTTGAAATCTTATTTCCACCATATCAAAATGAGATGAGTTAGCTGTTAAAACACTATGGAAGAGGGTGGAAAAAACAAACAAACAAACAAACAAAAAACCAAAACCTTGTAGCTGTCAGGTCCACTTCTCCATGCCTGTCTTAAGCAGGCAGAGAAAGCCATGCTCTCTTTAGGTTCTTACTGTGATGTCACTCTCCCGCAGACTCCACAGGGAGAATGCCAAGTCCATACATGAGGCCAATGCAAACACTTCCTCCAGTGCCCCAAGAAAACAATCTCAAGAGCACGAGAGAAGCTGGAGCGAAAGGAGGAAGCTGAGTTCTGCAAAGCCTCCTGGGAAGAAATTAGTTGCTCCTGTGTGGGCACACTCACTAGCTGGAGCTATCCCTCACCCATTTTCACAATCACATCTTCTGTTCTCTTCATCAATGTGTTCCTCATAATTCCATATCTCTCTGTATCTTTAATCGTCAGTGACCGTTTTGCCTAACTTAGTTCCTCAATATACCTACTATCAAGTAACAAAGAGAAGAGAGACCTGGTTTTGCATGTGGGTGTGTGTGCCTCTGTGTCTGTGTACATTCTTATTTCAAACTTTTCAAATGTAAATTGTATTTGGAAGTCATGCATGAAGGTCAGTACTTTGTGCTATTAATTAACTAATACTATTTAGTGTTAGTTTTAATATTAACCGCTTTCCTTTGTTCCCACAGTAACCTGTAATGTTAACAGTTTTATTCTAAGTATCATCATTCTGGAAAAAAAAAATAATAATAATATGTATTTCTTATAAAGGGTAAGATGCTTAAAGGTAGGTATCACATACATTTTTTTAATTTAAATTTTTTTTAAAATTTAAATTTATGTGTTTATTTATTACAATTTATTCACTTTGCTGCAACCCCTTCCTTTTTCTCCTCCTAGTACCACCCACCCTCCCTCTTTTCCCTCTATGTCCTTTCCTTAGTCCCCTAATAGGGGAGGACCTCTTTCTCTTCTATCTGACCTTAGCCTATCAGGTCTCATCAAGGATGTCTCCATCATCTTCCACTGTGGCCTTGCAAGGCTGCACACCCCAGAAAGTAGGTGATCAAAGATCTTGCCACTGAGTTCATATCAGAGACAGTCCCTGTATCCCTTATTAGGGAGCCTACTTGGGAACTGAGCAGCCAATGTACTTCCTTTGAACAGTAGGTCTAAGTCCTCTCCATGCATGGTCCGTAGTTGGAGTATCAGGCTCTTCAGGCCTCCCTGAGCCCAGGTATTTTGGCTCTGTTGTTCTACTTATGGAGCTCCTGTCCCCTCCAGGTCTTTCTGTTTCCCTCTTCTTCCATAAGGATGCTGACACTCTGCCCAAATTTGTCTATGATCTCAATATCTCCTTCGATACCCTAATGGGTAGTTCTTTCAGAGGTGCTCCGTGGAAGACTCTTGTCCTGTTCCTTGTCTTCTTCTACTTCTGATGTCTGTTCTGTTTGCCCTTCTGAATGAGGATTAAACATCTTTCCTAGGGTCCCCCTTGTTATTTAGCTTCTTTAGACTACAGGTTTTAGTATGTTAGTTTGGACTCTAAGCTCCTTGAACATGCTAGCTACCAAACTCCACCCCTCTCCAGTACGCATAAAATGAAATCTAAAGGCACAAATTGCAATTAGAATACTCGGTTGCTCCAAATTAATGAGATGTACACAGTTAAGCCCCAGTAATGACCTAGAGCTAAATAGACAGTTTCAACTTGTGTGAAGTGGAGTTTTGTCTATCTGGTATCCCTATATATTCCTGAATTAAAGTTATGTATTTATTTATTTATTTATTTCAATTCATTCATTTTGGATCTGGGGTGTAACCTCCTCCTCAACTATGTTCAAAGAGGCTTCATTCATAATAGCCTGAATCTGGAAACAAAGTAGATATCTCTTAACTGATGAATGGATACAGAAATTGAGGTACATTTACACAATGGAATATAACTCAGCAATTAAAAGAAAGGGAGTCAAGAAATTTGAAAATTAAGTGTTTTATAAATTTAAAAAATATTTTTTTTTCTGGATCCTCTATTGAGGTTAGAATGTAGACAGATTAGAAAAGTTTAGTTCTTAATTAGATAAGTGAAAATTTATGAGAAACTGAGAATCCATACATAGACACTATGTTGGAGCCTTCTCTTCTATCTCCCATATTTAGTAGAAAAATACTGCTTTTTTTATTAGAACATTGTATTGGACATTTGACACCATGAATAGTCTTTTCAGGAAGGAGGTTGTAGATGACACCGCCATAGTATGGAATGTGAGTGCTATGGAGCCTCAGCCTGCTGCCTGCAGAACTTACCTAAAAATAAACGTTTTTTTTTTAACCCCAAAATTATCAACTATAAACAAGTTATATCTGTGCTTCATAATCTCGTTAATGAAAGCAATCAAAAATCACAAATAGTTTCAATTGGTGAAAACAATTACTGAAAATAAGGAATTGCTTTCTTCTCAAACAAACCAAGGCCAGAAAGTAGCCTTTCGGTACTTGAATATTTATAAAGGAGTACAGGGCTATTGTTCAGTTATATTTTAGCATGAACTCTATATTGTTGAAAATAAATAAAAAGGAGAGATACTTGAGAGGCAAAAATGCAAACATTCTCTCTTATATACTAGCAACTAAAGCAGGTATTCATAAAAATTATTAGCCATTGTCACAATTCTCAGGCACTATGTTATGACATTCCTACTAATTACTGTAAGTTAATTTTCACAAATCATAAAAGAGCACTCTGATGCTGTAATTTGGTGGCGCCAGAAAAAAAAATCAGAAAATTTGTGAAATCTACTTCTGATGTCTGTCACACAATAAGTTAGTGAACATAGGTATTTGGGCTTGGCATATCTGTAGCAATCTTGGGTCCTGTGTAACATGGCTGCCCATTAGTAGTCCTGTTGACGTTTCTCATATGGTTCCTCAGCACACTGATATTATGTAGCAACGGTAATGGTATACGAGATTTATTTTTTCTTTTATTAATTTTTTAATATTAGTTACAGTTTATTAACTTTGTATTCTAGCTGTAGCCCCCTCTCTCATTCCCTCCCAATCCAACCCTCCTTTTCTCATCTCCTCCCTGCCTCTTTCCAAGTCCATTGATAGGGGAGGTCCTCTTCCCCTTTCATCTGACCCTGTTTTATCAGGTACCTTCAGGACTGACTGCAAAGTCCTCCTCTTTGGCCTAGCAGGGCTCCTCTGCCCTTGGGGGAGTGGGGAGGTCAAAGAGCCAGCCATTGACTTCATGTCAGAAATAGTCCCTGTTGCCCTTACTAGGGTACCCACTTGGATACTGAGCTATCATGGGCTACATCCGAGCAGGGATTCTAGGTTATATCCATACCTGGTCCTTGGTTGGAGATACAGTCTCATAAAAGACCCCTCTGCCCAGATATATTTGGTCCTTGTGGAGCTCCTGTCCTCTCCAGGTCATACTAACTGCCCCTTATTTCAAATGATTCCCTGCACTCTCCCAAAGGTTCGGTTATGAGTCTCAGTATCTGTTTTGATACACTGCTAGGTAGAGTCTTTCAGAGGCCCTCTGTGGTAGGCTCCTGTCCTGTGACTTGTTTTCTCCTACACCCAATGTCCATCCCATTTGTCTTTCTCAATAAGGATTGATCATCTTACCCTGGGTCCTCTTTCTTGTTTATCTTCTTGAGGTGTGCAGATTTCAGTATGTTTATACTATCTTATAGGTCTAGTACCCACTTATAAGTGAGTATATGCCATGTGTTTTAAAACTAGACTCTTCATGTCAGCAGTGTTCCCTAAGTCATTGATAGCACCTTGAGTTAGATTCAGTCATTAAGCATTTCCTTGCTGCTGGTGCAAAGTCTGTGCATATTCCTGGCTGAGCTATTTTCCAGGACCGTGTTTCCTTCAGTAAGTTTTTAGCAAAGTGTGCTCTGTGCAATTGTAGCACCCTGTCTCTTTCTTCATAGCATTTTCATGCAGGATCTTACACATTACAACTATGCTGTTCAGAACAGAGAACTAGGTTGTTAGATTCAGGGAGTCTACCCTTGCTACATTTAGATTTGAAGTATCTTTCATTGGTCCACTTGTCAAAGCAATGGTCTACACCCTATACCATTACTGGAAAGAGGTGACATCTTTAACATTTGGGGCCTAGATTGAAGCCCTTAAGGCGTAGCTGTTTGGGGAGCATGCTGGCAAAGAAGATTTGGAGACGTTAATCTCTGTTACCTTATTTTGTCTAATCTCTGAGGTAAACAGCTCACTTCGTCAACAGTTAACATGTGTTGTCTCACACAGGCGATCTCAAAGCAAAAATTCTACCTGATCATAAACTATAATCTCTAGACTGTGAAACACAACGCATCCTTTCTCCTTATAATGTACCTTAGTTATTTTCTAGAGTATTAGAAATCTGACTAACATAGCTCCCTCACCAATGTTTTTTCTCAGTCATCATTTATCTTCTCTGAATTTACCCTAAGCTAGACCCAAGAGGAGGCCCAATCGCACATCAGATAGGGGCTTGCTGCACTTGATGTCGGTGTAATGTACTGTAAAAGTGTGAGTCGTGAGATCTGATGACCTAAGCTGCATCTACTATACCATATCTGTGACAATACACACATTTCATGGAAACTCGGGTATTAAACTACACGAAAATTAAAATAAAACAGAATACATCGATCAAGCTGATATTGTAAAGGCTAAAGGAGTTTCTGTGAGTGTGTGTGTGTATGATACATTTAGTCAACAAATTTTAATGACTGAAATTAACTATAAAATATAACATGGGCTGTGTTGATGTGTTATTTTAAACACATATTTCTTATCACGATTTTCTCAAATGCAGAACAAACATTTTCATCTTCTACATTTAGCTGAACCCTGAGTTCACCTGTCTCTGAAACCTCTGAAGTGTGTTTGTATGATCTCCCTCTCTTCACACTGTGAGCTGTAGGACCTATTTCAGGATGGGCTGGAACACTCACTGCCGTTAACCTCTGAACCCAGCTTCATACAAAATTATGTATGTATTATTGGAGAGTCTAGCACTTGCAGTTTTGTTCAATCAACTGTAGAGAAAGTTGTTAGATCGAAGCTTTTTTTGACTGTATTCACTGAGGCATTCTCTGTTAGTGATTACTTACATCATGTGCCAACCCACTGGAGAGAAAACGTAGAAGAAACTTCTGTATAATTTGAGTTCTAGATTTTAAAAATTGAAAACATATGACTTCCTGTCTTGACCATGAGTGTTTCTTAAAACAACAGTTGGCAAGAACAAGCTTCAAGTATCTTAATCCAGTCAAATAGATTGGAAATTATATTTCACAACTAATTTTATGTTTTTAAGGAAGATGCCAAGGTCATAAATCAATGTATAGTTTATTATGCTAAGGTGGCAATAATCAAGCACTGTAGGAAGCTGGTAGGGAGAAGAACTGATGCAGTGGGGTGGATTCTTATTGTTGCTTGTCTTCTGTATGTGTCCTGCGATACATTGTTCTTCTAATGAGACAAATACTTGAGTGTTACCTGAACTTACGCTAAAAACCCAGTTTTTTCATGCTGATAATAATAAATAAAAACAGTTTGTGCTCAATCACTGTAAATCATCCCTGGTCACACATGAGAGTGCTTAAAACGTTTTGTGTTTCACATTGCTACATATTTCTTTACATTTCTTTTCAACCTGAGGAATTATTGGCACAGTCTAGGTAAGCACAGACCTGGCAAGCTAAAAGCATCAAGATACTATTCTGAAACAATTTATATTTTAGCTCACAATACTTTCAAGTGACTTTCAGATTAAATTTCCTTACTGGGAAACCTTATTACCACAATTCCCTCAAATTCTTAGTTCTGTATATGCCTCTTGGGATAATGTGATATGTATATATAGAAGAAATTTAGGCAGAGACATTGCTACTCTAATTCCTCTTCAATACATCACAATGAAAAGTGACTGTCATTTGCAACGCATGTAGATTCCACCTTCAAGTGGGTAGTAACTATTGTTTCTATATTTTTTTTTTTTGTGAGCTAGGATATCATTCAATAGGTCAGTGTGGTCTGGAATTCACAGAAATCCTCCAGCCTCACCATACTTTCTACTGGGATAAGCGATATCTAATTGTATACAACAGTCTTTAAGGGTTATCTTTCATGCCATGGGAATCACTAGGCTACACACTGCCCAAGAATCTTCCATGTGGCTCTCTATCGATGAAAATGGTTGTCACTCAAACAGCAATGTTAGCAATACACAATATAAAGATCAAATTAAACTTACAGATAAGGATATGCTAAGAGCTTATACGAATTTACGAATATACAGATGAAAATTTCTCGTACGCTTCTAGAATATTAAGAGGTTAGTTAAAATAAAATAGTAGTCATTATGAAATTTACATTTAAAGTTATTTTAAAAGCTTAAGAATACCTTAGTTAAAACATTGGCTTTGTGGTCTCTACAGAATTACTGGTGCAGTGTTATACACTGGGGATGAACAATGAAAGACTGCTGAATGCAGCTGCCTCTCTCACTCTTGTCTTCCACATTATAGATGATAAGGAAACACAGGTATCAATGAAGGTTGGCTCTTCACACTCTTTTAGTGTGACATTAAAATTTATCTCCACGGGGGGGCTTGAAATCATGATGAGAGAATTAATTTTTTTTTCTGTTATTGGCATTTTTATTTTTGTTTTAAGTGAAAACCATTTATACATTAATAGGTGGTGTGTGTACATATGTGTGCATGTGTGTGTGTTCATGTTCCCATTGTGAAATATCTTTGCTGGTCATTTTTATGTTCCAGATGGATCTATGTACCATTTGGGGATACAGCCCTTTCGAAATGTTTTAACAGCACTGTGTCAGGTGAGTAAGATAGACAGGGCTTACCAAGGTTTATAAACCTTTGCATGAATAGGGATAGCATTTCAACCTGTTGGAAGCAAAAACATTTGTTGACACTCTTTAAATGCAGATGAGTCATCCCTCCCTCCTTTGCTATGTTATTGAGATCTTTATGTGAGCCAAGGAAGTCAGGGAGGAACTGGATTTTAATATCAAGCATATCTGATACAAATCACTGACTTCCTAATTAAAAGGCAGAATGAACTAAAAGGCAAGTTACACAAATTTTTCTAACTCTCATTTCCTTATTGTTTTAATTAAAAATGTAATACAAGAGAAAAGCCTACCCCAAGGCTTGACATTCAGTAAGCCCTCAAGAAACAGCGGCAGCTCCTAACCTGTCTCCTCAGATATTTCTGCTACTAATCCACTGTAACACATGTAATTATTATTATTATCACTATATGCAACCTTTCTTTTTCATAATATTTTCCTGTACCTCAAGTGTCAGGTTATCATTTATAATTCAGAGACAATGCTCTCACACGTGCATAACCTCGGTGTTTGAGGAAACGCTTAGCTGTGGCGAGAGGGCAGATGCTTATCTCGCAACAGCTTTTTACCTGCTAGAATGAAAGAAGCCACTTGAAGAGCAATCTGCACCATGGAATTATATAGAGCAGTTTCTTTTCAGGCATTCACCGAAAAATGCTTCAGAAATGAATTCTTTAACCTGTCAAGATCCTGAGCATGGAGCTGGTGAAAAAAATCTCAGTGTCCCTCACCTCACTGTGACTTCTAGGGCTAGGAGGGTTTTGGATGAGGCAGACCTAATAGAGCTGGTTCTCTAGGGTCATTCTCTTACACCCAGCACCTCATTAAGCCTGGGTGTGCAGAGAAAGAGTTCAAGACACTGTAGGAATACAAACCTTTGAATCTTGCTTTACAAGTAAATAGGCTTCATGTAGAGAAAGAAAAATACAGTCACTGATGCTAAATAAATCAATCCTAAATATCAAGTGTGCCACATAGTATTCGTAGACCACTGAGGCACTGCTGAGAAGGTAGAGCTTCTCCTATGTGTTCTTACCACAATGCTGTAAGTGATCAGGATGCAAAGATACCTTCAGGACATAGGTATGGTATTGGCACGAATTACGATGATGTATCCATAGAGTATGACTTTATTCATCTTCCTCAGTTGTATACATTACATCATTACATGCAAAGCTTTGTGTATATCAATGGCACCTCAATTAATTGCTTAACAAAACTAGAACAAAGAAATAAGTTTAAACTTAATTATGTAAAATCTGGTAAAATAAAAAAATAAAAACTAAAAGTTTATGTAATAAGCTCACTGCATTTTGTACTCCTCTTCCCCCTTCCTTTTCCAGCTTTGAATCCCAAGTTTGTTACGGATAAACAGACAGTGTTTTTAAATGAAAACTTTGCACTGTGTCTCTAGAAGATGCAGATTTGTTAATGCCTGCTCCTCTGCAGACTCCTTCTCTCTACCTCCTCTTCTGTGCTTCTATTCCTACTCAGTACCTCCTTCTTCATCTTAGTTTGCTCTGTAGGACTCTCTTCTTTCACAGCCCATGCTACTTTCCTCTTAAACATGAACTAAGTAAAAACTTCAATTAAATTGTAGAACTCACTTCTCTTACAGATGCTAGCTCCAATATGCTATACAAGGAAAATGGGCAAAGGGAGTAAATGCAGAAAAGGTGGAGGAGAGGTGGAAAAGGAAAAGATGGGAGAAATTGGCAGAAAAATAAACGAAGAATGGGTGGGAAAAGATATTCAAAGGGAGAAAAACACAGGAAGAAGGAAAGAAGAGGGGAGATAGAGAAAAAATAATGGCAAAATTGGAGAGAAAATGAAAGAGTTTAACAGAGGAAAGGAAGCAAAGAAGGTGAAGAGGTTTTATTTAATGAACAATGGGTATAATAGTAGGAGTGGCAGACCTTATAAATCTAGGAATAAATAAAGGACAGTGAGAAGGAGGATGCAGCCAGTCCTGATGAGACCTGATAGGTTAAGGTCAGATAGTAGGGGAGGAGGACCTTCCTGTCAGTGGACTAGAGGAGGGATAGTGGAGGGGAAGAGAGAGCGAGTATTGGACCAGGAAGAGCAAGAGATGGGCTATGGCTGAGATACAAAGTAAATAAATTCTAATAAATAATACTAACATAGAAAAAATTTAAAGTACAGACCCCCCAAAAAATAAAGAAAAGAAAAAAGGAAAAGAAAAAGAAAAAAGAAGAGAAGAGAAGAGAAGAGAAAAGAAAAGAAAAGAAAAGAAAAGAAAAGAAAAGAAAAGAAAAGACAAGAAAAGAAAAGAAAAGAAAGGACCAGTGAATGCAGGAACCATAAAGATTATTTTTTGAAAATTCTGAGCATGTGATTAAGAATATTCTAGAAGGTTAGAGATTCCAGGTGAGTGTGTAATGCCACATTTGAATTTCCCAACTACGCAGGGATGGGGTTTGGTTTTGTAAGAGTAGAAGAGAATGCTGCTGTTCTTGGTTTGTTTGGGGTTCACCCTTTATAACGGGCTTATTCTTTCCAGAGAATTCTAAGTAGGTGGGAGTTATCATCAATCTGGCCTTTTATATTCTGGGATCTTAAGACCTCAAGAGCTGAGATGACTGTCTAAGAGACAAGAAGCAAATTAAGACATGGTCAGGAACCTCAGAAGCATGCAATTGAGGCCAAATTTACATCTCAACTGGAGCAAATTAATAATTCTGCATGACTTATTATAATGGTACTATATAGAAAAAATTATAATATACTTTGTTGGTTGATTTTGAGAAGTATTAGCGTTAATATAGAGAGTTGGATATTACAGCACACCTTTACACTCTAGCACCAGGGAGTCTGAGAGAGAAGATTACAAATTCAAGGTCAGCTTGGGCTGCACATTGAGACCCTGTCTCGAGAGGATAACTATGGAAAAGTTATTTCTTCAGCGCCTGAGATATGGTAGATACCTATATAAAATATGCATATGGTACAAGCTATTATTAGAGGAATGCAGCCTATTTGCATGTTTATAGAGGGACTAAATAATTTCCCTTCCATTCTCAGAGCAAATAAAAGTCCTTATTTTCCTTAGGCTAAAGAGTCCCTTTAAAGCTTAATGTTCTTTCCAATGTCCCAAGCACCAACATTTTTTTTCTGACTTTTAAGTCACACACAAGGTTTTGTGTGAACCTAGGAATTTCTGTCAGAAATTATAAGCGTGGGATATTTCAACTGTTAATAACGGGGCCATGGTTCAAGGCAGACAGGTATAGAATCTGGGTACCCTAATGATTCCATGACTTGATGATTCTCCGTGGCATACTGTACCCTAATTGGCCTAAGCTCACAAATGCTGAGTTAGTTTTTATGAATAGTTTAGAAACTCCTTCTCAACTGACCAAAATCACATTCAAGTAGTCTCTCCTGTGTAAGTAGAGATATAAGCTTGAGCCAACCTCCAGAAATAAAAATATCCCTTCTTGAGATATCTTTTTTAACTATTTTTTTCTGCAGCTAGCCCTTAAAGAATACTTAGCTAAGGATAATAGGCACCATTTCTTCAATAAAATCATTGTGCCTAATTGTCAAGAAAGCCCAGTGAGATAAGTCCTATGAACATTATCACCTTACTTATGAAAAAATGAAGCCTACAGGGGATCAATTATACACCTTAATCCACATACACTATGTAGAGAAATAAAGTAATGTTCAGTGTCTCTTTTATCTCAGATACCATGTACTTAAAAATGACATATCAATCTTTATCTGTCTCTAATTTTAAGAATAATATTCTGATGCGCGCGCGTGTGTTCGTGTGTGTGTGTGTGTGTGTGTGTGGTATTGTGATTGAACTCAGGACATGCATTAAGAAAATACTGTAACCGTCTATCACTGATACCATGCCTGAAAGATCCATTATCATCCGTTTGTTCTCCTCTAGGTCACTTATTCCCAGTTATTTTCCACGTGTATCAAATATGGTCATGTGTAATTATCTCCTATGATTTCTGTATCTTTCTGTTTCACCTTCTGAGCAGCAAGCAGCCAAAATTAAATGCTTCCATTTCCAAATAGATATTTTGAAGGCAATATTATTTTTCTAAGTCTTAAAATCATCATTAACTCAGGATATTAAAACTAAAAAGTGGTCTTTCTTCCAAAGGATGATGGATTTCCATAGGAGAATTAAAGAAGCACTATTCTGTGTATCATTTTAAAGAGGGTAAGGGAAAATTTGGAAAGATAAGGCCTCAGGCTAATAGAAGATAATTGACATTTTCTTTTAGGAGTTCTTAATTAAAACAACATTAAATATTCCTCTACAATCTTTTGTCAGTCAACAGGATAGGCCACTAGAATTGCCACTGAGGGGCCCATCAAAACCTATAACATTCTCCCAGAGTAGCTAATTACAGCCATTTTAAAAGGTTTCTGATGCACTCAACAATGTCTTTTTAGAGAATCCACTTCTATAAAACATTCAAATGTTAACAACCTGCCATAGAGAAGATGTCACAGAGAACCATTCAATCAACATCCCAGGGCAACGTCCAGTCATTGTTTTAAATAGGGCAAGCACTGTTTTCAGAAGATCTACAAAAGAGATCCAATTATTCATAAGAAGGTTAGGTATAAGAAACAAGTATCCCAAAACAATGTTCTGGGGAAATGTGAGTAACAAATGATTCCAGGAATATGGCTTAGCGTTTTATTTAAGAGAAAACACGAGTGTACTGTGAACTCAACTTTCTTTAAGCAAAGAAAGATATGGAGCAGCATAGGCTGCATTTGCACAGAGGCAACTATTCAGTTTCCGCAGCTTTTTTTTTTTTTTTTTCAATGCTGTTTATTCAGTAACATTGAAGAATCCTCGGACCCCGGGGAAAGCCAGCCCACAGCTTAAATAGCCTCTGGGTAGCCAACCCAGGCGTGCCACGGGGGCAATGCAGATAGGTCCACATACATGGAAGCAAGCCAGATCCTCGGCCTTAGCCAAATGTGGAGTTGTTCGTGACAGAGAGCACTCACCCGCAGCTTTTAACTGCACCAACGAAGAACTTATCCATGCTTTACAGCTTCACTTAGAGTCAAGAGAAAAAAAATAGAAAAATGGAAGATAGGAAATAACCATTATATTATATAACATATAATCTTACCCATATGAAAACATAATCAAAATAGTCATATTTAAGTGAACAAAGATTTGGGAGAAAGTATTGAACTTCTATGAGAAAAGAGCATATTGTTGAAAATTTTATGTCTTGGATCTCAGTCTGAATTTGATATTATACAGAAATGCAGAGAAATGAGATACAAGGACCACTGTTAACTAACTGTATAGAAAATCAAACTCTTTAATCAGACATATTTGTGAATTGCTGCTGATAAACTAGAACTATCCTTTCCAAGAAGAATTGCTTCAGGTCCCCTGACCAAGTATTTCTACATCCGGAATTTCATCGTTTTAGAGGCACATTGAAATAAATTAAAAAAGAGATATAGCTTTTCAGAGGAGAGTTTTATAGTCCTGCTAATAAAAATAAAAAGAGTGCTCATATGTCTGATATGAAGGGTCAAATCATTGAATAAAATTATGAGTACATATATATTCAATGGATAGAATATGTATGTATAAGTAGCAATATGGAAGAAAGTTCATGATTAGATGTTAATAATAGATACAAAGTAAAAACATAATAAGGTTGGGGTTAGAAGACAGAGAAAACAAATTCTTAAAAAAAAAAAAAAAAGAAGGAGGCCCATATTCTTATGAACAACAGTCAATAAAAAGAGGCCATGAATCTGAAAGGGAGCTAGGAGGAATGTGGGCAGTATATGGAAAGGGCAAAGGGGGGAATGAGAGGAGGTTGGTAATGTAATTATAATTATAATATAAAAGTGATAGTAGTTTCATTTTTCATTTTAAGTTTGTATTACTATGACAATTTTATGAACAGAATAAAACTTCCAGATATCTTATCCAATTGATTTCATGGGTACCTATAAAGCTGTCTGTGGAATAGAGCTGAATTCTAGATTTCTTAGAGGCAAATCAGTAGCTTAGTGGTTGATATGTCTATGTGATGCTTTCCTATGAAACGATTATTCATGTCTGGGTAAATCATATCTTCTAACTGTTTTCACCTTTTTGTGATGGAATACGTAATAAAATTCTTCAGAGAAATTTCAGAATTGGATACTTGTGAAAGAAGGGGGAGATGGAAAGACCTGGAAGGGACACGAGCTCCACAAGGAGAGCAACAGAACCAAAAAAAATCTGGAAACTGGGATCTTTTCTGAGACTGATACTCCAACCAAGGGCTATGCATGGAGATAAACTAGAACCTCTGCACAGGTATAACCCATGGCAGCCCAGTCTCCCAGTGGGTACCCTAGTAAGGGGAACAGGGACTGTCTCTGCCATGATCTCAGTGGCTGGCTTTTTGATCACCTCCCCCTGAGGGGGGAGCAGCCTTACAAGGCTATAGAGGAAGACAATGCAGCTAGTCTTTATGAGACCTGATAGGCTAAAGTCAGATGGAAAGGAGAAGGAACTCCCCTATCAGTGGACTTGGAGAGGAGCATGGGAGGAAATGAGGGAGGGAAGGTAAGATTGGGATGAGGGAGGGGGTTACAGCTGGGATATAAGTGAAAAAACTGTAATTAATATAAAAATAAAATTAAAATAAAAAAGAAAGGCAAGATTCCTTTGCTGATCTAACTAAATTCATCTTTGACTCTAGGTCATAACTCTAGTTTATTCCCATATGTATCAAAAAAAGACATAGAAATTAACTTTAATAAGAAAATATATTATTTATTAATTAAATTTTTACACATTCAATTTAGAGGATATTATTTTACATTTTAGAATAGGGTAACTATGACCACTAGGATAAACTTTTCACATTTAAAACCATCATATTATATCCACTGTAAATTCCATTTTACAGAGGAGTTGAGAGATAGAGTAGCATAAAGTACCTTCTTAGCCTTATGCTGGTGAGAGATCCTGCTGGTAATTGCATAATCTCACATGCATGGTTAAAGCACCCTATTCTTCTTTTCCTCTGATGTCATATTTGAAAGTAGATGGTGAAGCTTTTCTGGAACCCAGAAAGTCTAGGATTTAACTATTCCTGTAAAATGTTCCATGTTGTATCAGTGGAAATGTTGGTCTGATCGAAGTAAATTTTGAACCCAAACTCTATGCTGCACTCTCCTAATCACAGCCAGATCTGTGCATGAAAGACTCTATGATGGGTATTTGGGCTGTAGGTAGGTAGATTACAGAACATCCACAGTTCCTACCTTAATGGAACTTATATTCTCTCTACAATATGGGAGAAGAAATAAGGAATCATTCGTGGAAACAAATAAGAAAACACATATTCAGTTTACAACCGTATTTGTCTCTGTAAACAATAGCTCTGGTTGTGTAGGATAGCATGGACAGTCTTATAACACCACCAAATAATGTGACAACCTGTTTACTAAGAAGTGTAAGCACAGGCATCATCTACTGACCTGTTAGCTGTTGATGGACATTGGGCAGCTCATAGAAATTCACCTTGTCACCCATACAAATGTCATCTGTTACAGCTCGTACATTTGCATACAGGCAAGGGATGCCTCTAGACCACACTGTACAACTCCTTGTAGAATGAGTCATAAATATTCATGATTCCAGTGTTGCTGTCAATGATGACAGATTTTGCACATTAGAAAGAGTATTATAAAGATAAGGATGTTACACTCATAAGACAAAATCATTCTTATATCTTCTAATATCAGTTCCAATATCCCAGAGGCATCTCATGTTTTACTTATGTCTCTTTTTCAGTACTTACAGCTGTGGGAAATATGGAGTCATGAGCCAGAAAGTAGTTGCATCCAATTATATTGAAAATATTTATCTATACATTATCAATAATTTTACTATGCAGCATAGTTCTGTGTAAGTACTTTGAACTGTTTTACTTCAGGACATGAATAGATTCTATATAAATTTTTATTTTCTTTACATATACTGCAAAAGGTTCTGAGTTTGAATCTCTTCACAGTTATACTATTTTCACTACACTCGAAATGCATAATAGTATTTACCAAATGTCTTGCATGTGTCAAATACCAGTCTGGGCTATAGGCCTCTAGTAGGAAAGTGTATAGCAATTCCATAGATTTTCAATTTCCTGGGACACACAAGAACTGGTTGCCTAGCTAATTCTGTGACAAACGAGTGTTGTGATAAAATCTGGCTGGATAAAGGCCTTTTAAGGTTAGAAAACAAAAGAAGTCCTTAAGAAGGAGACTGGAAAGACAGTATGAGAAAAGAAATGGTGAGATACCCTCAGCATTGAGACACAACAAAGAATGTGCCCAAGACTGTACAAAATGGAATGCTGCATCGCTAGAGTTTTGTGAACAGTTGAATGGGTGGATTCAGCCATGCGCTCCAGCTCTTGCTCTGTGAGCCATCGATTCTTCACACATGGTATAGACACTAGCCTAAGTCCAGCTCCTTTCAAAGAAGAGATAACCTGGAACACTCAAGCTTTGACCTACTCTCTACGTTGCCTTTCCCTTTCCTTTCTACCATGATGCGCTCTGCTCACAAACTGTGAAGGACCCATCTCTTCACATTTGTACTCATGACACTTGTGCTGCATTAACAATCTCACTTCACTTTGTGGAAAAGGGGGCAGAAAGAATGTGAAGCCTAAGAATAAGGAGACTGTATCTCCTAGAAATATCTCAAGTTATATCCATGAACTCTTACCAACATGGCTGACAAAGCATGACCTGGACCAGGAAAGTACCAACAGGCCTGCTAATGTAGGAGGGTGAAAGCTCATTGCCTCAAACCTATGCAAAGAACTTTAGGCAACTAAGGAATCTGAGAGCAGTAGAAATGGATTTCCTCAGAGAAGGGGAGACTAATTGGTTATGTGATACCAGATGATCAGCCTTGAAAACCTCCCCTCACAAGTAACATTATATATGCTGAGCTGTTTTTATATACATATTAAGATGTTGATACATATGTATATATTTATAAGATGTAAATGCATGTATGTACGTATATAAATATACATAAAGGAAAAGAGGACATAAATTTGAAAGAAAAGAAGGGCACATGGGAGGGAGAAAAGTGAAGAGAAAAAGATGAAACTGTATTATCATAAAAAAATTCAAAAATATTCTTTAGAAATCTCACTTTTAGGAAATGTTATGAGAAGCCTTAACCCCCTCGTTGGAACATCCTGCATCAGTTCTAGAAGTAGCAGTGGTGGTGTCTGAGGTCTGAGTAGGTTCAGGAGACCATTGCCCCCAGGGGCGAGACGTGCTCCATGTAAATTGACTAACTCCATGTTTTCCTCCACTTTTGAAAGTCATTTAAGGTTCTTAAATTATCTTTTCTTTTTTTTTCATTTTTTTTAATTTTTCATCAATTACACTTTATTCATTCTGCATCCCCCCATAAGCCCCTCCCTCCTCCCCTCCCGATCCCACCCTCCCTCTCCTTTCTACATGCATGCCACTCCCCAAGTCCACTGATAGGGGAGGTTCTCCTCTCCTTTCTGAACTTAGTCCATCAGTTCACATCAAAAGTGGCTGCATTGTCCTCTACTATGGCCTGGTAAGGCTGCTCTCCCCCCCAAGGGGAGGTGATCAAAGAGCAGGCCAGTCAGATTATGTCAGAGGCAGTCCCTCTTCACATTACTATGTAACCCACTTGGAGACTGAGCTACCATGGGCTACATCTGTGCAGGGGTTCTAGGTTATCTCCATGAATAGTCCTTGGTTGGAGTGTGAGTCTCTGGGAAGTTCCCTGTGTTCAAATTTTCTTGTTCTGTTGCTCTCTTTGTGGAGGCCCTGTCCTCTCCAGCTCTTACTATTTCCCAGTTCTTACCTAAAATTCCATTCACTCTGCCCAACAGTTGCCCATCAGGCTCAGCATCTGCTTTGATAGTCTGTAGGGCAGAGGCTTTCAGAGGCCCTCTGTGGTAGGTTCCTAGGTTGTTTCCTGTTTTCTTCTTTTTCTGATGTCCATCCTCTTTGCCTTTCAGGATGGGGATTGACCGTTTTAGTCATGAGTCATACTATGCAGACTGCTCAGACCCTAAATAATCTCTTAGCCAATGTAGCTCATGCCTTAGATGTACAAAACGGAATTAATGGTCAACTAAAAGAAGACTTGATGGTATTCAATCAGAGGATTGACCTCGTGCAGGAACAAATTGATACCCTATGGCAAATCGCTCAACTTGGCTGTCAATGGCAGTATGCTGGACTTTGTGTCACTAGCATACAATATGAGAATTTTTCCCATGCTGCAAATCTGTCTAAACAATTGTCTAGCTATATTTTAGGTAATTGGACTGAAGAATTCGATACTATGATGGAGCAGCTGAGAGTGGCCATTGTTACGGCAAATTCTACCAGAGTGGACGCAAGACTAGCCACAGGATTATCATCATGGATTGCTGCAGCCATGAATCATCTGAAGGAATGGGCGGTCATGGGAGCGTTAGCAGGCCTTCTGGTGTTGGTCTCCTTGGCTTTGCCGGTGGTGTATATGCAAGATTAGAGTCTCACAACAGCGTAATGCAGCCATGATCATTCAGGCCTTTACAGCCATTGAAGCAGGACAGTCTCCCCAAGCATGGTTGGCTACCATAAAAAGCTAAAATGTTATGCTCAGAATGGGAGGCTAAGCACTGCACTCAGGGTCAGCCACTTTCGACCCAGAGAAGAGCAAGTCTGATTGCATGCGGGTTGATGCCCCAGGTCCCGCCTCTGAGAAAAAGGTATCAGACGGGTCTGATGCTCTTTGGGTGGATGACACCTAAATGAACATTGGTACAAAGTACTGTCCACACCTGTTTGTTTATAACCCCCATTTTTATTCATTATTAGCCAGATAGAGCCAAGTAATTGTGGTAATGATACTTGCTTTTTTGCCCAATGCTGGAATGCTAGTGAATTTAGGTATGCCCTGGTTACTCGCATGCCTTGCTGGGTGCCTGTGCCCGTTGATGCCCCTCATGCTATGACTCTCTTCAGACAGAAAAGGGATCTTGGAATTACAGCCGCCATTGTTACTGCCATCTCATTGGCGGCTGTTCGAGCTACCACAGAGATCAGACCCCTACTCTTGCCTGATGCGTGTAAAACAAAAAGGGGGAACTGTAGAGAGCTGTGCCTTAAAGATGGAGCTGGTTTCTGCCTTCCACAACTTCTGCATCCCCCCATAAGCCCCTCCCTCCTCCCCTCCCGATCCCACCCTCCCTCTCCTTTCTACATGCATGCCACTCCCCAAGTCCACTGATAGGTGAGGTTCTCCTCTCCTTTCTGATCTTAGTCCATCAATTCACATCAAAAGTGGCTGCATTGTCCTCTACTATGGCCTGGTAAGGCTGCTCCCCCACAAGGAGAAGTTTCTTCTGCCACAAACAACTCCATATTTGGCTAAGGCTGAGGATCTGGCTTGCTTCCCTGTATGTGGACCTATCTGCATTGCCCATGAAGCACGCTGGGGTTGGCTACTCAGAGGCTATTTTAAGCTGTGGGCTGGCTTTCCCCAGGGTCAGAAGATTGTTCAAGGTTCCTGAATAAACTACATTGAGAAGAAAAAAAAAAAAGAAAAAAAAGAAATCTCACTTTTGCGCTTAGGCATAGTTCCATCTCCCTTGTAATAAAGTGTCTTTATTTAGCTATATGTCATTGCAAATGCCCATGATGTTTTATGATATGAGATTTGTAATTTTTCATAAAATATGAAGTTGTAGAAGTAGAACTTTAGCCATTTTTTATTTTACTTAGTGATCAATGCAGGAACAGTTTTTGACTATCAGGATAAGAATCAGTTCATAATACCCTTAGACTAGTACAAAGATGTACAGGTGTACACATTTATCTAGTCAAATCCATAGCACATAGTGATGTCATGAAATGTGGATATACAGCATAAGAACATGCATATGTATTGCATATATGGTATATGTTTCCACAAAATGTGTACATACTGTCAGTTATCTTCATAGCTAGTCAGCCAGCCATCTGATTGAATCAGGTAGGAAATGCCATCAGCAATCATTACTCAGCTTAGGAGAATGCACAATCACAAATCTTGTCAAGTGTACAAATAACAAAATAACCCAAAACAAAAATCACCACCACCACCACCACCACCACCACCACCAACAACAACAACAATAGCAAAGAAACAGCCTTTGGAAACGCCAGTTTGGTCATGGTTATTTGTGCTTTGGCATTCAAGTAGATGATGCAGGTGGAAAGACAGGATGAGGAAAGGGTGCCAGAAGTGTTTGGCAATCAAACACCAGATACACTGGAAAGTCAGAGGGAATGTCAGGCTGACAGCTTGTTTGTTCTTCCCTGATAAAGGACTGAGGAAATGCTGGCAATATGAACACCCCTATGCTGTAGAAAAGGGGGCTATAAAGATGCTGCTAGGCATCTCCTCTATCCTGTACTTTAGAGGGGTGGATGGAGGCTGCTTCTATGCCTGGAAAAATTCCTTTCTGGTGAACTAAAAAGAGCCAAAGGTCTTTTCTATAAAGCAAAGGCAAGTTGCTGCAAGCAAGTCGCTGAATAATTTAGAAAGACACAAGCTAAAGAGAAGCAGGCTGTTTTCGTAGCAGTTCGGTTACTTTTATGTAATCCTTCAAATTTGTTTAAAGATAGAAAACATGCTAAGAGCTTCAATTTTATGAACTCTAATTGGAAACACAAATCAATCAGTTCCGTTTCCACACTTGGCATTCTGCTGTTCCTGAAGATGCTGCACAATCACTTACCTAGTTCTAGGCAATTGCTGAACTTTAGATATGAGTTCTCATTAGAAAAATAGAAGTGTCGTTTAAAACAGGCAAGGTGTTTTGATTAAGTAGAGTTAACAAACTCTAGAATATGTGTTTCTTGTTCTTCCCACAACAAAGCAAACAGTGCACCAAATTTGAGTAGCCATTGCAATGGGTAAAAGGTTTTCTGAGTCCCCTGCTGACAGCACAGGAGAATTGCATCAAGGTTCATTACAGGGACCCAAGGGCTGGGGTCCCTGTAATACTCTAAGCATTGCTAATATAGGCCATTACAGAAATAGGGAAGACCGATCATATCAGGTGAATGTACGGACACAAGTGTTGAATTCTTTAGCGTTCTTGTAAATAATTCGAGGTAGGTTGTGATAATGAGAATATTTAGTGTCTGATGAAGGATGGGCTGCAATGCTAACTTCATCTGATAAATGTATGTCATCGATTATGCTATTGATGAGATATCTGGTGCTAGATCATATTCATATTCTTATCCTAAGAGCAGAATCATAGCACTTAAATACCTTGCTTCTAATGTTTGCATTCTACTGGGAAGAGTCAACAAATATCTGTATAAGATAGTATGTTTTTTGTTTGTTTCTTTTGTTTGGCTCGTTTGATTTGGTATGGGTTTTGTTATTGTTGTTTTCACAGAAACAAGTAAAACCATGTACCAAATAAAGAGGGGGGTGAAGTGGGGAGAAAGTAACTATGGCCAGGTATGGCTTCACTGAAGGTGTGTGAAACCTGCATTCGTATTCTTGAAACAATAGACACCAATGGTATCCAGAAAACCAGGAAGCTGAGGGAATGATACCAGAGCATAAACGATGGTAGAGGAATGATGAACACCAAACATTATTGGAGACTAAGACAGGATCAACCCATACCAGGTATGCACTGTGGATTCTCTTTGGTCTCTTCCTCTAAAAGCATCTAGACCTAGAAGATCATTCTGAGTTTAGGAAAGTAGATAGATAATGGGAATGCCTTTAGGTAGCTGTGGGATCTATGGATTGCTAGAGTGTCTATCTCTCTCAAGGATTAACTGAGAATGCCAATGGCCTAAGCACAGGAAGGATTCCTCTGCTCCACAGGTCCCTAGTACTTATTGAGGTCCCCTTCATGAGGGGTCATTCAGACACAGGAAATACAAAGGGTATTTAGGCGAGGTGAAAAAATCATTATAGGGGCAATATGCCACTTAAGTGTTCTTTGTAAGCCCAAAACCTAAGCAATGGATGAAGTATAGTAAGGATAAGAGAGAGGAGAGAGAGAGAGAGAGAGAGAGAGAGAGAGAGAGAGAGAGAGAGAGAGATATGCATAAATAATGTCCTTGAAATAAAACACAGAAGACACTACCCATTCCTAAGCCACGTGAAAGAAGCAATAAAAGGGCACCAACTGCTTATAAATACTCAGGATCAATGACTAATTCCATTGCTCCAAGCTGTACAAACACTATGACTGGGTCAGGAAGCAAGCACAGATTCCGAAGAAATGGCTTTTGCTAAGGGGTATTCTATAATTGATTAAAGAAAGCTAAGCACATTTCAGCACACCCATAGGTATGTTAGCATTTCCCAAATGCTGGCCTAAGATGATAAAGAAAAACAACCTAAAATTCTTTCCTGAAGGTATATATACATTTTTTTTTTTTTTTTTTAGTGTAAAAGGGCTCTGCTTTGTTTTGAGTTTTTTTCCTATATCTTAATAATGAAAGTTCTGTTTCATTCATGAAATTGGAGCAATAGTCACTAGAAAATTTTTTTGAAATTATTTCAAAGATAAGAACTTGGCAACTCACAAGGAGTTCATCCATTTAATGTGAAATATATCTTCAAAGAGTTGTGGAAATGGCTGGCATAGAAAATTTAATTAAGAGTAGATTCATAGACATACAGATCTGATGTGAACTTCATGAGAACTGCAAAAAAAAAAATCAAATTGACTCCTTGTGCTTAGAAGTCCAGGAAAGAAGCACATAAGAGCCCCCGGAATGATGGCTGATGTAGAAGCTCTCCTGGGAATGACAAGCTCCATGTGAAAGTGGACTTAGGTGTGGCGAGGTCACTCTCTATTCTGGGGAGATAAGAGAGTGAAATTTTGCAAAGAATTAACTCAAGCAAAAGGACTTAGAAAGGAATGGCTGGAAGGAAAGAACTGTTATTCAGATATCCTGAATATCACGTGATATCTGACCACATTCCCCAAGATTAATGTGAAAGATGAAAAAAGACTACAATGTCAGTATGGTGGACACAGGGAGAGGAAGTAGATAGGCACTCTCAAAAGGACAAGTACTGTGTTCTCGGGGTTCATGCAAATTTGACATCACCCACTCCCCAAAATGAAAATCCATTTTCTCTCTTTTTGACAACTTGACTAAACAAATAAGAACCTTTGAACCTTTCACTTTACCTCTGAACTTTTTCAGCTGCTGGTTCCCAGTGCCTTGCACCTAAACTGGGAGAACATTTACTCATTCTCACCAAACTGCTCAGTGTGCTGTGGAACTTGTGTACCAGATTGTACTACATAGTTTAAACCTAGAGATGTATGACTAAGTGATAGCATTAGTTGGACTGGAATTGAATCCTAGCAGCTCCATTAAGTAGGTATGGGGGTATAGATAAATGAAACCTGAAAAGTTATTCTCTTTATTTAACTCTATAGAAAAACAATTCTGTCCAGATCCACAGAGATTTGTGGCATTAAATATTTAGAAGGGTGGCTGATGTTAGTAAGTGGTCGGAAGTGTGACTCTCTGCTGCTGGTGGAAGTGTTATTATTGTGGAGAGACCAGAACCGTGGTTGAGAGCTTCCTAATGTTGTGAACCTTTAATAGAGTTCCTCATGCTGTGGTGAAGCCCCCAACAATATAATTACTTCTATGCAACTTTATACTTCTAATTTTGCTACTGTTATGAATTGTAAATATCTTATGTGCAGGATGGTCTTAGGCAACTCCTATGGAAGAATCATTTGACCCACAGGCTGAGAACCACTGGTGTAGAGCAGTGCTGTCTGGGATCAACCCCCAGTATCCTCATTTTTTAGATAAGCATATTAAGTGAGTCAATTGACCTTACATTATTTCATTTTGTAGGAGCACATAATGTTGGCATTCTATCTTTTCTTTTTTTTTTTTATATATTCTTTTTTTTTTATTTTTCTTTTTTTTATTTTTTATTTTTTTATCAGTTACATTTTATTAACTCTGTATCCCAGCCGTGTCCCGATCCCTCATTCCCTCCCAGTCCCTCCCTCCCTCCCTCCCTCATCTCCACCGTGCCCCTTTCCAAGTCCACTGATGGGGGGGACCTCCTCCCCATTCATCTGATCCTGTTTTATCAGGTATCTTCAGGACTGGCTGCAAAGCCCTCCTCTGTGGCCTAACAGGACTGCTCCTCCCTTCAGGGGTGGTGAGGCCAAAGAGCCAGTCATTGAGTTCCTTTTAGAAATAGTCCTTGTTCCCCTCACTTTGGGAAACCAATTGGTTACTGAGCTACCACAGGCTACATCTGAGTGGAGGTTCTAGGTTATATCCATACATGGTCCTTGGTTGAATGTCAGTCTCAGAGAAGACCCTGTGCCCAGATATATTTGGTCCTTGTGGAGCTCCTATCCTTTCCCCATCAGACTAACTCCCCTTCTTTCTTATGATTCCCTGTACTCTGCCAAAGGTTTGGTCATGAGTCTTTGCTTTGAAAACACTGCTAGTTAGAGTCTTTCAGATGCGCTCAGTAGACTCCTGTCATACGTTCAATGCACATCCCATCTGTCTTTCTAAATGAGGATTGATCATCTTACCCCATGTCCGCTCAATTGATTATCTTTTTTAGGTGTATAGATTTCATTATGTTTATCATATCTTATAGGTCTATATAAGTGAGTATATCCCATGTTTGTCTTTCTCCTTCTGGGATATTTCACTCAGAATGATCTTTTCTAGATCCATTTGCCTGCAAATTTCATGATTTCCTCCTTTTTGATTGCTGAGTAGTATTCCATTGTATAAAAATACCACAATTTCTGTACCCATTCCACCGTTGATGGACATCTGGGTTGTTTCCAGGTTCTGGCTATTACAAATAAAACTGCTATAAACATGGTTGAGCAAGTGTCCTTTTTGTGTACTTGAACAAACTTTGGGTATATACCTAGCAGTGGTATAGCTGGGTCTGGAGGAAGCACTATTCCTATTTGTCTTAGAAAGCGCCAGATAGCTTTCCAGAGTGGTTGTACCAGTTTACATTCCCACCAGCAGTGGAGCAGGGTTCCCCTTTCTCCACAACCTCTCCAGCATGTGTTATCGCTTGAGTTTTTCATCTTGGCCATTCTGATGGGTGTAAGGTGATATCTCAGGGTCGTTTTGATTTGCATTTCCCTGATGGCTAATGAGGATGAGCATTTCTTTAAGTGTTTTTCTGCCATTCGATATTCCTCTGTCGAGAATTCTCTGTTTAGCTCTGTTCCCCATTTTTTAATTGGATTACTTGGATTGCTGCTTTTCAGCTTCTTTAGTTCTTTGTATCTATCTTTTCAATCATAGAAGCAGCAACAGCAATAGTCAAACCTATGACACTGTGTTTTAGGATAGACCATGTTGTGTTTTTAAAGCCCCCAGGACCATATTTAACAGGTGTAAAGACTTAAAGTAATTTATTCTATGTCAAAGAGGTTTTTTTTTTTTTTCTTTCCTTACATAATACACTGTGCCAGCCTTATACCATAAATACATTTCAGGTACTATTTTTCACTTCACACATCCTCCTTTCGTTCTTCTATTTCTCTTGTTTTCCTGTCTTTTTTCCCAGTTTTCTTTCTCTTCCTCTCAAGCTTTGTGTCATAATTTAAAAATTAATGTTCAAACTACAGAATCCTCAGACAATAAATTTCTCTAGCGAATAAAAATAACTAAGGCAAATATGTATGAAAAAAAATGAACTACAAAGAAAAGTAGGGTCACACACTTGTGAAAACAAAACCAAACAACAAAACAAAACCACTCAAGGTATTTGTCTTAGAATAGTCTTGACCTATCAGAATTCAACTGAAATGCTGCCAGGGAGCACAAAACATCATCAGAACCCCTGCCCCCCTAAAGTACGAAGATTATGCCCTTTTTCAGGGCAGGGAATTTCTATTATCTCTTTTGGGAGAGATATATATTTCACAAATAAACTTAAGAGCTAATTAGATAACACATTGAGAATCAATGAAATTAGTTAATTCCTTTGATGAATGATGAAGAACAGTGAGAAGAGCAGGGTGAAACCCAGCAATATCGCAGCATAAGTTTATAAAGCAAAGATTGTTGATCCCTTAGAAGAGTAGAACAGCCAGCGATGAGGTCTACAAGCAGAGAAGAGCATAGATCTAAAAGGGGGAGTTTTCTTGTACTCATCCAGAAATAGAATGGAGACAGTCTTGCATATGTGCAAGGTGTTCCAATGTAGGCTAAAGGGTCACGTCATGCCTAGGATATATGAAGCAACAACACTGAAGTTTAGCTTCAGATGGCCTGAATTCCTCACATGTCCAAGATTATTTTTTGTTTTGTTTTTGATGTGCAGTTATGATTATAATTGTTCAGATTAAATCCCTAAATCTAAAATAGCCAAGTAATTAAAGCAGTTCTGGACTGTGAGTGCTGCTATTCTCCCTCTGCAGTTTAAGTTATTGCTTTATTATTCTTTTCTGCTTGCTTTTATCCATATGACTCAGCTTGGAAATGCAAAAGTAATTTACAATTCTAGTCTTACTAATTTGAAATTCTACAAGTCCAAGAGAGTAACCAGATTATGGAAACACTTGATTAATTGCACAGACCAGGAGTTAAATATTATAGCTTAAAAACTCAAGTCAAAAATATTTCTTTTCCTTCAGGAAGAAATATGAATGCTAAAAATGTGGTGCCTCACAGAAGCAAAGTTCCATAATTAATCCGTGAAGCCATCTCCACTATCACAAACAGAAAGAATGACAAAGATGTTAGTACTGCACATGAGAAGCAGATAGTCTCAAAAAGTGTGTGAGAATTTCTTTTAGAATTCTGTTTAGAGCTCAATTACAAAATAATATTTATTATTTTCTAGAGACTATTCTGAGTGATTTCCATAAGTTAAAATTTTATGAACAATAGCTATCCAACTGCACTATATATATGACTATCATCTCAACTCACTTTCCTCAACCCTTTCCACCTTGAAAGAAGGTGGAAGAGCATCCTCAGCTGAGAAAAAGCCACAGTACTCACATCACTGGACAGGTAATGTATTCAATAAATGAATTTGAATTTTCTTTGTAAGATAACACCTGGAATATTATATGTAATCCTGGGTCCTTAGTAGAAGGATACAATTGGAATACAGCTTACAGACATCGTTAGTAAAGACTATCAGTAAGATATTCACCCTGCCTAGAAAGAGCATATTCTAATGACTTAATAGAGTGATTTTATATGTATGCATCTATATGTAATAAACTTAATTTTAGAAAAAATTAATAGAAAAAATTTCCACAAATATTCATGTGGTCATTACTCTGTTTCATAGGGAAATGCAGTTATTGATAAATTTCCATCTCCTCCTTTATTCCTTGAAAGTATCACATATTAAACATCCCCAGATTTAGAAGCATCCCTCCTGATACAAATGTGATCTACAAATTGTCTTTCACACTCCATTACTGGGAGGGAGGATAACAGTCACAAAATAGAACATGTGTGTTTACAACTCTACATTTATAAAAATAATTGTACAGTGTATTATTTGTTGGAGGTTTTGTATTCACTCTTAGGATAAGAAAACACATGCATTCAGTTCCTTCCTATCTGTTTTGCTCTATCTCCAAGTCCGGCTTAACCTGAAGAGCTAATAGAATTGAGAAAAATAGATACAATTTGTGCCAGAAAGTAGAAACTATACTAAGATGTGTTCTTAGCTCACCACGTATTTTACTGAAAGGAATCATTACAGTTAGCTCAAAGCAGGTGATTCCATCATGCATGTACTTTCTGAAATCAGATCATTAGCACCAGAGTTTTTCTGTCTTACTCAAAACGAGAGAATGTGTAGCAGAGAGCATACATAGTTGGCCCCAAGGGAAGCTGTCTAGTAGAAGAATGTTTCCCACCTCATTAGGCAGTCTTGTTCTCATCTCTTCCTTCCAGTGAAATGACCCCTGCCTTCCCACCTTGCCCACACAAGTGGGGCATTTATATCCCATTGTCATGACTTGATCAAAATCCATTTTGAGAAATTATTCTACAGACATCCCAACATCTATGAAAAGGAATAGCAAAATATTAAGAAGTATCAAAGCCTTGTACTCAGATGATAGCACTCAGAGGTGTGCAAGCATTAACTAGAGAACTGTATTTGGGAAAGGCATGTCTTATAAATTCAAATTCTATCTCTTTGAAAATATAATCAAAAGAATGAAGAGGGTGAGAATTTAGGAATTCTCCTGGGTTATATTGAATACGGGAGTATTTTGAAGCAGTCTCAGCTACTCAGATGTTCTACAGAAGACAGATGATTTGATCCTGGAGACTCACTCAAATTGCAGCTATAGCTCAGCAGCGGCGTGCAGGATGCTCTTGGTTATGTGGAATGAACAGTACTACGTGATTTGTGGATGGACGCTCCCTCTGCATAATTGAGTGGCCAACAACTCTATGAGATGTATGTAGTCTCTGTTTCTCTCACTGTCCTGTATTTATAGACCTGCCTACAGCTACAGAGCTACGCTGTAAGGGACACTCTACCAAACCTGGGAGACCTTCTACAGTGTTCTTCATTGCAATACATAGGTCATCATATCGCACCTTCCACTATAGCCATTAGAAGGTACATTGCTTAAGAACGGCAGTTGCACAGTATGGAATGCTTGATGATAAGGTGCTCTTGAGTCACCAGAAAGAGCAGCAACACCATTTAGTTTTCACTCTATCACAGTTGCAGATTTACAGAGTCACATAAAGAAAAAAAAGTGTCTGTGTATGTCTGTGTGCTCACGCATTTCCCTGAAAGCCAGAATATCTCTGAGAAGTAGTCACAGATGTTTGTAACCTGCCTGATATGGGAGTGTGAAATGGGTCCTAGGAACTGAACTCAGTCTGCTGGAAGACCAGCATGTGCCCGGTCTCCACCAGTGAGTCTTTTTTCAACCTTTTAGACTGTCTTTATTTTAAGTACAATGTAGTATCTTTGAGCTGTTATTGCAGTTAATTGAAATAATGTAAATACTTAATAGGGAATGAAATGCATGGAAGGTATTTAAAACAGTGGTTGTTATGGTAATTTTTGTGTAAAGTGCTTTCAGAAAACAAGTGACTCAAATGTAAGGAAATGTCATATCACTTAACAGAAGGCAAATATTCATGTTATGTTTGAGTAGAGGCTCAAACCTAAGTGTTTGAGGCAAATTGCACAAATATCTGCTACTAAGTTTCCCTTATAAAAAAACCAAAGTGCAATACCGATTGCAAACATTTGTTGTGAGGATACAATGAAAGCACACAGGCACACATGTGTACACACCTAGTACTCTTGGTCCACAAGGTCAGAAAGCAAAGGAGAGATGTTAGTTCTTCAGTGGTTGCACTTCAAAATTTCCTTTATTGGGTCGCTATATGTGTGGCTGTCATCACCCATATTTGGATATTTTCCAATCAGAATCCACAAACAACACATAATAAAGCAGCCATCCTTTATCTTGATCAATATTGCGGTAACTGATACCAGGAAGTTGGCAAAGGTAATTGTCTATGAGGAGATTATCCATATTTATTTAGAAATGGTAAAACAACAAAAGCAATGCTTAAAAGGAGTTCTGATATTTGTCTTTAGGGATAAGAACATCATTGCTATCACCTCTACCCTGATTGTTTCTCCTTCCTCCTCATCTCACCTCTTTTTCAAATAAGCTGTCATTAATTATCTCCTCACTGGAAATTTCACATCTATCGTTACATGACATTTTTCCTGTGGTGATACACATTTTTGTTGGCCTTTCCAACCTATTAATAAGTCTGGAAGGTATATCTCAGCACACTCAGCATAATATCATCAAATAATTATCGTTATAACCACTTTGTATATGTAAGAACAATTCACAGTAAAAGGAAATAATTTCTCGTTAAAGGACAGATTTACAGCTCCGAGGTTAGTGCTTTCTTCACATGACATATAAACATTACTTACACAAGAGCCATGGAGTTATAGGAGAACTGACACAATTCAAAATGTGATGGTTACAGTATAGAACTAAATCAGTATTTATTTTTACCCCCTTAAAAGAGAGGCATTTGGGGAATTTCCATTTCTGAAATTAAAAGCCAAACAATGAATAGCAACACAGCCCATCTTACCTTTTCTCTATATAGCAAGACCCACATGATACACAATTGTAAATCACTGGATGAGGCACTCAATTAACAAGGAAGGAAAATGAAATGTTTAGTTTATAATAATGTTTCACAGAAGGCAAGTTCCAACTGTGACCTTCAAGGAAAGCTGTTCTGTCTTTTGCTGTGAGAACATTCTATTGTGCTCTGTAATTAATAATTTCACACATGGGTATTGATGACAGAAGCTCAAACAGGGAATCAGCAGCACCTTGGGAAAAAATCTGTCCTCATCAGGTGAGCAGAGGGGCCTGGCTTGATGAGCTTCATCAGTGAGGATAATTATTATGAATAAGGAGGTGTGTCACCTCTCTGTCAAAGGCAGGGGTGCCTGCACCAAATTACAAACAAGTGACATCCAAGTCACTTCATTGGAACATCTGAGATGCCCACGGCAAACGCAAACAGCCAAAAAAAAAAAAAAAAAAAAAAAAAAAAAAAAAAACCAAACCAAACCAAACAAACAAACAAAAAAAAAAAAAAAACAGCCAGGTTGATATCTCTGTAGAGAGCAATATGAATTTGGAAGGTAGAGCAAAGAACAGGTAAATGTAAAAGGTTAACAGAGTAGCCAAGGACTGGACAGTGACCAAGAAGTTTCTACACCAATTTTGGAGGAGCAGTCAGTGTTCGAATACTCAAAGGATTCTTTTTCCATTCTTCACTCATCTTGCCAAATAACTACTACTCCACACTTCACTTCAAAGAACTAATTTTCTTCAAATTAAAACACCAACCTCCGAATTTTGCTAACACAAAGGATTATGCAATCCATTTTATTACCCTAGATCATAGAACACACCCAAACCAGGCAATATCCAGTTTTGAGTCTACTTTGAGAAGAAAATGAGAATAAAACAAACACCAACATCCACAGGAAGTTGCTCTTCAAATGATAGAATAATCCTCCAAATGTCTTTACTGTCAGTCAAAGAAGGGAAAACACACAAGTGAGGATGGAAGACTCATGTTAAGTGGACACTTAGCCTTAAAGTTGTTTTAAAGTTGGCATTCACTTCAGTGATTTCTTGTGCAAACCAACTGAAATAGCTTCACTTACCTTAAAGAAGAGTGCAGAGGCATAACCATACAAACATTTCTTTAGAGATATAACCGTGTAAACATTTCTTAACACAGGTTATATTTCTTGGTTATTTAGCAGAGTATGTAGAAGGTACTGGAAGGTCACCTTGGGGTACACTCAGTGGTGCAGTCACTGTATGCTCAATCAGTGAAATAATCATTGCTGTGTGCGTGGTAAATTTTGGTTTCACTTACCTAGAATAAGAAAAAAAAAACAAAGAGAAAAGATTAATATAATTGTGTATCAATTATATTATGTTGTCAAGTCATCCTTATATTTCAGGAATTATATTTGTTCCTCTCTTATTTTGAGAGAAAACAGATCAGTATCTTAGCATTACAATCAAAAATCATATGACAAAGGAGAAGGTGCCATCCACTCCAGACTGATGAAGAATACTATGGTCTACCTCTGTTCATACCTGCTCTATTGGATTCCCAGAGTGGAAAAGTGAGAGCTACCTAAATATCATTCCAAGGGAAACATAAAGATCACTGCCCTTTGGTTTGGAGTCAACCTACTTTTGGGGAAAATCATCCAACTCCCCTCTTCTGAGAATCAGAATATTCAAAATGAAACCCTCTCCTCCTCCACCACCATCTACTGTGTGATTCACTGTTGTTCCAGGCTGAGTTCTTTACGGTTCTGTTTAGTGATATTTTTCTTTATTCTTTGATGTTTTCAATTCCATGAGAAGACTTGGCATGTCCTTTCATTTCACACTAAGTGCTTCTCTTGTGTGCCTACTTTGCACATACTGTACTAAATCTGAAAAGTATAACCCTGCTCCCCAGTTTGTATGAGCATGAGCATCCCAACAGTCTGCCCTTCATTGCTATTGTTTTGGGGGTTTCCATAGTATGATCTAAAAATACACGAATTCTGCTTAATAAATCAATGGATGTATTAACTACTTTCTGCATGTGATGGGAAACAAGGGTCAAGTTTGCTCCTCTCTACACCTGAAAATGCTTTTTCCAAACATCATCAATTAAAACTAACTTTATGTGGAGTATGTCCATTTTGTGTCCTTGTCGAAAGTTGGTTGTCTCTAAGTCTTCATGAATTTGGGGGCCTCCTATTATGCTCTACCTGCCTGTGCTTCTGGTTTTATCCCATGTCGTTTGATCATTATAGCTTTATTCATAAATCAAGAAGTATGATGATCACAGCTTGGTTCTGATTTTGCATATTCTCACCCTGCCTATATCAGAAATGTTTGGGCTAATTAGTGTCTTGTGTGGGTTCAGAGTATTTAAGATTTAAGGTATTTTCATGTAAGGAAAATGGGAATTTTTTTATATCACAAGATCTATATATAGATCTATACAACAGAGGCATCTTAGCAATATTCATTTTTAATTCATGACCAAGGAATATATTTCCATTTATTTAATGTTCTCTTCAATTCCTTAAATCTATATTTTATAGTTTTCTATACATAGATTTTTTTTTCACCTTGGTAAATTTTATTACTAAGGTATATCATTTATACTACTATAAATAAGCCTGTTTTCTTTATTTCAGCTTTGTAAGGTCATTAATTAGATATGCATTTGCTACATCTAGCAATCTAATGTATTCTTTCAGTTTTAGTGTATACAGCATCATGTGATTTGCAAGTAGAGACAGTATTACTTCTTTATTTCTGATTTAGATAACTATTGTTTCATTTTCTTGCTTCTTATAGTGCTTGCAGTATTGTTTAATTTGAAGTGACCAGACTGGGCATCCAAGCCTTGTATCATAGTCTAAAAGGAAGGCTGTCAGTGTCTTTCCATTTATTATACTACTTATAGGTTTTTCACAAATGGTCTTTAATATATTGGATAACTTTCATTATATATTGGATAACTGTCAACAGTGTCTATTAAGAAAGGATGTTGAATATTGCCAGATGATTTGATGTTTACAAATCTGTTGATATAATCATGTGTGTTTTCTCTTCCTGCCTGTTAAAGTGGTCTAACTTATATAGACATGAACTAGATGTGAATGCTAGAAATAAATCATACCTTTCCATAATGTATATAATCTTTTTAATGCAATGTTTCATTTGATTTTCAAATGAAATTTTATTAAGGATATTTGTATAAATTTTGTTAATTACAAATATTAGCTTATAGTTTTGTTTTGCTTTATTTTGTTTTTCTTTAAGAAAGTGACATTATCTGGTTTAGGCTAGCCAATGTCTTCTCAGGTATCATAATCAAGAGAATGAAAAAAAAACAGTTTACAAAGTGGTGAACACTATTTTGCAAATGATATTTTAAAGAGAGAATTCATATCAAAGACTTAAAAAGAACTTATATGAGTCAATAGCAAAAAAAACCAAATTTCCACATTTAAACTGAAAGATTCAGCTCTTGAATAAATAATTCTTCAAAACGAGTGTGGTTTTCTCCAACAAATAACCTCATTACATAAGCCTTGCTTTCCCCATATACAAATAGAAATGATCATATTTGGTCCACCTACATTATCATTTCAAATTTTATTCTTAAATAATAATAACAGACACACAGAGAACTCAACCATACACAGATTCCTATGAGAACTTCCACATCTCCCTCAAGATGAACTCACATATAACTATAGGAAAAGAAAGTTATTATAATTCATTGCAATCACCAGTCGATATGATAGAAATAAATGCCTCTGGAGCTATTTTCACTTTTATGTTTAATGTTTTATTCAAGAACTAGTTGATAAAGACATACTACATGATATGTACTGTATGAGGCACTTGGGATGCGTTTTGACCAAAATAAACTGGTTCAATGGCCTCTAAAATTTATGCTTTGTCTTAAAATAAATAAAAGTGAGAGAATTATAATGTAGTACACTTAGCTCTCTTTGCTTAAGTGTTAGAAAACATGAGAATTGGACTGAGCCCACCTTGGAAATTTACATAATCTAATAGGGTTTCCAAAAAATGAAGTTATAAATTTAGACAAAGAACGAGCGGAGGTTTATATAGGAAGAAAGAAAATTTGGGGAAGAAAAGTAGAAAACAAAATTAATCCAATCATTACCAGTGTTGTTATTAGTTTAGTCATTTTTATGTTTACATATATTTGGTTCAGTTTAGCGTCATGTATATTGAACACAGGGACTCATGCATGCCAAGCCAACATTCCATCAATGAACTGCATTCCTAAAGTTTTTCTAGCTTATTTAATTTCAAAAGAAACAATTTACTACTTTTGTTTTTCAAAACCTATTGATGTAACAATTTCACATCATTCAATATAACCACCAGGCTTGTTTGCATAATTAGTCTCATGAGAATAAATACATAGAAAGAGGAAAACTGTAGAAATTTGAAACTTATCTGGAGTAGGAACACTGATCAGGATGTGATTTTTAACATCAGAGTCTGGCTGGTAATTAAAGAAGATTATCCTGGCTGGCAACAGGATGTATGGAAGACAATGTAAGCTATGATACCAAAGCAAATTTGTAAACTATACAGTGCTTTTGAACTGCAAGTTGTAGGTATTTTTCCACATGTAAAGTATGTAAAACCCATGCCCACAGAGCTCCGTAATTCTCAAAGGGACAAGAAAAAGAAATAGCTTACTTTGAGAAAGCGGTGTCATTATATAGCTTCTACACTGAATATCTGGTGTCATTTAGTAATGCCAAGACAATTTATTAAGAAAATCAAGATCAAGTGTTTCCAGTAGAGCTTGTCCTTATGTATACATTCATATACATACCCATATGTAACTACCGGCCTAGGGAAAATCAAATTCACTGATGTACCCATAGGATCCATTCAAGGAACTGTATTAAAAGTAATTTTCATTCAGGAATTGACATTAATATAAAATGAAAAAGAAAAATTGCTCAAGAGATGGGCAATTAAATAGACTACCATGCTTATTATTTTTCAGCATATCATTAGAATAAATATGAATCGACAGACCCAACACTCTGCCACTGTTTGGAGTCTTCCATAAACTAAATGCTGCCAGAAGTCTTTGGAGATGAATGAGATTATGGATTCTCATTAAATTATTGGTTTGTATACTGAGTAGAACCACTTGAGTGTGAGTCATTTAATCTTGGAGAATGTCTTGCTCATTTTCCTAAGTCTCCTACTGTCTACCTACCATAGAATAATGTCCTATGCATACCAGATACTCACAAATATTACAAAAAAATTAGAAATGAAGTGTACTAAGTTGTACAAAGTGATTTAGTCTCAATCAACTAGTATCAGCTGTGAGGACATTAAAAGACTGCTGCTGGTGATAAGACACTTTATCAAATTTTCAGGAAAATGCCATTTCCTTCAGGTTGAGAAACATAACTTATCACAGGAGGCTAAGCAGAAAAGGGAGCAGTTTTGACTGTGTTCCAGAAAATGCATTTCTTGGAAATAACAGACTTATTATTGCTACTAACTCATGAAAAAATGCCTAATGCAAAGTCTTGCAACATTTGCACAGCCTTTAATTTGTGAATGTTCCATGTGAGTATTTGTGTCTATCTTCATTGTATCTCATAGGAAACTACTGATTAGATAAATTTGTTAGATGAATAAGATAAACTGGTAAGAAGAAAGAACACTTGACTGTTAATAATTGCAATTGATTATTGGCTGTGTGTCAGATGGTTTCTACATTGCCTCCATTTTTTTTTCTCAATGTGGCTTCAGAGGATATGGAGACAAAAGTCTGTCCCCCCACACCCTGTTATAAAGACTGAGAAATGATGAGTGCTTAGTATTATTTTAGCCTCTCCTTTATAGCTCATCAGTTTTGTGAACTGGGATTATGGATATAAGGATTGGATTTCAAGTAGCTAGCCTTGCACTGCAGTTGATGAAGGGGTCTTGTTCAGGCTGGGAAGGCTTTGAAAGTCAATGGCAGAGAAGAGCAGACAAGAATTTTGCATAGTTTTGATAAAAAGTAGTCTATATCCTAGGGACACCTACAATTACCCTGATCCCTGAACAAATTACACATATATATAATTTACATACGTAATAATATATATTATGAATTGAGTAGAGCAAGAAACTCAGCACTAAATTCCTTATTTTGTTTTTAGGAAGGAACACATGGGGTGCTCACCAATTTTCTTCACACCAGGAGGCCAGGAAGCCATGACCCAAAAATGTCTTTCAAATGTGGATTGGTGAACACATCTTAGGCTTATTAAAAGTTCTAATATCACGTACTAAAAATGTTGAGGCAAGCACAAGATTGCTTGGAAAATGGAGATTTGTGGAACGCGGACCTCAAGAGGGCAATGCTATCACTCCTCTATGTTCTGAGCAGGGCCCAGCTTCCACCATTCAACATAAGATGGTGGAAACGAAAAAGTATGGAATACTGTCATCTAAGGAAAGGTTAAGATTAGAGAAATTTGCAAAAATCTCTGGGTGCAAAGATGGCTACTCTGCTGCTATTCATCATGAGCATTACAGGGCCAAGACATTCTCCCCGAAGTTTAAAAGGCTTGTCATGCTGCATGTCAGTTGCCTCACTTTGATCTTGTGCTTGCTTGAAGAGAATGCAGCTTTCAAAGTGGTAATAGTGTCCCAGCCCTAAAAGCAGGTGATAAGTATATTGCTCAAAGTGGCTTTGGAAAGGCACTTCTTCAGCTCGGTAGCCCCAAATCGTCCACTCTGTTTTCATCACAATATTTAGCACCTGGGACAATGTTCTTGTTAAAGCAAACATAGAACAAGAAAAAGAAAGATTTTAAGGTAGAAAGTTGGAGCAAAATTTTAAGCGAATGGGATGGGATGTGCTGTGCTAAAACACTGATGTCATTCAGTATGGTTTCTTTTAGACAGTGATAAAGAATCCTTTCCCCTCATTTGGTCTGGAGCCTTTATTGGTAGCTTTTCTCATTGGGAGAAGCCAGCTTTACAGGGAAAAATGGAGACCTACCCTCACTTAGATTTAACTTTTTACGTTTGCAGTAACAAAAGTCAGCTGATTCAAGAAAGTAGCATTTTCCCTAATGTGATTGCTTGCTTCCTGCTGTTTAGTCACTGGAAGGGGTTATGTGAGACATCATGCCATTTCTCTTATACACATGGTCAGTTATTTATGGTTTGTTATAGAGCCTGCCTATGTTCAATGACTAACAACAAGCTGATAAGCCTGAAACACCCGTCCAGATAAGCAACCATGCCAACAGCTTTGGAAATGTGGGCAGTGGCTTACACCACAGCTTTAGCAGAAATTCCCTTTGGATCCATACCTAACTATAATGAAAAACCAAACTTTCTGAAATTGAGTACGAACAAGTTTCATATGCATTTTTGGAGCGGATGTAGACATATCCATACATATGTATACACACACACACACACATCACGAACACTCACTACTATGGTGTTTTTTTTAAATAAGCTAAAACTGTGAATATGCATGTACCAAGTCCTCCCAGACAGAGGCTCCAGTTCCTCCACTAACAGTGGTTAACCAATCAGAGTACTTCTCAGGTGGGCTTTCTTCAAAGGTCTCTAGTTACAGCACTTTAATGGGGTATCAAAGTGCAATTCCTGTATATGTTCTTCATACTCTAATTTTCTTTTCCTTTCAGTAAACAGAGACTCGGTGACACTATGTGACAAAGATGGTGATAAATGCAGTCTGCCATGTTTCTATGATACTTAGTATCAAGACAGAGAAATATATTGAACCTCCTTATTACCTTCCAAAATTATTTAAATCTATCTTCTGTAAATAGATACCAACTGTTTCATAACTACCGATTTCATTAAACTATCAATAAATATGAAAACATTTAATGGACATAAAAATCATTGCAAATGAGATAAAACCTTCTAGACAGAGACTTCTGAGATACTCAGCTGATGTTCAAACACTCTCATAATTGTATTTTCTGCAGATATGCACCATCTACTCAGGTGTCAATCCTAGAAAGGAATCCTCCATCTATCAATGCCTCTTTTCATTGTTTTCCTTTGTATTTATATAAAACTTCCCAGATATGTGTCTTCCTTTTTGCTTAGTCCTACACTCATTGCTTCAGAATACTACCTCTCTCTAACACTATCCTACATGCCTTATCTTTTGCTACTCGGTTAGAGAAGAGCCAGAGTCTCGGCTTACTTTTCTGTGCTTGGTTCTTCTATTTTAATTCTGACCTCCCTGACATAATTTCCTCCTTCTTGACACTTCCTTTGCCCACTTCACTTCAGCCACATAGGCATATTGCTTCCTTTATATTTAATTCTGCACTACATGCAGGGGTTTGAAACAGCTGTAACCTTCAGTCTTCTCTAGATACTATGGTAAGTTAAGGTTCTGGTTCCTACATCTCAGTTATAATGTCAACTTATCAAAGAGGCTCACCCTGACCATGCTGACTTAGACCTTACTGCCCCATATACCACCCCTTTGAGCTACGAATACTTAAAATGGCTCTGCTTTTGATTTTAACCCCAACATTTTGTTTGGTGAATTGCCTAACAGTTAACTTACTTCTGTATGTCATCTCTATCCCTCCAACAAAACCACAGGTTTGTGCATTCAAACAGATTCATTATACATACAAATGTATAAAGTATGTACATATAAATATATATTTAAATATATATGAAATTTTATGCTGTGTACATATATGCAAATATGTTCATATGTGGATTTCTACAGTGGTTCTTTATGAACATGTGTTCAATCCATCAATGACACAGTGGGTCCTTTGATACATTTGATGCTTCTCTCCTTTTTGAAACTTGTATCGCTTCCAAAGAATACATTATGACTTGCCCTTCTCTCCCAGAATCTGTGCATCCTGCTGGAATCAAGTACTTGTCTTTTTTGCTGACCCTGATTTTTCTTTTCTCCTATAGTATGGTTAACACTGCCAGCTTTATTTATTATTAATCAAGTCTTCAAATCTCACTGTCAGTAACTACAGAAAGGAGGATGTATCACTGAAGAAAAAAAAAGACAAGATTAAGTCTTGAATGTGTAGAATTGAAAGAAATCTACAGATTGTCTTTCCTGATCTCATTATGCATCGGCCAATCAATGGGAATCTCTTCTCAGTAATCTGGATGGAATTCTAACGACTTAAGTCATCCGAGGTATAAGAACGTCAGAGATTAATTCCTTCTCTTGTATGCAAGCCATGTAATTTAGTAATCACTACTCAACCACCATTGACCTGTTAATTAATCCATGGATTTTTTTTGTTGTGCCTTTAATCATTTCCCCTGATAACTGAGTCACTTTAGAAATACTCATATTCTGCTCAGACTCACCAACTAAATGCTACTAGAGTTCCGTAGTAATAAAACACTGAAATATATTGACTCCCTGCCAACTCATTCTCTTTCTCTCCCTCTCTTTTTATGTGTCAGCTGGAGACTATGCAGACAGAATACTGAGAAGGGAAGTGAATGGGCAGTAAATAAGTAGTCTATGTTACAGGTGAGGCTGAAAGAAGATTCATCATTTGGGTGAAGAAATGTCGGACTTCTTCTTTATGAATTGAAGATGTACCTGTCCTCTTGACTTCCCATCAGTAACTTAGAATCAGACTGAAATAACTGGTTGGGATTTTCTTTCTTCCCAGAAGCCTCTTTTTTCTGAGAGAAGAGTTGATTTTCATCTTCTGCTGCCATACAGTAAGTGCTACAAGCTTTCTGATAAAGCTGTATTAACACATAGTGATTCGAGTAATTCTAACTAAAAACATTAGTGAGTGACTGAGCCTGAATAGATTCCACTTCTTGGTTAAAAAGAAGTTCAATAGAATCTGCCGTTTGATGGACAACTTAAATGCTGACATTCCTATGCTTTTAAAACTGTAAGTTCAGGGTCGATGGAGACATTCAGTAGGTAGAGAATTGTCTAAATAATATTAATAATAATAATAATAATAATGAAAAGGAGGAGAAGAAGAAGAAGAAAAAGAAGAAGAAGAAGAAGAAGAAGAAGAAGAAGAAGAAGAAGAAGAAGAAGAAGAAGAAGAAGAAGAAAGATAATAATAATAATAAAAAGGACCTCGGTTCAGATCCCAGATGCACAAGTGACTGTCATCCCACTGGTATGTGGATTCTTGGGGGCTTGTTGATGATCATCATAGCTCCAGGTTCAATAAGAAATTCTATCTCAGAGGAATAAGGCAGAGAGTGATAGAGCAGGACACCTCGTGTCCCTGTCACCTCTACAAGTGCGTGAGATCACCCTCTCTATATCAAGGTCATCTCTTATAGATGGTGCTACTTTGAGCCTTGTCTTCCAAGGCCAAACACAATTTTAGAGCATTCTTACAGACAGCCATTTAATCAGAGCACGGTATTATTTGGCTTTGCTCTTGATAATCGTCAAATGTGTCTTATCTCACCAAACCAAATTTTGCAATGACTGAGGATATTTCTTATATGTATGAGATTCTGACTATAAAGTTCTAGAAATAATTTGAGTAGGGCTAGAGGTAGAACAACTGAATTATTTTTCAAGGTAATGTTATGCTCTCAAAGATAATTTCATAATCCAGAAGTGAATATTAAAGATAAAAGATAGTAGCTATGGAGCCACATTGTCAGTTAAGTCTGTAGACAAGACTTTACTGCAAGAGGGGGGTTACCTAAGCTCTCCAGGGATTAAAATCTTCAATGCTACAGTGCAGCTAAGTGTAGAACTCAATTTATATATTTCCTGAAAGAGAAAGCTCTTTGATCTATTAAAACATTAGAACAGTGTCTGGAATACGGTAAAAAAAGGGGGGGGAGTATTATCTATTTAGGGTACTATTAATATTGACATTTTAATTTCAAAGATAAAGACAAGGACTTGCAATGTCTCAGACAGTAGAAAGTGAAAGGATCTTTGACTAACTGCTTTCTCTTGAGTCTCTAATAAGAAACAAAACCTTCCTCAGAATGATGAATCTGACTATACTTTAACAACTACAAGCCTCAAAAGAAAACAAAAAAATCTCAAGGAGACACGCGAGGACACTGTGCCAGGGATTTAGTGAGCAAACACAGCCAAGAAAGTCCTGTCTCCTGTAGAAATAATGATGACACTAAACTCTGCTCCAGAAATGCTTAATTCTTTATTCTCTATAAAAGTTTAAGATAAGTGACAGACAAGCTCTGGACCTCAAGCCGGTCTTTAAAGCTGTCAGAACATAGTGGCTTTGTATTAATAGGAGCACCTTTTGGCAACTCAAGTGGAATAAGTTTTCATTTTTCCTGTCAAGGTCCTGTTTCCATGGAAAGCAGGTCCTATGTGAAAACAGCCTTATTAGTGTGCTTAGAAAGAGGCCCCACAACAACCAAGGTCTCATTTTCTAGACTCCAAGTTACTGATGAACTGTATTCTAGCAACAGCCTAAAAGTGTCCAAACCTCTTTAAAGATGTTTTGTCAGCTGGTTTTCACAGCCAAAGGAAAAGTAACCAATACACACGTGGACTCGTGGACTCTTATTTATGAAATCAACTGTAACGTAAACTACATGTTAATGAAGAACTAAGGAAGTAAAGACAAGAGCCACATTGATGCTCAACTCAGTTGCAATCCTTCCAAACATCACTCACCCTCCTCTATCTCCTTGCTATTTTCTTCTAATTACACCTTCAGCTTTCATCTTTCCTGCCTCACGTTTTCTTTAGCCCTTCTCACTCTCATTTTGTAAAGCCTTGTTGTTTTTCAATCGGAGGAGCTTATCGCAGTTTCCTGAGTTTTTTTTTTTTTTTTTTTTTTTTTTTTTTTTTTTAATACTTAAGATGATTTGAATGTGTGTGTGCGTGGGCACGCGTGCACGTGGTATAGTTTATAACAGTGAGTAAATCTGTTCTTGGTATTTTCTGCACTCATCTCCACAGTGACCCACAGTGACCTAACTAGTTGGTATACTGACCAACGTGAATAAAAATTGTCCATACATCTTCATCAGCATTTGTTGTCATTTGTTTCCTTGCTGGTAGCCATTCTGACTGGAGCAAAATGAAATTTGAATATGGCTTTAATTTTTACATCTCTAATAGCTAAGTATGTTGAAGTCTTCAAAAATATCTATTGGCCATTTGTACTTCTTTTGATAACTGTTCAACTCATTGCCCATTTACTGATAGGCAGTTTTTAGTTTGGTATAGAACTTTTACATTTCTTTATGTATTCTAGAGATTAATCCCTTTTCCTAAGTAGAGCTGGTAATTTTTTTTCTTCCTTTGTGTAGGATATGTGTTCACGTTAATGATAATTTATTTTGCTGTGTAGGCTTTTTTTTTAACTGTGTACAATCGTATTTGTCAGTTCTTGGATCTGATTCCTGTGATACTGGGGTTCTATTCAGAAATTGCATGTCAATGACTGCATCCTAAAGAGTTCTAACTAGGTTTTCTTTTAGCAGATTCAGTGGTTTTCATTTTATTTTATTTTATTTTATTTTATTTTATTTTATTTTTCATCAATTACACTTTATTCATTCTGCATCCCCCCATAAGCCCCTCCCTCCTCCCCTCCCAATCGCACCCTCCCTTCTCCCTCGGCTTGCATGCCACTCACCAAGTCCACTGATAGGGGAGGTTCTCCTCTCCTTTCTGATCTTAGTCTATCAGTTCACATCAAAAGTGGCTGCATTGTCCTCTACTATGGCCTGGTAAGGCTGCTCCCCCCCAGGGGGAGGTGATCAAAGAGCAGGCCAATCAGATTATGTCAGAGGCAGTCCCTCTTCCCATTACTATGTAACCCAATTGGACTCTGAACTGCCCTGGGCTACATCTGTGCAGGGGTTCTGAGTTATCTCCATGAATAGTCCTTGGTTGGAGCATGAGTCTCTGGGAAGACCCCTGTGTTCAAATTTTCTTGTTCTGTTGCTCTCCTTGTGGAGATCCTGTCCTCTCCAGCTCTTACTATTTCCCAGTTCTTACCTAAAATTCCATTCACTCTGCCCAACAGTTGCCCATCAGGCTCAGCATCTGCTTTGATAGTCTGAAGGGCAGAGGCTTTCAGAGGCCCTCTGTGGTAGGTTCCTAGGTTGTTTCCTGTTTTCTTCTTCTTCTGATGTCCATCCTCTTTGCCTTTACGGATGGGGATTGGACATTTTTGTTAGGGTCATCTCTCTTGCTTAGTTTCTTTAGATGCACAGGTTTTAGTGGGTTTGTCCTATGTTGTATGTCTATATGAGTGAGTATATACCATGTGTGTCTTTTTGCTTCTGGGACAACTCACTCAGGATGATCCTTTCCAGATCCCACCATTTACCTGCAAATTTCATGTACAACCACTCTGGAAATCAATCTGGCGCTTTCTCAGACAACTAGGAATAGCGCTTCCTCAAGATCCAGCCATACCACTCCTTGGCATATATCCAAAAGAGGCTCAAGTACACAAAAAGGACATTTGCTCAACCATGTTTGTAGCAGCTTTATTTGTAATAGCCAGAAGCTGGAAACAACCCAGATGCCCCTCAACTGAAGAATGGATGCAGAAATTGTGGTACATCTACACAATGGAATATTACTCAGCAATGAAAAATAAGGAAATCATGAAATTTGCAGGTGGTTTTCATTTTAAATTAAGATCTTTTTGTCTTGTTTGATTGACCTTCATGCAATATGAGAAATGGATCTAATTTTATTTGTCTGCAGTTAAATATCTATTAACTATATATAGGTCTTCTGTCATGTTCTGTTTGTCTATATGTCTGAATTATGATTCACGTAATCTTAGGAAATGGATTAATAAAAAAATCTTCTCATCCTTGTCGTCAACGTTACCTTCTCATCTTCTCTTTTCTCTTCCTCCTCCTCTTTCTCATCCTCCTCCTTCTTTTACTCTTCTAATCCTCTTACTCTTATGAACCCCTTTTACCTGTTCATGTTGAATTCAGTATATTTAGCTCTTTCACATTAATTCAGGGCTTCATATTTAAGTGAATTTTATTACAGCTACTACAGCAATTAATTCAGATAATATCCATTTTCTGCATACTCTGGGAAATGATGAAAATGTGAAAAGATTTAATCAAATACCAGAAGGAATGACAAGTCTCATACATCAGTCAAGTAAACTAGTAAAGTGCAGATGGCTTAGGGCAATGTCATAGCTAATTTTTCTGGGAAAAAAACATACTACTTAGTAACTTGAAGCTTTTTAATTATGTGCTTTTGAAGTATTCACCAAATATTAATGAATGTTTCTGTATTGATGGGCACATGACGGTAATACTGAGAAAAGACATTTACTGTAATTGATCTGACACTATGGGGAGGGAGACAATTCTGAAAAGAGAAAAATCTATTTGTAAAAGAAGGCGGTAAACATAGGTGTCAATAGTTAAGTCAATAAAGTAATGTCAGACCTCAGAAACAGGGCTCTAAAGTGCTAAAACAGCCACTGTCACAAAAGTCCCCCATGCTGCTGATTTGGACAGACAATTTGACTTTGTCTTCTATTATATCCTGAAAAATAGAGAGCAAAATGTGACCTTTGGTTCTAATTACAATTGAAAAAAGTTTCTTTCCTGCTCAACATTCAATAACATTCCTCATTTGCAGGTGTCACAGTGCTGAAGGCAATAGCAAATAGAGCAGAAGACAGAAGTGAGAGTCAAGATAATTTTGGCAGGTTGAAACACTGGGCAGAAAGCAACAAGTTGAAATGTGGTTGGAATAAATATGAAGGTCTATATTTAGGAATACACAGATATTTTAAGGCAGGATGCAGAAAGTAATCATCATTGAGGAATGTAGGATGATAACTTAGGCTTAATCCAAATGAGTGACTATTTTCATTAAGACATATTTAAGACAACAGATAGCCACACTATGGAGTTGGAGAAAATGCATACATAGCATATATATGACAAAGGGAGGTAGCCAGGATACTTGAAGAATATCTGGCAACTCAATAAAAATCATTACAACTTTGGAGTATAAAAGAAAATCTACCAAAAATTGCACTGAGTGAGAAGGATAGATTTTTATTTTTTTATAATTTAATATGTAAGCTATTGCTTTAAAAAATGTGATACACATATACCTGTAATTTTAGTTTATACTATGTTTAGATTTTAAAAACAAAATATTGAGGAAAATGTATATTATGCTTATTTAATTTATTCTAGAAGTGCAATTAATTTTTATAACAAAATTGAAATGTCAAAAATAAATTACTGATTTATTTATTCTTTTATGGATGTGTTTACCAATCTGTATGTTTTTTGCAATTATTAGATCTATGCTGAGTTGGTGGGCAATAGAAGTTTACTAGTGCCCTTTCTGCCATGAGGAAGGGCAGAAAGGAAGAAGAGTAACTTTTCTGTTTTGCTTTTTTATTTTTATTATTATTTTTATATATTTTGGGGTGTTCTAGAGTAAATGTCTGTTATTTTTGGACTTCCAAAATAATTGTCATTTTAATACAGATCTCCTATATTTTATTTGTCTTGAAAATACGCTAAATACACGAGATTTATTTCTAACTATCATGATTTAGAAGCAATGAGCCACTTTAATGAGAAAGAAGACTTGCTTGGCCTTTACAACTGGATATTGGGGGCCAGAAAGATGAGCAGCAGTGGAACAGGAATGTTTGACATGAAGGATGGGAAGTTGAAGATCCTCCCTGATATTTCACCTTTTCTGTCATCACAATATAGGCATAAACCACTCCTCCTTACTGTGAATTAAACACTTGCTTCCACATTAGGTCTCCATACATGTTTGTTTGTTGTTGTTGTTTTCTCCTACCTGATACCTGCATTGTTGCTAACTCTTTTCTCCCTTCTTACCAACTTGAATTCATAATTGAGACTCCTCTCTCACTAACTCCTAAAACCCATATAGGGCTCTCTGTTATACAGTTTCTTAGCATGTGATTATGTATATCATTTAAGGAAATTAATAAGATGCTTATTGTAGGCCTACTCATCTATCATCTTTCTCTATGCTAAAATGGAAGTCAGTTCCTCATTGTAAACCAGGTAGTTAGAATAGTAAATGATCAACGGAATGATTTCATGATTATCACTTAATAAACAAAGTCATAAAAGTTATTTTTAGATCTTTGATATTTACAGTAATAGAAAGACGCCAAGATGGTAACATGGAGAAGAAATTTCAAGGCCTATATAGCTTCAGTTGACAACAAGAAATAGGACTAAGATGATGTTTCCCAAAGCATGCCTAAGAAGGAAACTGCACGGTATACAACGGGAGTAAAACAGAGCACTATGTCTATCTCTGCTTTTTCTATTCTTTCCTCACTGATGCTCTTTTATACTACTCTGTTTGCAGCTCTTTAGCTTGTTCTGACTTGCACTGAAGCAGGATGTCAGCTTAACTAGCACTAAATTAACTGTGGCCTTGAGTGTGTGAACTGATGATCATGTCTAGGACAAGCCTGCTGCTTCAGATCTTGGCAGCCTAAACTTGGCTTGGAACTTCTCTATTTTTCTGCATGGCCAGGAAGAAGAGAAAACAAATGTAGGAACAGATTCTTAGATAGTACTGCTCCAAATACGAAGGAATTGCCAGAAACCCTCCAGGCTTCCTCTTTTCACGGCCAACAAACTCATTATTCTATTTAAGATTAATTCTGTCAGTGTTTATTAAGTGCCTACCATTGGAGATGAGCAATGAAGATCTTTGTTCTAATTAAATTTGTGGCTTTGAAGGAGAGACAAAGTACATAAGAAATGTTCAGTGATCAACATAAGTATGCTACAAAGTTTAAAAAGGTGTAGTGACATAATACAGTAAGAAAATAAGAGAATGGATAGTAGTGTTGGGTCTTATGAAGAATGATGTATGTTTTAGTCAATACCTGCAAGAGTGAGATGGAGTTAGCTCATAAAGAGTGATGATGGGAAGGTTTCTAAGCAGAAGCAGCAACCTATGAGAAATGAGACAGAAAAATAGCATATGGTCTTCAAGGACTCTAGACAACTTAGTTATGTCAGAACACAGTGGAAAGAAGGAAAAGCTACATTTGCAGGAAGTGAGACCACCTATACAGAGATACCAAAATGTGGGCAGGACCTGGGTGCCAGGGGAAGTCTGTGAGAAAACCAAGATAAGCAAAGGAGTATAATGACTACCATTTTAGCAGCCACACCAAATTGATGTTGATACCTTTGCATTTACTGTATTTTAATTATTAATTTTTTATAGTTATGGATATGTATGTGTCAGTTTGCATGTATGTGAATCTGCATGTTGGTGCTTGTGGGGGCAAGAAAATGGTATTTATTTTCTTGCAACTTGGGAGCCCCCAGTCATAGATATTAAGGACAGAACTTAGGTTCTCAGTAAGTAAGACATGTTCCTAAGAACTAAGCCCATTTTCCAGTCCTAAATCTCACATTTTTCAATAGTAATCATTTATTTAGTTTGGATTTACTCTCTGAACATTTTGAGACTGTTGTGAGCTTCCCCTTGCTTATAGATAAGGTCGGGATCTATCCAATACATTAGAGAACGAATCCCTAAATCCTTAAAAGCAAGAAAGTGTAATGGGATGGAGTAATCATGATAAAAATTACCTGTCAATATTTAGTAGTCATTTTTCTTGAGTTAGTTTAAGGAAAAATCTTATATCCACTGAATTCTATCCAAGATCACTAGAAACACCCAGCTTTAATATGTGTGTTTAGGACATGCTAAGCATATCGTGTTACTTTGGCTCTGACATATTTCTAAAAGAGAAAGGTTAAATAGTAGAACAAGTTCTCTAGTTTTATTTCTTGGTCCATTAGAATTTAGAATCTTGTTTGTCTAAAATAACTGTGAAATTTTCATGTCTAAAGTGACAACGATGGATGGAATTTTCCTTCAAGATTCCCCTGAGATGACGAGACAAAGGGTCCCCAGGAGTCTTCCTAAGTAACAAGTTGTATTAATACAAGATTAGAATCTGACAGTTAGTATGTTTCTCATAGATGTCAGCTAGATTGAGGGTTGGAGATAAATATTATACTTCTAACTTTATTTAATAACAACCAAACAGTACTGAAAATCTGATTTTAGCAGCTTCCTAAAAAAAAACATGTAATATGATACTATAACATGTTCTCCACAACCATGAGTCCCTCAAATGGAGGTTAATGAGATTTGCAGAAGATACATATCACCCACAAGGGACATGGGCACCAGAATCAGACAAAGAAGTAGAAGATACTAGGCCGTAGTACAAGGAGAATGCTAGCCACAATATGGAAGCAATTGAATGTCAGGACTAAACCTTGCCAAATAGGATGGCAGAAGCCATGAAAAAGCTACTGGAAGTGGAGAATAGAGCCCAAGGTGGCAGTAGCCCCTTGGAAGAAATCTGCCCACTGGCACAGGCAACATATTGCAAGCCAAGAAAGGGATAGCTCAATGAAAAACCTCTAAATCAGGTCAGGCCAGCCCTCTGGCATCAAGGTAAAATAGTTGCTGGATCAGTAGCAGTGAATACAAAGATAGGATCAGTATGTCCAGAGAAATAAGAGATGAAAGCTGTCTACAGCATGAGTTTGTCAGAAGCCCACCAACTGGCAAGGATAACACATTTGAACATTGTAGGCAATGAGTGAATGACAAGAGATGTGAGCTCAACTGTGCCAAATGAGAAGAATGGAAATATCAGCTTCCTCACCAACCAAGAGGCCTGAAGCCGTTTGAGAGTTACATACGCACTGCCAAGGGTTGTGGGGCAAGGATCATGGCAGCAGACATGGCAGATACACACAGAGACCAGCTAAGCTACTACAATGAAAGCCAACATGCACCACTGGCACCCTGTTGTCCAATAGCAAGCAGAGCCTCAAGGCCTGGAAGAGCTTTCCATAAAGACTTGGAGGTTTAAACTCACTCTTCCAGTGAGTTCATGCTCTTCTACGGGAACTCTGTCTTACTTTAGGGAATTCACTCCCGTCTCCCAGGAACCCTTCATCCCTAAAGTAAAGGTCATCTCTGACCTGAAATTGGTTTTAACATGCTTAGAGTTCCCTTATGCCACTTTTTCTGAATGCCAGGTTTGCTCAGGCATCTCAGAAAATGCAGGCTTTGTCCTTCTCAATAATCAAGTGACTTGAGCTTTTCAGACAGGCTTTCCTACAGTGTCAGAGTCTTGGCCACTCTCTATCACCTGCAACTAGAACATCTTTTTCCCAGAACACTATTAAGACTAAAAGCTCTAGGTTATGGCCATTTCAATTTTATCCACTTACTAAGTAAGAACCATCTGCGCAGGAGGCATGGAATATAACGTTTTCAGATTCTCCACTCAAATTTCTACTCAGAAACCGAAAAATAAGCAAAGTATCAATCTTAAAAGTAAAATTCTTTTAAATTATCTGGGCATTTTAAGTCCATTTACCCCTTTGAGACCAAATAGTGTTAGAATAGAAATTATATCATCTTTTAAAGCAATAAAAAAGTAAAAAAAAAAAAAAGAAAAGAAAATTGTAATCTGATTTTATGTAGTGCATCATACAGCCAAGAATGACCAAAATGACTTCAAAAACTTTGGTCTGTGAGAATTTTATATAAAGTATATTTGATCATATTCACACCCATCCCCCATCCCCTCCAAGATACACCACATTCAAACCCCACTCTGCATTGTATCTTCTTTTTCTTTAACCCATCAAAGCCCAACTTGTGCTTTCCACATACTCTTTGATCTGTAGTGAGAAGCATGATTGAGTTACCAGGTTCTAGATGTTCATAGAAAACTAACTCTTTCTCTCTAAGTAGCTGCCAGCCACCAGTAGCTCCTCAAGTAAAGATAAGACCTTCTGAACATCTCCGTTCTCTATGCTTGGAGCTGGCCTGACTTGAGCTTGCATGTGTCTTGTGTCTTGTGTGTTTTGTTACATGCACTGTGAGTTCATATGTGCTGCTGCCATGAAGTGTCCAGGAGACACCGCTTCCTTGGTATTCATTCACTGCCTTTTGCCCTCATACTTTTTTCTGTTCTATTTTCCACTAACATGTCTGAATTTTGGGGGGGGAGATTGTGATACACATGTCTCAATTAGGTGAACATTCTGTTGTCTTTTATTACCTGCACTTCAGCCAGTAGTGGGTCTCTATGCTAATTAGCAGCTACTGTAAATAGAAGCTTTTCTGCTATGCGATGATAAAAGCATTAATCTAAGGATATAATGATACATTACAAGTAGTCATTTTAATACCGTGTTAGAATAACAGGGGCAGGTTTTACTTTAGCACCTATGATTTGTCTAGCCAAAGGCTCCTGGCCTAGTAATGGTGCCAGTTATGTGTTTTATCTTGCAGGGCAAGATATAAATCCAAGCATAAAGTGATTGATTAAAGTGATTGATTATGCCCATCATGTTCAAGCCACTGTTGCACTAGTGGTGAAATCGTTCCAGACAGCCATTACTGTACTGCAAAGGGTTGATAGCTGGGTATAATAGATGATTACTTTCCCCTCTCTCTTAGTGGCATAGAACCTTCTAGCATATGACAGCTATCCAGCTTGTATAAAGCTCTCAAATCATTGCAAACTTGATGTCTCTATGTTCCATGAGTCATGAACACTATATATGATACCAAAAGAAAAAAAAATTCGGAGTAATAAGTTCATTTCTGTATATATCCAAATTGGCACCTATAGATCATTGAAGGAAACATTCTTTTTCTCCATTGCACCACTTTCTCATATTCTGCTTTATTTTCTTTTTCAGCTGAAAATGGAACATTTATTTTTTACATTTAGTACATGTACTGCATTCTTCTCCTGTACTCATCAATATTATCCAAGCACTAGAGTTAATGGCTATTTGAGGCTTGGAGGAACAATCTCTGAAAAATATAGAATAATTATAGGATGGAAATAAAATGGGAAATGGCCAAGTTTACAAGCAGTTCTCCATATGTGAATATTATATGTAAAATCTTGGCATTTAATTAACCCAAATCAAGAGCTTTCTTAACATGATAAAAAGGCCCTGCACCAGCATATCAAGATTCCTTTTATGTTGTAAGGATAGATAGGTTAATAAGCCTAAGTGAAATAAACTGCAATTTAGATAAACTCAGATAGAGCCAAAGTCAAATGGACAAATGCATGTATCAAGAACAGAAAGAGAAGTGTCACCAAGATTCTAAGAGTGGATATTGAGGAGTTGAGAAGATTATGATCTAGGCACTGAAGACATTCCTCTTTATTTATACTCCTCTCCCACTATCTTCTATCCAATTTCCTCTTGTGAGCTGACAAAGCCATCATATAAAAGACAGAGCTTCAGGTTGGCACTCTTAAGTTCCTCTCTATGTCTCTAAGAGCTTAGGTACCATGGAGTATAATCATATTTGCCTCACAGTAGTGCTAATGTGAAATTGCAAACCATAGGCAGGATATTGAGTTTATAAATGATGTATTTTAAGAGCCGCACAACTACTTTCCATTATGCTATCATACAGGCTAACACACCATCATTCTGCACTTCAATCTCTGATCTCCCCAAACTTTGCCACAATCTTATCACACTTGACAAACTCAGCTCCTGCTCTAATTTTTATTTCTAATTCCAAGCCACCTAACCTATCTCACTTGCTCTCTCTCACTCTTGCTCTCTCTCTTTTTCACACACACACTTTCTCATTTTCTCTCTCCTTAGAAACTATCTCCTAGGACGTTTAGCGTCATTATAAATGGCAGAGGGAGACATGTCTTGCTCATAGCTACTATCAAAACAAAGCTTGAGGCAAGAGCAGTAGGAAACCCACTTAGCTTTTTCTTCTCCCAGAGTCCATTGCAGGATTTAACTCTGGCAGTTGAGATCACTGAGTGTGATATAATAAGCTAAAGTGTTTTCTAAAAAATGAGTGAATAATTGAAAGAAGTATGAAGGTGATGACTCAAAGAACTCATTTTGTAGACTTGCTATGAAAAAAATACACATGAAACATATATATATATATATAATTTTAAAATATAATACCATGCTTAAAATTATTTAATAATCTCTAATGATTACAGTTAAGTCAACATCTTGTAAAACATGTTTTCATTGGATTTCTTTAAAGTACTTCATCATTGTCCTTCCCACAATTTAGACTCAGAGACAATGGTTCTCAGATCTCGCAGTGGTTTGCCCATATCAATATTCATTCAATTCCTCAAATGCCTCATGGTCCTCTTCTCTCTTGGCATTTTATTTTCCAGAGTAACTACCCAAAGATCTTCTCTTTATGTTTGTCTTCTACTCATCTTCTTGTATACTGCCTTTTCCCCTTGCTGGTTCCAACTTCCAGCTTATTTCCCCATTATAATACTCATAACTGTCTCCAGAGTACTACTCATACTTTCCTACTGCAGAAAGAGAAAGATGCCTATGAGCACTAGCTCACAGTATTGCAATAGTATAATCAAGTAGAGGGGTCATACAAATAACTAAAGAAAATGGTCATTGGCTATAAACAGTAGGGATACTCAAGACTGGAAAAGTGTGATTCAGGTCACTGTGTTGATTTGAAACTTGAGTTTGTGTGTATATCTTGATTAGAACAAAAAAAGACTTAGTTCATCTCTCCTAGGATTGTAAAAAAATATTGCATATTGCTAGGGAAATGTACATAAAAGAAGCTATACAGTTAGATCAGTGACAAAACAAGCCAGGATTATCAGATTATTATCTAATCCTATCCTGAATAGAAAATAAAGATACTTTGAGGAAAGTGCCCTTGTGATTGAATTCTGTCTCTCATGAGTGAATGTTTGTTCACTGTGATTAAAAAATGTAATTAATGAACTCATTGGCACAGGAGACAACTTCCTGAACAGAACACCAACAGCACAGGCTCTAAGAGCAACAATCAATAAATAGGACCTCATGAAACTGAAAAGTTTCTGTAAAGCAAAGGACACCGTCATCAAAACAAATCGACTGCCTACAGATTGGGAAAGAATCTTCACTAACCCTTTATCTGACAGAGGACTAATATCCAGTGTATATAAAGATCTAAAGAAGCTGAAAAGCAGCAATCCAAGTAATCCACTTAAAAAATGGGGAACAGAGCTAAACAGAGAATTCTCGACAGAGGAATATCGAATGGCAGAAAAACACTTAAAGAAATGCTCATCCTCATTAGCCATCAGGGAAATACAAATTAAAACAACCCTGAGATATCACCTTACACCCATCAGAATGGCCAAGATGAAAAACTCAAGCAACAACACATGCTGGAGAGGTTGTGGAGAAAGAGGAACCCTCCTCCACTGCTGGTGGGAATGTAAACTGGTACAACCACTCTGGAAAGCTATCTGGCGCTTTCTAAGACAATTAGGAATAGTGCTTCCTCAAGACTCAGCTATACCACTCCTACGTATATACCCAAAGTTCGTTCAAGTACACAAAAGGGATACTTGCTCAACCATGTTTATAGCAGCTTTATTTGTAATAGCCAGAACCTGGAAACAACCCAGATGTCCATCAACGGAGGAATGGGTGCAGAAATTGTGGTATTTTTACACAATGGAATACTACTCAGCAATCAAAAAGGAGGAAATCATGAAATTTGCAGGCAATTGGTGGGATCTAGAAAAGATCATTCTGAGTGAAATATCCCAGAAGGAGAAAGACAAACATGGGATATACTCACTTATATAGACCTATAAGATATGATAAACATAATGAAATCTATACACCTAAAAAAGATAATCAATTGAGCGGACAGGGGGCAAGATGATCAATCCTCATTTAGAAAGACAGATGAGATGTGCATCGAAGAACGTATGACAGGAGTCTACTGAGCGCATCTGAAAGACTCTAACTAGCAGTGTTTTCAAAGCAAAGACTCATGACCAAACCTTTGGCAGAATACAGGGAATCATAAGAAAGAAGGGGAGTTAGTCTGATGGGGAAAGGATAGGAGCTCCACAAGGACCAAATATATCTGGTCTTTTCTGAGACTGACATTCAACCAAGGACCATGTATGGATATAACCTAGAACCTCCACTCAGATGTAGCCTGTGGTAGCTCAGTAACCAATTGGTTTCCCAAAGTGAGGGGAACAAGGACTATTTCTAACAGGAACTCAATGACTGGCTCTTTGGCCTCACCACCCCTGAAGGGAGGAGCAGTCCTGTTAGGCCACAGAGGAGGGCTTTGCAGCCAGTCCTGAAGATACCTGATAAAACAGGATCAGATGAATGGGGAGGAGGTCCCCCCCCTATCAGTGGACTTGGAAAGGGGCACGGTGGAGATGAGGGAGGGAGGGAGGGACTGGGAGGGAATGAGGGATTGGGACATGGCTGGGATACAGAGTTAATAAAATGTAACTGATAAAAAAAAAAGAAATATGAAAAGTCTTTTTAGTTTATAATATTGTAGGGGAAGCTCTAGATGATCCTTTTATGCCCTGTGGGCAGTATTTATTTATCTAATAAATGCTGACTGGTATGAAAAAAAATGTAATTAATGAATTACAAGAAGGAAAGAGAAAAGAGTATTCCCTGTTCTAGTTTCCTTAGGTTCTCCAGAGTCTAAAAGAGTGTTTGGCAAAAAAAAAAAAAAAGGCATTTATCACATATCAGTGCACAGGACAAGTGTTAAAAACATACTGGAGAGTATGAAATTAAAAAATTATCAATAAAGCTAGTATGTTATTGTTCTAATATTTACCTTTGAATACTATTGTCACATCATTAAAAATATTCATTTCCTTATCACTTTCCATTTTAAGTTCAAATTACTTTCACCCAAACATCTAATATCATTAACTCAGATATATAAAACATAAACATCTTTATTTACTGTCACCACAAAATACCAAAAAAAAAAATCATTTGGTACCTTACAGTCTGATAAGTAAAACAGACCAAAATCAAATGCTGTTGTTAGCTCTGGAGAGTGGAAAGGACAGATGAAAAATAAGAGGTGGCACCATGAGGCCAGAAATTAGCTTTCATATATAGCAAAGTCCTTTAGTGAAGGAAGCCTCAACAATACTGAACAATATGCCAGAACATACACATACACAATCGCATGAGGCTAAAATGGTTTTGGAATGATTTACTCCGATTCCCACAGGACCTCTGGCTTGACCTGATCACCTGTGGTTTTAGAACTACACCAGTACAGATGGGCTATTTCAGGACTCCTCTCTTATCTGTAGAACCTCTTGCTATAGGGCTATAAACCTACTTGAAACCCTTCTTTGGTATTCTTCACAAGACATAGTAATCCCTTCCACCCCCAGGGATAACACAAACCTCATCCTGACACTATCTCCAAAGAGTCACTTTGCATTTTCTATCTTCTGCAGATTTATCTCTCCTGAAGAGCTAACTCAAATATTGGCCCTGTGTGTGCACTTTCAGAGGGGAATGGGTTTGAGTAAAGCTGTTTCCCCCACTGCTGTGATCGTCAGTTTGTTTTATTTTCAGTCCATATAATATACTTTCAGCACATTTATAGCAGCAGAAAGCTGGGCTTCAATATCATTGTGCTTAGGACCTTTATTCTCATGAGTACTGCAGTTCTGTGACATTGGTCATCCCCCCCCCTTAGACCCTTTACCCACCTGTAGCCAGTAGCATTATTAATAAAAGACCATTATAGCATGAAATAACATGCATAAATTTAAGTTGGAGGGCATTGTCACCTTCCTCTTTTAGTCTCTGGGGAAGGCTGCAGCCCAATCAGTATCACTAGTCCCCACAACTCAGAAGAGATTCCCTGCAGCTTCTTCTGGAGGGAGTTAAAGCTGCTTAGAGTACCGTGTAAATTCATGGCAAGAAGCAATAAAGGTGAGTTTTATACATTCCCATTATTGCTTCTACGTCTTTGCAATAATGTTTATTGACATGTTTGAACGGAGCACAAGCTGCAGTTCGGTTCAACTGCCTGTGAAAATGGGACATTTGTCAAGAAACAAACCTCGCAGATTTTAGTGGTTCTGACAGTGGGTATTAGAGAGGATATTGATGGAAAAAGAGAGAGAGAGAGTAGGCAGGCCCAGGGGGAGAGTGTTATAGAATGTACTCTGCAGATGCCTAGAGTGGAGGAAAAGGGGATGGCTGCAGATGTAAAATTGAACACTAAACACATTGAGTGACTACCAGTTGCCTTGCAGCATATGCACTTTCTTGGGGAGCACTGACAAAAGCTCCCTTTGTCTCCGAAAGGGGCCTCCACAGTGATGCTTTCATTCCGGGAGGGATTCATGTTGCCTTATTTCCCTCCCCTGCACTGATTCTTACAGTAGATTGTAACACTCTATTCTCTAGCATGTTTCTGAGCATAGAGGTGAGCAATGGTATCAGCTAGTACACTGTTGGCGATTAAATTGCTTCTCAGTCTGCCCCAGTGTTTATAGTGAGTGTCAGGTGCAGGATGGGCACAGACGCGCCTCTTAAAGATCTGATTTCATCCACAGAGCTCATTCATTGCGGTCATTAATAAGATTGAGAAGTACACATATACTGAGGGACAAAAATGTCCGATTGGTATCAAATATATTTCACCGTTTCTACCTACCTAAGCAACTAAATAACTGTCAGAAACTTGGTAGACATTTAATAAATGCTTACATCCATCTTAAATGCAAAAAATATATTAAGTGCTTAAAGCAATAAGATGAAAACCAAGAATAGCATTGCTCTTCCCCGTAGTGAGGTCAGCACTCTGGCCTCAGCAGTTCCTGCAGTTGGAACAAAGGCGTTCTCCACTCTGGCCTCAGCAGTTCCTGCAGTTGGAACAAAGGCGTTCTCCGCACCCAAACTGTCAAGTTTCAAGCATAATTTTCACAGACCATCCACAGAAGTGAAGTCAGCCTCTTACCCCCAGAAGCTCAGCCATACATTATTAACTTAATAATTTTGTTCAGTGGAAAGTTTTTTTTCCCTCTTTTTGATAGACAGTAACAGAAAAATGCAGAAGAAAGGGTAACACCAATTAATTCTCCACAATGGAAACATTTTACCTATCGTGCAGGAATAAGGTGGTTTGTTCTGGAATTTATCGTCACCAACTTTCATAAAAGTCAAGGCATCGCTACCGATTAAAGTGATGATGTAACTTAGCCACCAGCTGGCACTCATCTCTGCCATCCAAGGGTTAATAAAACTCCCATGTAATAATTGCACTCCAATCTTGTGAGAATGTACTTTTGCACATACATTTCCATCCGTTCTCTTTCTCCTTCCTCTCTAAGCCCACAGCTTAGCATTTCATTTCAGACTTGCAAAAGCCCTGGGAATCTTTGCTATCTTTTCCTTCTCAGAGCGCTTAGTAACTAAATCAAACCTGCTTCCCTGATACCATACCCTACATTTTTCATGCCGGCTCTCAAAGAGTGTTTGTGTGTGTGTTGGGGGGAGGAGGGGAGGAGGTATCATCCTGTGCAGAAAGATACTTGAAAGCACACAGTTTAATGATTACAGCCAAGGTATAGTCTCCTGATACTTTTTGTGTTGTGGTTGTCTTCAAGAATGTTATAGTACTAACAAAGGTTTAAGCATGTGTTAATCATCACAATAACACTGTGTCTTTTTTGTTCCCCAGTACCCATCCCCTTCTATTGATAGAAACTGTAACCGCATCTTACTTTGATGCCATTTATATTCAATTTTGATTTTGATTTTGACTTTGCAAGTATAGATGGTCCTTTAATGAATATTTACATGTCTCTCCAAATGATTAGTTTAAAAAGCTCATGCATTCAGTATATGCACTTGTGTATTATGGAGGAAATGAGAGGGTGAAAACAAAAAAAAAATTGTGGGAAAATGGCTAGGAGTGAAAGAGAAAGAGCTAGGGAAGGGAAAACAGAGAGGAAGAAAAAAGAATAAGAGAAAATAGGCAGGGAAAGAAAAGGAAGGGATGGGAAGAATGAGAATGAATGAGTTGATCAGAAATTACCTGGCTCAGAAGAAGTAATTTACTGATAAATGATTATCCATTTAGAGGTGACCAGTGTCAGCAAAAGCAGCCCTAAATAAATCTGTCTGCCAATCCTTCCAGATCTTGCACGGGATAGAAGGCAAGTCAGCTTAGCCATGTCACTGAGTCTTTCATAAACAGTAATAAATTGCCACAGATTTCATTTCACATCTCAGCAATTCTGCTCTGAGCAGAAAAAGGTAGAAGACTGAGTGCAGACATTGAGAAGGAGAGAACTGGGAAAGAGAAGAGTGTCTGTCCTCTCCCCACAGGGATGCTTTAACGTAAGAGCTCAGACATCTGCACAGCCAGGATCACGGAGACAAGATTCACTAGTGATGAGGGCACGACTAGGGAGCAGAGGGACAGCCCTGACAATTCATGAAGAAATCCCTTTGCAAATCGTTGAAAGAGGGGGAAAGTACGCAGAAATGTAGTAGGAAAAATATGGATTAAATGCACATATGACCTCATCAAAGGGCAAGTAATTACATAACTGCAGATCTGTACATCAACAGCTTTCCTACTTGGAAGCAGAAACTCTAGAAAGGCAGCAAGCTCCTAACATACCCATGATGAGGATCATGGGAGGTTGGTAAACACACCTTCAGGAACAGCTACAGTCACTGCTGGAGCAGAAGCAAGAGCAAAGTGCTCGAGAAAAGGAAAGAACACAGCTTGTGGCATGGGACAACATGATTGTAGCACTCTGGTTCATTATTAATGTGTCAATTTTCCTTAGGAATTTGTTAAATTGCTTGTACCTTAACACTGAAAAACTTGTTTGCCTCTTGGCTTTCTTATTGAAAACAAGGCAGCCCTTGTAATTAATAATAAAAAATAAACACACTGGATGTTTAATATCGGAGGCTAGTACCTATTTTACCATGCCATTACTCTAAAAAGGTGGTGTGAGCACCTAATTATAATTATTATTTGTCAGTTACATGAACTCTCCTTTAGAGGACAGCTTTGGAGGTATTGACAAGTACTCAGAACCTATTTTTTACTTAAGTAAAGAGATCAAAGCTAGATTTGTGGCATTAACTAACTCACAAGTTCAGTTTTTATGTACTTATGTATAACATATTTGGAATTTACACACAACAAATATCTATGGTAAAATATAGTTTATAATATTTTTATTCCCACATAATATGATGTACAAAGACACACAGAAATGACAGCATTTTTAATCCTTTCCTTATACAGTCTGAATGAGCTGTCAAGATTGCACAGACAATTAGTATTTCTTTCTGAAAAACCATACCATTAAAATCCATGTGCACTAAATACAGCAGCAATTCTAACATAGATAGTTCTAGGTTCCTTTTCTAATTGCTATCCATGTTGGTACCTGGGGTCTGCCAGAATTTTCATGCCTAAAGTGAGTTTAATTAAGCTACTATAACAGAATTAAAAATGCCTTAGCTTATCAGTCAATATTGTGAGTGACTGAAGTTGAGTTTGGTCCTTGCAATGAACTTTCTCTACTTAAGGAACTTATGAACTTATCAACGTGGTGGTCAGTTCCAATTGTCAAGTTGACGCAAGCAAGAAGCACTGAGGAAGAGAGTCTTCATGACGGATTTCATTTAGACCAAGCTAGCTTATGGGCACATCTATAGGGAACTCTCCAGATTGTCTTAATTAATGTGGAAAGACCCAGTCTAAAAGTGGGTGGCATCATTCCATGAGTTTTTGAAGTAGGGGAAGTGAGAGAAGCCAGTGAAGCCCTTTTCTTGCTCCTGACTGTGGTTGTGATGTCACTAGCAGTGTCAGATTCCTGCCGATATGACTTCCCTGCAATGACAGTAACGTAAAATTGTAACGTACAGTAAACTCTCTCCCTTTTTGTCAGGGCAGGTTAGTACAGAGACAGAAATGAAATCCAAACAACTGGTATTTAAAATCTCTCTCTCTCCTTCTTCTTCTTCCTCTTCTTCTTTTTTTTTTTTTTTTTTTTACTGAAAAGCTATATTATTCTACTGACACTTTCAAGAATCATAATATTGTTTTGGGCTAATTATAAAATATTTATCCAATATTTTAATATGTTGTTTTAATTTATTTTTAATATGCACACACAGATACTCCACCTTTCCTCTCTCTCTCTCACACACACACACAAACACACACATCTCCACATGTATTAGTCAATATAGATCAAGTACTATCAAGGCAATGAATGATCAACCCTAAAATTACACAATGATTTAATATAACAAAGTAAAAATTAAGAAAAGAATGTGATATCTCTTAAATCTCAGTGGAATGTTTAAAACAAATGTACAATTTACTCTAAAGAATGTTGACAATGTATGAGAATAAAATATAGAATCAGTTATAAAAATATATAATTAATTATAACTAAAATTTTTAATATATTTACACTGAGGTTGGTGTAAAAATTTGTTTATGATACTAGCTAATGGTTATTTAGAGATAAAAATTCCAATACAGATTATAAACCTTTGCTTGTGGGATGCCAAATAACAAAGTTATTTGTAACCATTTAGTGACTCGATTTCTACAGGGCATTTTTCTGCATGCACGTGTGATCTATGATATATAGCACATGACATTGTCATGGTTTATTCTGTTGTTTCTTTAATATTGGACAGAGGCTGCACTTACATCATGTCACACTGGACAGAAAGAGCCCCTGGTGCAATATGAGGAGGGTCTAAAGCCTTGGGAGTTACAAATAGCACATCATATGTGATGCACCTGCAGCCTTTGGGTCACCTAGATGCCTCGTGCAATCTCACCACTTGACTATAAATACCCAATTTATCCATCATTTGCCATATCTATTTTTTTTCCTTTTTGAGAAGAGCAAAGGTACTTTCAAGCACTTATTAAAATATTAACAAAACAGCCAGGCATGGTGGCTTTAATCTGTGCACTTGGGAGGCTAGAGACCAGCCAGAGTTTGAGTCCAGTCTGGTCTACAAAGTGAGTCCAGGACAGCCAGAGCCCTTTTACATAAACAAACTCTGTCTCAATAAAAAACAAACAAACAAACAAACAACAACAACAAAATATTAATGCTGTGGACTGAAAAGATGTTTCAGGACTTAGAAGTGATAACTGTGTAAGCTGGACAATATGAATTTCGTTTCTAGAATTTCTGTAAATGATGACACTATAGTGCAAGCATTTGTGAGGCCATGCGCCACTGCATAAAAATAGGAAGCAGAAACCGCGTTCTCTAGAGTTTGGGGAGCAGCTTACTTGGCTTACACAGTGGAGAGGAGAAACAACGTTAATGGTGAGGATTCTTACGTGAAAGGTGTTCTCTGACCTGTGTTTATTTTCCTAAGCACAAATCCTATTCTTGTGTATCATGTCTTATTCTTGGTAATTTTCATATGCCATATGAAAAGAATATGCCATATATATGTATGTGCCATATAACAACCCAAGATTTCATTTCATCCCTTCTCTTAAACTTTCCATTCTGCTACTCAGAGATAATCTCCATGATCCCTGGCACCTGCTCAGACCTGTAAAGCCTAAATATCCACTGCAGCAGGTTAACCTGTGTGCCCAACAGGGAAAGCATGGTGTGTTTACTGAGCATGGCCTGCATTCAATTTTACCTAGTTACTAAGTTCACAGAAGTAAAATTGATCTGAAAGTAATTGGCTTTTTGTTATTTCTCCCTTAGAGTAGTTGAAACTCATAAACAACTAAATTGAAAGTTTTGATTGAAGTGATTTTGGAGTCAATTAATTATAAAGCTCTTCCCCTCCCTGATCCCATACAAGAAGAGAAATCTGCTATTTTCAAGAGGCTGTATAAATATAACTTTGGGTTAAACAACAAACTGCTTGGAGGGAGCTATGAGGAATGCCAGAAAGGGCTGAAATAGACATGCTCTACTACCCTCATTTTTCGAGGAAGATAAGCATAGTAGTTCAGCAGCTCAATAGTCACTGACAGAGAGGCACAGTTGTTTCGAGAAATATCACCTGGTGGTTAAGGAAAAAGCCAGGCACTTCATTCTCTTCCATCATCTGGTTTACAGTGCTTGGATTTGCAGACACAGGTTCATCCATTGCCAAAGACTCCGTATTGCATGCTGTCATTCACACTGCCAGACGTCAGTGTCTGCCAGGATTTATGGCTACCACGCTGCTTGCTCATTGCTAAGAGCAGATGGCTGGGCTGAGGGACAGCAGATTGCTTAAGGGCAGAGGCAAGGGTGTGGAGGAAGACAGAATATGGTAGCCACAGGGACGGGATTCATTCTCAAATGAGCCTCGGGAAGATGAGTTGGAGGCCTGTTGTGGCTCTCTTTCTTATGAGCTTCCATCAGGTAAACTAAGATTTATAGTAAGATTAAGGAAGTTTTATGAACTCCTGAAAGTAAGCATGAAGTCATGAGGAATACTCTATGGCATGTCTTTCTTTTCCATAGTCATCATGATGCTTGGATATCGTCAGAGAATGATGACCTCCCATACTCGGCCTTAAGGGGCAGCGTGGTTATCCTTACTGTCTACATGATGAGAATAAACCTTTTGGAACCCTGCATCGCTTCAATGATTTATAGTTAGAGAATCACACACTGCTCAGGATATACATGAGGAGAAAGTGGTTTTGATCAAGCATAAGTGAAAGTATCACAATAAATTATTAAACAGATATGATGTGAATCTTAAAAAAAAAGTGGCATTGGTAGCCTCAAGATTGGATGCTCCCACTGATGTCATTTTAGGCAGAAATAAAAACAGAAGGTGGGAGTGAGTTTCAAATGAGTTAAAGTCCCACTGTACATTATCAGCCTCTTATCTGCTTGGTATAGCCTTTCCTGACTTCACTAGCTATGGCAGCCTTCACTCTTCCATGCAGCAATTGTACTGAATCTAATTATAAATTGTTCCAGCCAGGCAGTACCAATGCCTACATGATTATTCCTGTTTCTAGATCATGATCTGTTTGAAGGTAGAAATCATATCTTAATTTGTGTTTTAATCTTTCGTGCCCAACATATAAAATATTCACTAAAGGCAGTTGAAAGATGTACAAAATGATATTTCTGACAACTTCAATGATGGGTAATGATGAGATAAGGCAAGGAATATGACTGCACTTGCTGTACAATATGCAATTGCAATTGCAGCCTCTGTTTAAGCATTCACCATTCACATAGGGCTTAGTTTCAGGCAGGCCACAGGGCTAGCACAGCTTTATTGCTGCCTCAGGGGAGATAAGGAGGAAGGAGGGAAAAGTTGTGCAAATGAGATTAGTATCTTAGATCTTTTCCTCCCTTTTTTCACTCTTTGTTTTCTCCTTCCCTCTTTCATTTACTTTCTCCTTCTTCTTCTCTTTCTTTCTTGTTTTAATGTTCTGTCTAAATATGCTGTGTTATTTAACACTTAGGTTTACAGAAGATATATACTTGTATTTTTAAAGCTCTACCTTATTTGGTTTTTTATATGAGAAAACTAGAGCCCAAAGAAGGAAAGTAACTTGTCTAATGTCAACCAGCTTGTTGGTGACAGCATCCAGAAGCCCAGACTCAACTCTCCAGAATCTGTCTTCTCATAATATCAAGCTGCTACAGTGTTTTAATCTAGATCCCAACATGCAATAAAATAAACATCAGTCGCAATGATAACACTAATATTGTCAAGCCTTTTGAAGCATTCTAAACTGTGCCAGTTAATTGAACAAATCTCCCTGGTTCTGCATCTTCCCACAGGAGTTTTGAGGTTTTAACATTTCCAAGAATAGAATAAATCCAGGATAATAAAGATGTGGCAGAAAAACAAACACTGTGCTTAGGGGGTTAGCAAACCAGATTGAACACAGTAAAGGGTACACTGAAGACAATGCATAATTGGTAAATCAGTATGACAAGGCTGGCGTTCCTCCCCATCTGTGTCTGTTGGCATGGATTTTCTCCGTGCCTTTCTGCATTGTCTGAAAAGAAGGCGTACAGTATGATTCATTTTTTATTTATTTACAGAGGCAAAGCCACACATGGATGGGGTTGGGCAGTTTCCATCACTGGCATAAGCAACTGAAAAGAATAGAGACATGATATAGACACAGTGAGGTCAGTTATCCTATTGAGTCTAGACCAGAGTTCTAAAAAAAGCATCTGTAGAATCAGCCCACTCCTCCACCTCCACTGGCCAGGAGACCCATATGAAGACAAAGCCACCCATCAACCACAAAACATGGACTCTATGGCCTGCTTTTGAATACTTCCTCCTGGCAGGGCTGCCTTACCTGTCCTGAGAGGATGAGGATATGCTCAGTACTGATGTGATTTGATGTGTTGGGGAAGGTTGGTACATTAGAAGGGGGCTTCCCTTTTCTGAGGGGAAAGGGAGAGGGAAAGAGACAGAAGGGGAAGGAGAGGGCTGAGAGGAGAGGAGGGAGGGGGCACCTTTGGGATGTAAAGTAAATAAACTGAAATAAAAAATATAATAAAATAATAAAAAAATAAAAATTAAAAAGGCATCTTAGCCTTACCTGGTTTGACTACATATGGTGTCCTGTTGGTTATCTCAGTGATAGAGGGTTTCTATTGATGAAAGACTAGGTGCTTCACAATGTGGGTGAATTATTATACAAAAGACTAAGCTGCCTTCTGTAAATACCAGAACAACCTTCTTCTTCTTCTTCTTCTTCTTCTTCTTCTTCTTCTTCTTCTTCTTCTTCTTCTTCTTCTTCTTCTTCTTCAGAGTTATGGAGAGTGTTCTAAACTTCTACCATCTCGGAAAGTAGATGAAAACCAAGATGCCCTTGTTAAGCTTCAAGTGTTAGAGGTATGCTGGGGCTTGAACTTCGCTAGGATGGGGTAAGTCTCGGGGATACAAACAATTAAATATATATGTAATTGCTGAGTCTTCCTTGATGTGGCTGAGGATACTGAGCAGTGGAATAAAAGTATAGATATGCTTACTCCTTAATAGTCACAAGACAGCTCATGGCACGGAAAATTTCTCTTCATCAAGGTAGAAACTATCATAAGTTAAAACCATTTAAGAGAGTGAGATGATGTGGGTTTCGCTCCTGAAATAAAGTAGCAGAGGAAAAGCAGAGCATGGCAGAATGTAAAATGTGGACTATGCCTACTTACGCTGACAGCCCACTCAAAATGGAAAGCCCAGCATCTGAAGCAAGGGTCTAGCATAATGTCAAATTTGCCCAGAATTTGCCCTGAGGTACAGTCTGCCTCTCTGAACTCTACACCAATTCCAGTGAAAAGCACTAAGCCCTCTCTAACATCCACATCCTAAAGCTAACCCCTCCCCAAATACATTCTGTCCCCAAACCCAGCCCATCAGACTTTTCCATCATTTCTAAAGTTTCATTTTTTTCCTTATCAACCCAAAAAGCCCTTATAAGGGAACCACTCTTTCATAGAATTCGTATTGGTTACATCATAGTAAATTGTTCATGAACTTGACTGTGACTGTCAATTGTCAGGTCATATCCAGTAGAGAGTAAGGGGTATAAAGTGAGTTAAAATGGAGATAATCTATAGTCAAAAGACTTGGACTCCAGCTGATAGGGTGAAACTTGGTGGGGAGGAAGGAAGGGACTACAAGGATGTAAAGTGAATAAAATAAATGAGAGAAAGAGCACATAGAATAAAAAAAAATGGGCTAAGAGTTCTGAAACTTCACTCTTGACTTCTTTATTTCTACAGCCTTTATATTTAAAGAAAGTGGTCTTAACATTCTTGCCACTGCAGGCTATGTATGCCCTGCCATCCACATCCAATCTATATGGTCTTTGAGTTCTTCATCCTGCATATATCTGTTGTCTATTGGGCACATGCTAATCCTTGCATATATAGGCCACAGTCTCTATAATTTTGTCTGGAGATGAGACACATACCACCTAACTATTTCTTGGCTTATTAAATACAAATGAGATATTAGGATTGGTTAGAGTGAATTGAAGCTGCTAATGCCAATGCAATTTGCATGCATTGCAGCCTCCACAATGCATTGGCAGTTAGCATAATATCTTGTACTATATAGGCACGAGATAAATACTTTTAAAGATTAAGTCATCTTAAGCACCTGCCTGTTTATGTTTTGACTTCCAGGAAGAGATACTGCTTCTGGATAACATGTCACTTTCAGGAGAGCAATCTATAATTTTCTGCTGAGAATGTGTCCCTCTAATAATGAAGGTCACGGTGCCTCCATTATCTTGCCCTAAACTGACCCCTTTTAATGTGATGGCAAGGGATTAATCGGGGCTGTCCTTTCTGGAGTAGCTGTGAGTTGCTGAGAGAGTATGCATTTCTCTGCCTCTCCTTGGAATGTTAAAGGAGCTGGTGTTGCTCTGATGTTTCTGGTTCCATTTCCAGTCAAGGCCAGGATAAACGTTTCTTCATCCATGATCTGCATATTGTGGACTACTTCTTCTTATGATTTGTTACTGTCTCATACTTTTATATATATAAATGAAAAAATATTTTCGGCTAGCTTATACTTTCAGAGATGTAGACCATTATCAGAACAGCAGGAAGCATAGCAGCATTTAGGCAGACACGATGCTGGAGAGATAGCTGAGAGCTCTATATCCAGATTAGCAGGTAGCAGGAAGAGAGCAAGACCCTGAGCCTGGCTTGAGATTTGGAAACCACAAAAACAACCCACTAATGACACACTTCCTGCAACAAGGCCACATCTACTCCCACCAGACTACACCTCCTAATCCCTGTCAAGTAGCACTACTCCTTAATCGACCAAACATTCAAATCTATGAGCCCATGAGTACTATGCTTATTCAAACCTTTTCTCCTGTTTCTCCATAGGCTTGTAATATCATATCTAATATCATATCACAATGCAAAAATTTTGGCCATTTTTATTTATCCTCAAAAGAGTCAAGACTTTTCTTTCTGGAGCAAAGCAGCAGATGACCAACGCTCAATAAATACGTTTTCAGTGAATGACAAGCCATCTACTGAGACTGTATATTTGTATCATGAATTCTTAGTTTTCTTCTAGGCTCTTTTACACGAGAGTGCCTATCCCAGGAGAATTGGTTTTGAACCTCTTAACATTCGGCACTTAAAGTTCTTTCATTGGCTGCAGAACTAAATCTACAGGTTTTTTCTGATCCACTTTCAGTAAAGGGAGAGTTTGATGACACACAGGGTTTATTCTCAATAACTAGAATTAGGAAGAAGGGTGATAACCTTATTTGCTGAACTATATGTTGTGACACCTACATCTCTATGTGGAGAGGACACTTTGAATTAATAAAGTGTTTGTGGTGGTTATGTTTGTCATTTCCATCCTGTTCAGAGCTTCCAGGGATGATTGGCAAAGAAACCAATATCCAGGGTTAGGAGCTTTACAGATCTGAGATCAGAAGTTCTATTCTAGAGATAAGAATTTATGATTTTTTATTTTTCGATTTGTGCTTTCTGTGACCACATTCCTTTTGGAAACCAGTTCAGGAGGGAGGCCTTAATCTTAAAAAATAAAAAAGCCATTGTGCCAACTGCAGTACATACAGAGAAACTGGTATATGAGCACCCATATATTTAAATACTTGAAAAGCATCTTTTCAAATGAGTATCAAAATGACAAATAATCCAAGTCAGAGAAAAATGCCCCAGTGTTTCCCTATCTCCCTTTTCTCATTACGAGATAAATCCCAGATGAATCCGTAGACAGCAGAGGAGGTGGGAAAAATAGCAGCAATCACAACTACAATGTCAAGAGAAATGTCTGCAGAAACCATTCAGGTTTTGGGCTTCTCCGGGGCCTGTGTTTGCTCTGATGATGGCCAGTTCAGGGTAGCACGAAGTACTGCATCAGGAGACAACATTTTGCAAGGGGACCCTGAAAGGCTGTTTGCTTTGGGGGTTCACTCCTGACGTCTTGAACTTCAAAGCATTTTAAGTGTGATTCAGATTAGTGCTCCCTAGCAAATCTGACTCACACAACCTTATCCAGCCTACTTATGTATGTAAAACTACGTGGGGACTTTCAGGAAAATAAGCTCTCTGGGGAGACTCTCAGCCTTACTGCTCAAAAACACTGCAGACGCTAGCCAGCCAGAAGAAATGCCTGTTCTAATGAATCTTTCCCTGGTTATGACCAGAATATCAAAACCGGGAGGGCTTTCAAAAGGAGAACCAAGGGCCAACTGGGCCCTAGGAAGATGCTGAGACCATATTTTTGCAAAGCAAATTAGGTGGGCTTCTTTTTTCTATAGGCCTCCTGAGTGTAGGAAAAGGCTGTTACATGAGGAGATTCTAGAATGTGACCAAGTTGCATTAGCTACATGGCTGACATTATATTGGGATAGCTGGGGGCTAGAACCAGGGTAGCTCAGAAATGGACAGTGCCCAGTGCCCCAGCTGCAGTGCAATTTAAATGCAAGTTTGTGTGTTGTCACTGAGAAGTGATGTAGACCGAATGAGCACCATTACTTTGAGTTCTTCATCTGCATAAATCACTGTCCAGTGCATTCATTCCTGGTGACAGATTAATTCCTTTTTCAGGTTCTGCTTAAGAGTCTATCGTAGCATACTAATACTGTTTTCTAGAGAGAAAAAGAGAGAGAGAGGAAGTGGGAGGGAGAAGAGAGGAGAGGACAGACACCCTCCAATGTCCATCTCAGCACAAGGAACACTAGGGTAGCAGTGTGCTGAATGGGAAGAAGGAAGAGGGCGTTTTGTCATTCCCCAGCAGAGGAGGTTCAGGAGAAAGTTGAGTTGTAGGGTGCAGATAGTAGGCAAAATCATAGCTGCTCATGTTGTCTCTGTACTCTGAAAGGCTATATGATGCAGTGAGACACAGCTAGCTGTTCTAGGAGCTCAGCTTTAGTCCATCATCACTGTCTCCTCCTAGGCAGGTGAGGGATGCTCTTCAGGGAGAAAAGACAGATCATATGATTTGATGTCATTCAATTTAAGATGTAAAGATTATTCTCCCAAACCGTTCTCTAAAACAGCCCCGAGATACATGTCACATCTGTAGAAATGTAAGCTGAGAGGGGAGACAGTAGGGAGGAAAGCATTTTACCTCCCGAAACCAGCTACTCACTGGACATCATTCTGCGTCTACACCTGAAAAATGACTGTGATGGTATTTGCAGTTTATCAAGTCTTCCAGCAGAGGTGTCAGGCACAAAGAACTCGCTTGTCACTCCAACATTTTTTGGCATTTGCTAACCACAGCAAGGAATGGAGGGCAGAGGGATTACAGAATTCAGGCACTCCAGTGCAGCTGCTGGGGAGGGGAAGAGATTTAGCTGTCACTTTGAGGAAAACTCCATTTCATTTTGTGATTAGGAAGGAATGAAAGTTAAACTAGGTGGGCTAGCCCTGGCCAGCCTCCTGCCAGGGCTGAGGGGAATCATCAGAGGTCTTCTCAGAGCACTGAAGGGTTGGGTACAACTGTGAGTTTCCAGGATCAGCTCTTTTCTCTTTCGGATACCAGGAGGAGCCACCACATTCTAGGGAGGTCTAAGTTCACAGGGATGGAGAAATGCTAAAATGTGCCTTTGTGCTGCATAGACCTACAGTAATTCTGGGCTTAGGCTCTCCCAGCTTCATGGTCTATGAACCTAATTTCTAACTACTGTTACGCCATTCTCCACCTAAGTAGAATCCTAGTAAACCCACTTGCTGCACCCAATAATGCTGGCTCCTCCTTGTCCAGGATCTTTCTGTGCCTAGTCTCCTGATGTGTTTGCCTTTTCGCAGGATAATAAACCCCACAAAAGTATGGACAGAGTTGCATTGCATATTTATTACAAATTACTGAAAATATCCTATGCGCCAGGTGTGGAGGATTTATGTATTGTATATCTTTAGAAAATAAAGATAAAAGGTTTCCAATATATTCCTTATAACATGATTAAAACAGAGAGACAAATGAAACTTTCACAGTTCACAGGGCACAGGACTTTCATTCTATCTCCCCCAACCCCTTTCTCAATGTGTCTATATGTGTGTGTGTGTGTGTGTGTGTGTGTGTGTGTATGTGTGTGTGTTTTATCAATGTAAACTATTACTTATATAAGCTTCAAGTAAACACAGCAGTAACTGTGACTCTTTGTAATTCAACTAATTCAACTGTGGGTATTTGAAAAAAGGGAAAGGCTATAAATTGTTAGGGAATATACAGAGAGGCCTGGGGGCAAATCAGGTCTCATATTTGGTCAGGGTATCTCCTTGTTTTGATTGTGCTAATGATGAGTTCAGTGTTAGCCTTTGATTTTACTTTTTATAGGAACTCTGGAAGCACAGAGAATAACAGAGTTGAACTGGTTGATGGTTCAATCAGCTTCCTAATCCTGGTGCTGGAAGTCTGTACTCAGAGAACCACCATCATCCCTGTGTACATGTTATTTAATCTTTATTCAACTCTTAGAACATAAATAATTTAAGCTTTGAATCTTCCATCAAACAGATCATTTCCACATATTCAGTTTTTTTTTTTTGAGAAAAACATAAATCATAGAAAAAGGAGTTGCAGTATCTGTCATTTATCCGAAAAAATAATTCTCAGGTATGGCAGATGGTGAACAACATTAAGCACAGTCTTTTGCCATTTCCTGCATGAAAATTCTAAGTGATAACTTTGATATTTGGCATGAAACTCATCAACATTTTCAAGACTAAAAATGGGTTACTGTATTGTGTATCATGTAGTTAGTCAGGAAACCTGACAAATTATTTAAAATATTTTTATACTCATGGTAATTATGAACGTGAAACTTCAAGCCCAGTTAATTGGCAACTCTAATTCACCAAACCATTTAACATTCAAAATCTCTTGCATTTGTACAGTGACTCATTCACTCATTCAGCTAACATTGCTCTTTGCCAAGGACAGAGAGACCCATTGCGCAGCTCCTCCTCGCAGAACACTTGCAGACTGGTAGGAAAGCATGCCACCAGTAATTTACTGTCATTTAACAGCTCAGTGCAGTGCTAGAGAAGTGTATCAGTGATAAGGAGCGTGTGCTGTTCTTCCAGAGGAAGTACAGACAGAGCATGAATGTTGGGTATCCTACCACATCCTGGGTCTATACATCCTGTAGTAGGATACTTCAACCTATGGCTTCTCATGGTCTCTTTTGGACTCTGGCCTCTTTCTCTCTCTCTCTCTCTCTTTCTGTCTCTCTGTCTCCCTTCCCACCTCCCTCTTCACTTTCCTCCTTCCCTTACCAATTTCATATGTTAAATTTGAAATATTCAGCATGTTGGTGTTTGAAAATGGAAACTCTGGAGAATGATTAGTTCATGAAAGTAAAGATATAGATTAACTGATATACGTTAATTCACATATTTCAAAAAATAAATTTCAAAACTAGGCATGGTGGTAAGTACATGTAATCCCAGCACTCTGGGAGGCAGAGGCAGGTACATCTCTGTGAGTTCAAGGACAGCCTGGTCTACAAAGTGAGTCCAGGACAGCCAAGACTACACAGAGAAATATTTTCTCGAAAAAAAAAAAACAGGAAGAAAAAAAAAACAAAAGAACAAACTTTTGAGAGAGGTGGTTGCCTTCTTCTCCTTGCATGTGGGAGAACAAATGTCAGACAGCTATCTGCAAACTGAATTAGTTTCTCACCAGGCAACAGATCCATTACGCCTTGATCTTTGATCTCTCCTCAGCACTTCTGTGCAACCTACTGTTTAAGCCACTGCCAAAGACATTCACTGGCTTTCTCAGAGACAGAGTCTATCTAGGAAAAGATAACCTCAAACAATGCCACCAAACTAGTATCTCTGACAAACTCTAAAAATGGAAAAGGACTTTTCAGTTACACATGACAGAAGGATGGCCATTCCAGGGCTCAAAACCCTTACAGGACATGGAGAGGCTCACATCCTGTAGATACATTCTAGAACGAAAACAAACAGATAAATAAATATTTTATGTGGTTGGAGTATGGAGGCCAAACTAGATGCATGGAGGATTGGTGGCTGTATGGAGTGTAAAGGCTACATCGGGAACGAGCTTTTATGTTTATAGCAGACATGTGATTCTTACCCCAGGGCTCAGCAACTATACTCAACAAGAATTAATCAGGTTGAAAATTTTTCTCATTTCTACCATCATGTCTTCCATTTGCTCTTCCTGGTTATTCCTTGTTTGCTTAATCCTCCTCCACCAAAGTGTCTACAGAAGTCACAGGTTGCCTACTCACAGATTGCTTTTCCCATTGTCCAATTGCCTCAAGTTCTGTCTTGTTTCTGCAACTAGGGTATAAATTACCATGACAGAAGCTAGGTCAATCTCCTTCTAAATACTCATGGTCTGCTACTCAGAATAACACTCCTGGAAAATTGTCCCCATTAATTAATATTTAAAGTGCTATCTTGAAATAGTATCTAACTGTTTAGATAGATGTTAAGATTAGACACAGAAATATTCCTTATCATTTAAGTTTTGAGTTGGTACAGGCCAGCCTGGTCTACAATAAGAGCCCTGTACAGCTAGAACTCTGTTACACAGAGAGACCCTGTCTCTAAAAAAAAAAATCAGAAAACAAAATAACAGCAATTCACAATGACTCTGAGATTCCATCTTACACCAACCGAAATGACTAAGATTAAAAATTCAAGTGATAGCACATGCTGGAAACGATGTGGAGAAAGTGCATTGCTGATGAAAGTGCAAACTTGTACAACCACTTTGGTAATCAAACTGGAACTTTCTTGAAGATGATCAACTCAATACTCTCTCTCTCTCTCTTTTTCCTGCATAGTGACTCAGTAATTCTCTTCTCTCTTTTCTGAATTAACTCTCCAAGTCATCAGTTTCAATTTTCTTTAACCCAGATTCATATTAGGAAAACATGTCTTTTGCTCTTATTAAAATATTTTTGGAGGTCATACTGGCTAAGGCCTTTCTACAAATAAAATGTGGAAGAAAATTCTCCGTGCTAGAATTTAAGTATCAAAATATGTATTTTGGTTGCTATACATATGTATCTTAAACACATCTCAATAGGTCCCTGTATGCTGACTGCTGTTCTGAATGCTTCCTGTTTAACCCAAAAGAATCCATACTGCTCTTAAATAGCAAAGGGTTGATGTCATCCTCACACATTTTATCTCTACCTAATTCTTCTTAAAATCTCTTAGAAGGTCACATTTTATTCACAATAATCAGTCTTCATACTTCCATAAATAGTGACTACATTAATTTTCCATTGATAAAAAAAGCTTTTATGGAACTTCCCAGTATGTAGTATAGTGAAATACAAAGTAATATAATTTACCTTGCCTAAGAGTTAAGTTGTGAAGCAGTCTTAATTAAATACCATTGCTTGTACATAATTAAACATAAAATCTTTTACAGGAAATATGTTCCTATAATATCTAAATCAGGAAATAATGATACTTTTCTGACAACCTCACTAAAAGCAAAGTAAGAACAATGCCTGTTGCTGTTCTATTGAGATGGTGGTACCTAAGCTTTCTTGAGATTGAAATATGTAAAGTGAGAAGA